>NC_048893.1:164611564-164699068 GCF_011077185.1 Oxyura jamaicensis
AAGGAAAGGAAAGGAAAGGAAAGGAAAGGAAAAAGAGAAAAGAAGAGAAAAGAAAAGACTAATGAAGAAAAACTAGATGAGGAAAAATAGGTTTATTTATTATTTAAAATTTATTATTTGAATTTAAATTTATTTTAAATTATCATTATTTATTTATTTATACTTTATTTTAAAATTTAGGTCGCTCTTCTTTGACGAGCAACCTAAATTGAGTCTACAAAAAACACTCCTGGGTGATTTGCAGTTTTAATCATTCACTTTTAATTCTTTCCATTGTTTCTATTGCTACTATGAGCAAATATCATTGTAAGAAATACATGTCAACATTTTACTTGTAATTGTAAGATTTTCATCATCATGCTTCCCAGCATAGCTATGATTTCTCTTATCTTTTGGAAAGTCTTTTGAGACTATATCCTATGTGGGAGTGAAATACCCTCAAAACTGTTTCTGTATAAGGTTTACATGTAGCCATGTAATGCATTTCTGTCACTTCACAGTCAGAGAAAAATGTTATTAGTGGTATCCACAGAAATGAGCTTTTCATTATGAAGTTTTCCAATGTCCTTACAGATACAGGAAAAAAAAAAAAAAAAAAAAAAAAAAAAAAAAAAGGATAATGTTCATGTGGAGAAGATGGAAATTGAATATGTTTATGTACTTTTTTTTGTGTGAATGTACTATTTATGTACTTTTTTTCAGTGAAAAAAAATGTACTTTTATGTATTATTATTATTTTTTTTTCAGTGAATGAATAGTTTTTGAGCACCACAAATGGTAGATATAGTAAAATTCTAGAGTCAGAGGAGGGGACTAATTTCACCTAACTTGCAAGCTGTAGTTTGCTATTACCTATATCTGAGGTCACTACTCTAAACTCCATTTAAATTTAGTGCAGAGGAATGACACCTTTGGAATAACATTTATCTGACCTATTTGCATTTACAGTTTAAAATGAGAAAAATTGCACATTGAAATGTCATATTTTCTTTCTCTATTGATTCTAAAGGTGACCAGTTCTGATCTATACTTCAGCATCACAGATGTTTATTGCACTTAGTTTAATCCCTGCTATAGGGGTAGGAGTAACTAGTAATTGTGATTTTACTCAGTTAGTTTGTTGTTGTTGTTTGTTGTTGTTTGTTTTTTGCTTTTTTTTTTCAGTTGAGAAGTGTCTTCCTTCAACTGTTGATGGAAAATGAAAAATAAGTTTTTTTGTTTGTTTTGTTTTGTTTTTGTTTGTTTTTTTTTGTTTGTTTGTTTCTCCCATTTCATCTCCAAATTTACAACATATGTGCTTCTCAGTCTTCATAAAGTGAAAAGAGATTCATCTTCCATGGTGGTTGACCAGCAAATGTTTGGCTTCAGTCCTTCCACAAAGTCCTGTTAACAGTGTTTTCAAAACAAAGGTTTTCTTCTTGTCCGCTATATTTAATAAAGTGAAGGCAGAAAGGACTGATATATTAATACATTATTATACCTATAGTTCCACAATTTTCAGCTTTGAAACTATTGATTGTAAACAGTGAAAAGTCGAAACTCTATCTATGGACCTCTTTTTTAATAACTATTATAAATGTACAAGAAGGTTCCTACTAGTTTCTAAATCCTTTATACAATGCTTTCATGGCAGAAGCAAAAAATGTAGTGGAGCAGCCTTGTGAATTATCTTATGATCCTTGTTTTGGATATTTTGTTATCAGTTTCCATTACAATAAATGTACATCTGTTTTCTGTAGTTTTCTGTGTACATCTTTGTAGTTCTTTGGACTGGTGAAGAATGAGCATTAAGTGCTTCATTTTAAATCATTTTTTAACTTACACAATGATTGTATAAATGTTGTAATTCTCTTACACGTTCAGCACTGGTCTACCTTTTGCTCCCACCAAAGCCAGCCATGAAACTTTCCATGACATCGTTTACAGTAAAACCATGCATGTGCAGACCCCACTTTGGTAGATAGCAATTTTACCACTGGAACTTTTCTTAGAGGTTCCCCACCTGGCTGCAAAAAAAAAAAAAAAAAACAAGGGCTAGTCATTCTCTTAGCAGCTAGCAGGCAGTGTGAATATTTTGTCTTGCCATTGGAAGTCACCACCTTTAAAATTCATCCAGGATGTCATTTAGAAGACTTTGTTTTTCAGTATTAAGTATAATTAATTCAGAGGGAGTTAAACTTCTGGGGACATATTTAATCATTGCTGAATCACAAATTATTCAAAGTAATCTCATTTTTAGGTAGTGACTGTATATTTAAAAAAAAAAAAAAAATTAAACCATGTTTTTTTAAGAATGGTTGAATGGTGAGATGGGATATTGGGAGTCCTGATTCCCTTTACCTGCAATACTGACAGACTTATTTTTCGATTCTTCATACAAACGTCTAAGCTGAATATACTGAGATGTTTATCTTGCTACAGAGTTCACAGGAGAAACCTTCCTCTCACAGGTGAACCATAATCGTATGTTTTTAGAAAGACAGATTTTTTTCTGTTAAGCAATAGCACATAGTGGAATGGTTGTGGTGGTTTCATACTGATGGCCAACTAAACTCCAACACACTGCTTTCTCATTCCCCTCCTCAAAGGAAGGGGCGGGGGGGGGGATGGGGAGGTTGGGTGGGGTATTACAAAATATATATGAAAAAACAAAGGTTCAGAGGTTGAGATAAGGATAATTTAATTAAAAGAATGAGAGGGGAAAAAAAGGTTATGTAGAAACAGAAACAAAGAGTGGTTGTCTGGGAGGACAGACATCCTCATAATGAGAGAAGAGACCCCTCTTCCCCTTTCCCAGCTTTAACTGTTGAAGGTAATAATATGGTATGGGATATCCCAAATATCCTTTTGATCAATTTAGGTCAGCTGCTCTGGTGATATCCCCTCCCCTCCTCTTGACCATCCCCAGCATACTGAATTTGGGGGACAGTCCTGGGCAGTGTCTTGGTGCTGTGTCAACACTGCTCAGCAATAGACAAACAAAACGTTGGTGTGAAGTTAATGGTGTTCTAACTACAAGGACAGAGCACAACACTGGCTGCTGTGGTGAAAATTAACTCAACCCTGTCCAGACCCAGTACAATGGTAGACAAAAATAAATAGTTAAACAAATAGAAACCTGAAGTCAGGTTTCTCAGAAAACAGCCTACACTTTAAATTTAGATATCTATTATTACTAACTCTAAGAGCATCTACACTTCTCTGTGTAATATATATATATTTAGAAGGCATAAGTTAATGTATAGAAATACCTAATATTGACCCATTTTCACCTGGAAAATGATAGTAGTTTCCAATTTAACCTAAAAGCAGGTAAGTCTGAGTTTCAAATAGAAACAAACAAACAAACAAAAACAACAAACCATATGATTGCATCCTTATTTTTTCTTCTTTAGATGAGTTTTAACTAGAAGCCAGGCATAGACTACAGTCGTTGTTATACATATTTATGATGATCATATTGCAGCAGCAGTGGATGACTGAAACACTACAATAAGAGAAAGAAGCAGTAGGAAATGAAAAGAATTTCAAAGCAGGACATTTATTGTTTTCTGCTCATGAATCAAAATAATCATGCTAAAGTGTGTTGTAGGTGCTGTTTACAGTTGCACTTTTAAAGTCATGAGGAGCAGAAGTATACCTGAAATGTAGGGAATATTCTATCTACAGAAATAAAATTTGACTTTTTCCATATCAATTCACTAAAACTCAGGTTAATTAAGTTAGTAGGAAAAGATCGCTGTCCGAATGTTAGTTTCTTTTTCATCTTTTTTTTCTTGTTTGCTAAATTTAAGATAGGTTAAAACCAATACATTTATATCCAGGTTTTCTTCCCTATACAGTTCAATTTTTTCCCAATGTGAATATTAATAATTAATCAAAAAATTGAAGGAAAGAAAAAATCTGTATGTCATCTGCTATGTCTTGAAAAAATATTAAATGATAATTGTGTTATTTTATGTTCCCAAATGCAGACCCTTCTCTAAATCTATATTCCTATACATATATATTGATGTGTAAATCTGGTTGATATTTTTAAATGCCTTTTTTTTTAAAAAAAAAAAAAAAAAAGCATCTTTGTCAAAATCAGTTTTGTTTCCCTAAGATGCCCCTATCAGAGACTAGTCAAGAGAAATAAAAAGCTCTGAAAGCCTTTATACTTCTCATGATCTCATGATTTTACCAAGTAAACACTATACATATATGTAATTGTAGTCAAATTAGTCAATTGACTGCACACTGCAGTCCTGAGGAAGGAAAATCTTACATAGACATACATACAAATACATGCATACACACACATCTACCCATATATATTTATTTCACATGAAATGAAGGAAAAAGTACCAAAACAGATTCTTACTATGCCTGAAAGAAACATCTGTGTGAGTGACAGAACAGTATACATGTTCCACTGCTCAGTTTGATAAAGATTTGGATTTGTAAGATAAACAATCAGTAGCATTAGTCAAAGTTGCATACCAGAAAGAAGATAAGTAGTTCAAGATTATTGTTTCACTTAGATCAGGTCTACGTTCCAGTTGTCTTCTCAACAAGAGAGAGAAATGAATGTTTTGTGATGTCATAGAATGTAAACAAGTCCTCAAGAGATATAGATGGTTTGGAGATTCTGGTAAAATGAAGCATCTGACATACTGAGAGTCTTAAAAGAAGAACACAAGTAGGCACTCTACTGTATGTTAAAGATCATAGAATCATAGAATCATAGAATATCCCGAGTTGGAAGGGACCCATAAGGATCATCAAGTCCAACTCCTGGTACTGCACGAGTCTACCCAAAAGTTTAGACCATGTGATTAAGTGCACAGTCCAATCTCTTATTGAATTCAGACAGGCTTGGTGCAGTGACTACTTCACTGGGGAGCCTGTTCCAGTGTGCAACCACCCTCTCGGTGAAGAACCTCCTCCTGACATCGAGCCTAAACTTCCCTAGCCTCAGCTTAACCCTGTTCCCGCAGGTCCTATCACTGGTGTTTACGGAGAAAAGGTCTCCTGCCTCTCCACTCCCCCTCGTGAAGAAGTTATAGACCGCGATGAGGTCCCCCCTCAGCCTCCTCTTCTCTAGGCTGAACAGGCCCAGTGACCTCAGCCACTCCTCATAAGTCTTCCCCTCCAGGCCCTTCACCATCTTCATCGCCTTCCTCTGAACACTCTCCAACAGTTGACTGTCCTTTTTGTTATGTGGTGCCCAGAACTGCACACAGTACTCAAGGTGAGGCTGCACCAGCGCAGAGTAGAGCAGGACAATCACTTCCCTCGACTGACTAGCAATGCCGTACTTGATGCATCCCAGAATACGGTTGGCCCTCCTGGCTGCCAGGGCACACTGCTGGCTCATATTCAACTTGCTGTCAACCAGGACCCCGAGATCCCTCTCTGCGGGGCTGCTCTCCAGCGTCTCGTCGCCCAGTCTGTACGTATAACCAGGGTTTTACCATCTCAGGTACAGGACCTGACACTTGCTTTTGTTAAACTTCATGCGGTTGGTGATCGCCCAGTTCTCCAAACTGCCCAGATCTCTCTGCAAGGCCTTTCCACCCTTGTCCGAGTCTACAACTCCTCCAAGTTTGGTGTCATCAGCAAATTTGCTCAAAACATCTTCTAGTCCTACATCCAAATCATTTATAAAAACATTGAAGAGGACTGGCCCTAAAATGGAGCCTTGAGGGACCCCACTAGTGACCATCCACCAGCCTGATATGGCCCCATTTACCACAACCCTTTGAGCCCTGCTCGTCAGCCAATTGTTCACCCATTGTATGATGTTTTTGTCTAGTTGTATGCTGGATATTTTGTCCAGTAGGATCCTATGGGAAACCGTGTCAAAAGCCTTGCTGAAGTCCAAAAAGATCACATCAGCTGGTTTCCCTTGGTCAACTAGCCGGGTGATCATATCATAAAAGGAAATCAAATTTGTTAGGCAGGACCTACCCTTCATGAACCCGTGTTGGCTGGGACCAATGACTGCATTGTCCCCCAGGTGTGCTTCAATAACTTCAAGAATCATCTTCTCCATAATTTTCCCAGGCACTGATGTGAGACTGACAGGCCTGTAATTGCTTGGGTCTTCTTTCTTACCCTTCTTGAAAATTGGCACAACAAAGATCGATGAAGAAAAAGGAAGGTGAGAGCAGGTATTGCACTAGTAGGACCTATTCATTGCTATGAGAGAAGGACAATGATTTGATCCTGTATAATGCAAAAATGGGGTATGCATGTAGATGTATGAGATGGAAAAAAAAACTGTAAGACCTTAGAGGTCTTTTCCAACCTGAATGATTCTATGATTCTATGAGTCCAAGTTTTCATTTCTTCATGAAAAAAATGAAGGAAGTTTTTGTGGGTGTGTATATGTGAAGTCATAAATGATTTAGAAGATTTTATCTATTGCGGAATGACCTTGGCAACCATCTGAGGAAAATTAACTGCTTATGATTCATCTAGAAAGACCACTTTCTTGGGAACATAAAGAGAAGAAGCAAAATACCTGGTTCCAGAGTTTGATTGTGATAATTTTTAACAGGACCACAGAAAGATCTCAGATTCTTCACTAATATAATGTAGACAGCTGTTTTGAAGCTGTTTTTATCGTAGATAAAAAGATGCTAACCCTTTTATAAATTGTTCAGGAAAAGACAAGGTCAAAAGTTCTGGTCAATAATTTAAAATAGCAGCAGTAGAGGATAAGCTATCATGAAGCTCTGAGAAGGAGCTGTTGACATAAATTTTATCAAAATGGCAATACATGTCATTTTGTCAAACACATATAAGACAGGCTGTAGCAAATTAAGTTCTCTGGTTAAGTTCCCTTTATTTGTTTATGTATTTTATTAATATTGAAAATAATGGCTGACATCATAATCCTCAACAGCTTTTGACAAAACTTAGGCTGCCTAACTGTATGAAAAGATTTTATAGTTTTGTCCTATGGCAATAGGGCAGAAGAGTGGAAGGAAACAAAGATGGAAGGAAGGATGGAAATAAGGAAAGGAGGGAGGGCAAGAACAAGCTGTGCAGTTACCATTAAAGGCAACAAACCAATGTAAAGAGATTCCTAGAGAGCTTCATAACCTGAAATAATATGATTCATCGAGTATGTAAAAATTCTGCACATGAAGTTGCAAGACAGAGAAAGATGAAGAGTTAGGGTTGGGACTGAGTTCTGAAAAGCAAACAGTGTGGGAGATCCTACCAGCTACTGCTTTAGACGTACAGATTTCCAGCACTCTGGTGTGGTCTCACAAACAACTAGACACTGGCATATCTGCAACCAATAGAATTTTCTATGTAGCTGCTTAGTAAATCTCTTTCACCAGCCTGTAAGGAAAGGAAAAAAAAAAAAAAAAAAAAAGAAAGGAGAGAGAGAAAGGATTTTATATTTGCCTTTTGAGAAAATTGCAAAGTAAATTAGGTAACAAAGCAACACTTGATAGGAACTGGACTGAGTTTTTAAAGGCAGTGCTACCTTTAATATTGCCTTCAAACAACAAAGAACTCACATCTGAGCCATTACACTTTCATCTTGTTCTCTAAGAAAAATATATCCTAAAATCCTTTACATTAAATTATCAGTCTCTAAACTATTCCTGTGACAGAAACTGACTTTATCAAGACATACGAACTACATCCAATTTTTTGCTGTCATTAAAACACAATTCACAGACACTGGGTGGGACTTAGGCTTAATGGCTAAAGGTTTCTCCTTTAACCATTAATGTTATTAGATATGATAGACTTGTGATGAAGGTACCACTGCTTTTGTTTTCTTATATTAAGACATTTGCATGACCATCTGATTTTACTATTTTCTGTGATTCTGACATGTAAACTCTTATCTACAGTTTTTATTATAAATGTGCAACTTCTGAATACTTCAGCTAAAGGAAGAGTCTTTGGGTAGTAAACAAGGTCACTATGCTAAAGGTTAGCTCTTAGATCTTCTTCCCATTGTAGGACAACATCTTTGAGAACAGAGGACCACTGGGTGCCACTGTGAAATTTGATCATGACAAATATTATTTTAATCTCAAAAAAATAAAGCCAAAAGATAAAATATTTTTATTCCTTTAATATTTACAACCATATGACAAATGTATTAAATATTTGCTTTTCATCTTTACTCCCCAGACTTCAGTTTAAACTAATATGTAATTTACTAGTTAAGATAATAGTATTCTACTATTTCATTGATTTAGGCTAAGCTGAACAAAATACATCCTTCTTTGATTAAATATTTAATCAAATTATGTATTCCTTAAAATATTAAGAAGACATTGGACACTACAGAGTAATGTGATAACATTAGTACTCTTTTCAAGAGAGGTAGAATATTTAGAGGAATGGGTAAATACCCATATTTACTTATATATTAAGTACATATTTATTTACAAATTATTCCAGAAAATATTCTATTTGCAGAGTTGTACACTAGTTTCTTATGAAAATAGGCTGCAGTATAGATGTAGAACAATCGATCTTCTCACACAGTTAAAGTCTTCCTATTATACCACTGTGAAATGTGTTTATTTGATTCGTGTCAGTATGGAACAATGCTAGGGCCGCATGATGAAATATAAGCTCGTATTTAAGAAAAACAGAGTGATTAGTGTACATAGTTCTTGTATCATGCAAAGGAACGATCCAGCAATTTGTGTAAATAGAGGGTTTGAAGGGCAAACATTGAGACTCTAGTCTGGGAGATAAGAGGACCAAGGAGTTTTTTTAGGAAACTGCAGACTTTTGCATGGGACGCTGCGCAAGCCTCTGATAACCAGCAAAGAGATCCACCAAATAAGGAGAAAGGGGGAGTTGAAGGACGACCGAAGGACAAAGCCTGGGAGGAAGACTACGAGCCTTCAGCACAAGAGACCCCCAGAAAGACCACCAGAGACTGCTACGCATGCGTCCAGAGAGGGTTTGGATTCCAGGAACTAATTGTAATAACCCCGCCTTTTCTAGGAATAGTGATGAATATGTATTAGTCTAGGAGCATAAAAATCAGACACCTGATGTAACAGGTGTGCGTCCTGGTAGAGCAGAGACTCCCGGTGCACCCAGCGCTGTTTGCTTGCCTCTATTCGCTTAATAAATCACAAAAATCCTATTTGGGACTTAATCATTTATCACACCACTCTTTGTCTTCCTAACATGTGCTTTGCTGATTCTGCCAGGTTAAGGCTGGTGGAATTTACATAATTTCAGTAGTGTTAAAACAGCACAGTGATTAAACTTGCTTTCCAGTATATGCATGTATAAAAGACCATCTAGATTAAAATAAATCATGGTAGGTATATGGCTATATATTCTGTCCTTAATTTATAGGTCATATGTTTGGTTGTATGTGGAAACCTTGTGATTTCCATTTGCAGGTAGATCCAATGGTGCAGCTTCAGCATTTTGCAATGGAAGCTATTCCATAATGAGATCTGTTTGTTCATGTCTTAATGATGCCAGTAGCCTATCTGGTCATTTCAAAATTGTTGGAAAGCTCTACACAAAATGACAAAAAAATCTAAAATCTACAGTGTAAGTAAATCCTCTAAGTCCTTATATCTGATAGTAATCATTCACTTTTTCATTCTTATTTCTCATCTCCAAATGATCTGCCATTTCAAAATTCATTTACAAGATGGAAGGTACTCACAGACCTGTCAAAAATCATAACAATTCTCTCAATTTCATACCATCACACAAATTTGTAAGTGACTAGGAAATGTATCAGGAATCAACTTCTGGCATGTTTTGCTCCTTTATTACCGATGGGAACTTCTGCACTACATAAAATAAGGTATTCCTGAATTTAACATGACCCCAAATCCTTTGGTTCAGTTACCTTAAGGGAAAGAAAAAATCCTCGTCTTACTTTCACATAAACATAAGTAAATTATGAGAGGAAATTCTATATTTACTCCATTTATTTTGTGTTCATGTATCTACATGAAATTGCAAATGCAAAAAATGCAAAAAAAAAAAAAAAGGAAAAACATGAAAAAATATTCTAATGAGCAAAAAGAACACTGCTTTCTGCCCAGATCTCTTATTATAAAAATATTTTATATTTTTATTTTGTTAACTGTGGCAAAGTGCAAAACCATGAACAGAACTGAAACAAAAATTGCTAATTGCTTTTGTTTTAGAAACAACATTTCATTATCTGTCATAATTTCTAGCACACAAAAGATATTTTTTCTTTTGGGTACTGTAGTCATTTTCCTCATTAGAGAGTTTTAAAAGCTCATTAATTACCTTGAACTGCCAAGCTACTTTCTTCCTTAAATTACATGCCTGTTTCCTCTTTTATGTGTAAGAGTTTCATTTTCAAGATAAATATATATATATATTACTGTTTAAAATATTTATTTAATCAACATGATCAACATTATAATTAAATGTTTTGACATGAAAAAGCTTATCTGCTCTCTTGAAGAGAGTGGGTGTAGATCACCTGGTTATACAAGAAGTCTTTATCACCAAGTACAGGAATATGAATGTAGGAAAGATTATAAATACAAAAATAGTCTTTTAGTTTAATTAGCAGTTCAAATGTTTTTATAGAGAATTGAAATACCAATTGAAAAGGGAACTTAGTATTTAACTTCTACATAGTTATAAAGATATGCTATCTCCCACCAGATAACAATGAGCATTACTATTAGTACTTGATATCTTTGAGCAAGAAAACAAAACAAAACAAAACAAAACAAAACAAAACAAAAAAACTAACCAACCAACCAAAAAAACAAAACCCACCAATTATACAAGGTAATCAGAGGGCTGATTACAAAAGTACACATAGTTTTTTAATTAACACTTTTACCTCTTCTAAATTTATAGGTATGGTCTGAATGATTTTAATCCTGTGAGCTGTGTAAATTGACCAATATACTCACAGCTGGGCTTAGTAGAACTTTAACTACAGACATTATTTTACTGATGAAGCTTAGCTACAAGTTAACAAGTCATATTTTAAAGATGAGTGGTCATTGGGTCTTTCTGGCCCTTACTTCAGCATTTCCCAATCAGGTCTCTAAAGCAGTGCATTTGGATTTCTCTAATTTCTGGTGGAAATGGACTTGTCAGCTATATTTTTGTAACAGTGGTTTTCAGACCATAAAATGTTATTGAAACACATTCTAGCATTACTTTTATATAAGGATCTGTAATGGAGTGACTCTTTCTTACAAAGTAACTTTTAGCTGCCAGTCATGGATGGGAACAGTTCTGTTTTCTTCAAATGTCTAAAGGACATGTAGGTGTGGGAGAATAAATCTTTCTTGTTTCCTTCAGAAAGGTCTTTTGCTTTTATAAAACTTGTATGCAATTGTGCATTATATGGATATTCATAGATTTTTAAAACACATTCTGCATTTTATACTTCACGTTTTAAGTATTATTCTGTCTAGCCATAACATATTCAATACTTCTTACTGAGTGCTTATAATGGTCAAATGCAATTCTGAAATAACTCATTGTGCCATACATTGCATTCTTCAGCAAGGAAGGAAATCTGGTAAGCTGGCAGTTAGATAAATAAAGCAGAGTTTACCAGAATCATAAAAATAGTTTCTTTTATCTCAGTATTTTTCATTACTATACAATGATATTGACTACTAGCTTGAAGCTTTACAGTGGTCCTTTGCCAAACTGATTGCATTCTTATGTGCCTAGGATGGTCAGCGATATTTTGGAGAATAGGGGTCTTTGCTTAGAGTTTTCTCCACAGAATTTGAAAGAAACAAACACATGATCATCTTCGTCTTACATGCTCTCACACCCTGAAATATTCAACCATGGAATCTATAGATTGACAGACTAGAATTACAGGGTAAAAAAGGACCTTAATTAGCCTATATACAGAAATTCACAGGGTTGAATTTAAAATGCTCTTTAGTTTATAAAGGAAAGGAATGCTAAGAATGAGCTATGTTATCACTAAAATTAAATTCAAAATTTCAGAGTGTAGATAGACAAGTGGCATAAAGTACTAGGAGGAATGAAGTATTCTTTATTTCTTATTGGTTTCAAATTAAATCAGATAAATTTCTAAAAAGATACACGTTTAGGCAAATTCTAAAAGTTAACCCAATATCATTCTGTGGGTTTGAGATACACAGAACTGGTGAGATGATCTAATCACTCCTGGCCTTCAAATATAAAAATCTGTGAACACTGGAACTAGCTTTTGAACTCAAAATACAACTTCTGAGATAGCCGTTTATAGAAATACATTATCAGCTAATTGAAAGCCAGCATGTTGTGTGAAACTCATGTCAAAATTAACTGAACAGACGTTGCACTTATTGCTAGATGTTCTAAATTAGTCTCAGAAATAGTTTATTGTAAAGTACTTTAAGCAATTCAATCTAAGAAATTAAGGTAATTGGCAGTTGCTGTCTAGATAGAAGTTCTATACAACATGCAATGTAAGACCTACAGGGGACAGGTACCCTTTTGAACTGTCAACTTAGGAGTAGAAATTATATCCAAATGCATCTAAAATTTTTCCAAGAGTCCAAATGACATCTGAGTCTTAATGTTTCAAACCAGCAAAGCACTTAGAGTAATTTGTTTCCTGTGGATATATAACTGGTAAACATTTGAGATTCCTTTATTATTCATGATGGCT
This sequence comes from Oxyura jamaicensis, assembly GCF_011077185.1. Lineage (NCBI taxonomy): Eukaryota > Metazoa > Chordata > Aves > Anseriformes > Anatidae > Oxyura > Oxyura jamaicensis. The sequence continues at coordinate 164,624,211 of NC_048893.1, forward strand.
AACTTTAATTGCATTTGAAACACCTTGGTTGAGTTTAATCTTATCCTATTTTAACTGTCCAAAAGTTTGTTTAAAAATGGTGCAAAATTCAATTACTTAATCATAGACAACTTTTGTAAGTGTAGATTCCCTAGTGTATCCCAGACAACTGCACAAGACCAGCAGATAAGTTGTAGAACCTACAGGAAACCTGTGCCTTTTTGGAGCAGTCGCTATAGGCCAGACAAGGTATCAAGCAGCAATAAATGCCTTCTCTTAGGCAGATGAATGTCACTTCTAGGTTAGGATTTTTCTCCAGATTGTAGACATCTAAATGTAGGGATCTGCATTGCTGATGTGTTATGTGTGAAAATTTCTTTTATAGTCACTGGAGATCCAGTAAAGCCAATCAAAAAGTCTATTGAGCTGCTGAGCTCACAAAATATGCACTAGAATAAACTTTAGTTCTTTGGATTGCATATGAGGCCAACACAATGGGGAGAGCACATATGACAGAAGACCAATGTAGAAGACACAAGACCTCTAGACTAACAGTTGGTATCCACGCAGGATATCCTATGGAATCTCAAATGGCATTAGTAACTTATGTACAGAAAGTTGTATGGAGTGCTAGATTTCCTTTGACTGTAATGGACACTTGAATACAAGCTTTTCAAAACAAGAGAACACAAAACAAACCGACCAACAAACAAATAATAATAAACAAACAAACAAACAAACAAACAAAAAGAATAAAGATATCTGACTGTACTAATTTAGGTTTACAATATGACTTTAATTAGTTGGTATAGTTTAAGTTCCTTTTATATACCTATATAGTCACTGGACAGTCACTGGAGAGAGAGATTCATGTCAATAGAACCATTCATAGCATAGATGGGTTGTATCATCTTCTAGTGGTACCATTAGATGCCCACTCTCTCAATTGATTATAAGCCAGTAGTAAAAAAAAAAAAAAAAAAAAAAAAAAAAACGGATTAGCCATATAGACATATAACTATTTTATTAGAGGGAGGCACAAGGGATCCTATCATGTTAAAGCAACAATTATCTAAATTTTACGAATCATCTGAAATTTACCAGGACACAGTTGAAATAGATTCCTATGAATATAGCAGGACTTGCCATCTTTTTTGTTTTGTTTTGTTTTGTTGTAGTTATTGTAAGTTTTACAGCACTATTCAGAAGCATTAAGTGTAGCCGGTAATCTGTAAACATAAGAATAGAAAACAACTCTGTCCATAGAGCTTAAAATCTAATCTACAGGAAACTATTCTAAAACAACAGAACTGCATCCCACTGAGAATGTGAATGACCAAACAGAAATTTTCTTGAGCCCTATTTTTTTTTTTTTTTCAATATTCTTCCCAATACTCAAACACCAGTGGTAAATTTCAGTAGTAAAATTGAAAGACATTATTTTAACAGCATCTTTGGATAGATTTTTTAATATATTATATATATTATATATATATATATATATTTCTTTAGTATGAGTTACTGGCAATTAATTCTGTGGGGAGGATCTTATAATTCTGTAGTCCTAGTACCATATAGATTAAACAGCCTAGTTTTAATGATTCAACACCTTAAAGCCCATATATACCAGAGAGAGAGATATCAAAATTAAAAGGTCTCTTAAAGAAAGAAGTTTTCCCTGATAATTTTAAATACTGAAGCAGATTTTATATACAATAATGTAATAGTTTTTTACTGATGAGACAGCAAAAAGCTATTTTGGCATGGCATAGTCATTTGGACTTAAAGTGTATTGGACTTGAAGATGGATTGAAAACTTTCTCAAATACTGGGCAGAGAGGCTTGTGATCAGCATCTCAAAGTTCAGCTGGATCCTAGACATGAATACCTTACAGGCTGATGATGGGCTCAGCACTTTTTAATGTTTTCATTGAAGACCCAAGCGTAGAGTCCACCCTCAGGGAGTTTACAGATAATGTAAAACTGGGAGTAGCAACACCCAGTGGGTGTTCTACCTGTTAGAGGAACCTCAATATGCTGGAAAAATGGGCTGACAGGAAAATAATGAATTTCAGTAAAGAAAAATGCCATGTCCTCTACCCATGCAGGAATAATACAATGAACCAGTACAGGCTATGGAGCCATCTGACTGGAAAACATCTTGAAAAACAAGGCCAAGACAAAATTTTGAGCATGATGCACCACAGTAAAAAGCTATTTCTCTAAAAGCAAAGAACAACATTCAAAGGTGTCCTATATATTAGAGAGAAAATTCTAAAACAAATATGAAATCCAGAAATTCTTCCTAAATATGACAAGCCTGTGAAATCCCCAGACCATAAGCTTAACATTTTTGGGTTAAACTGGGAAAACATGTACAGAGTAGCAGAGTCTAGTTTGTGACTAAGAAGGAGGAAGAGGGAGTGGTGGGAAAAATTAGATTGTTTCTAAAAAAAAAGAGGAAAACACTTCAGAAGAATTTTCTTTTATACTAACCATTATTTAAAAGTGCTAAGCAGTAAAGGCTGAAAGTAGGTTGCAAACATCTTTAGTCACTGCACTGCATAGACTACAAACATGAATTCTAGCAATTAATGCAGCATGATGGTTTCTTGTGCTCGATGCCAAACCAGTTTGATCAGTAGTGCTCCTCAGAAATTTGACCTTGTAAAAGAAAATATAACTTTATCTTTGGAATAAAAATAAGATGTCATATGGCTGAGCAAATGCAGTGTTTTCTGTGAGGAACCACTGAAATTAAGTCAAGATATCAAGTGCAAACTGTCACACTGTTTAATGTTAATTAACATTATTTTCTTCTGTACCTTCAGAAGGGATATACATATATGTAGATTTTATTTTTGACAAGAGAAATGTCTCAAGAAATATTTCTCATTTTACAACAAGAGGAATATACTATGTCATATTTTGTTAAAAGTTAAATATGTTTTTGTTTTTTTTTTTTCCTGATTTTTTGAGAAGACATATTTCTTCAGATCTCTCCTCCCCTCCAAATCTCTGCATATATATACAAATTGGTACTGATTAATCTGTCTTTTGAGTTATACAATACTTTGATTTACTCTTGAAATTTTTATTTTATTTTATTTTATTTTATTTTATTTTATTTTATTTTTTTCCCCCTTCTGGGAAATATTTAAGAATGATTAATCGCTCTCAATTTAGTCATAAAAATCTCAGATATTTTGTGTAAGCTGTTCTTGTCATGCCATCTGCAGTAATTGTGGTAAATAGGCACCTCCAGGAAGGAGCAACCTCATTTTACAATGGGTGTTTAAGATGAATTTCAACCACAGTCTTCAAGATTAGAGAAAAAGATTAGACAAAAGAAAAATAAATATAGTAATTCTAATAATATTTCCAATATATCAACAAATAACCTAAGATTACATAATTAGAACCACTTTCAAGGAAATAAATATTAAGGTTAACAATCTTCTTTAATACTTGAGATAGAAGAGAATAATTCAGTTAGAAGGGACCTTCAAAGATCATCAAGTCCAACTGCCTAGCCACTTTGCTGATAACCAACAGCAAAATATATTATTAAGGGCATTATCCAAGTACCTCTTGAACACTGACAAGTATGGGGTATCAACGTCTTCACTATGAAGCCTCTTCCACTGTTTAACCACCCTCACAGTAAAGATTTTTTTTCCTAATATTTAGTCTGAACCTCCAGTAGTGCAGCTTTGTGCCATTCCCATGTGTCCTGGCATAAATTACCAGCGAGAACAGACTGGCACCTCTTTGTTTATCTCCCTCCTAAGGAAGTTGTAGAGAGCAATGAGATCACTTCATAGTCGTTTGTTGAGACTAGGCAACTCAAGTGTCCTCATCCTGTCCTCACAGGACTTGCCTTCCAGATGTTTTACCAGCTTTGTTACCCCCTGTATGGTTTCAAGTACCTTAATATCTTTTTTGTATTGTGGAGCCCACATATATATATACACACACAGATACGTATATGTATATGTAGATGTGTATATTGCAAAAGTGACAGACTTCTTGACAGAATAAAGATCTATTGTGGAAACAATAGAATCGCAGAATGACCAAGGTAGTCAGGGACCTCTGGAGTTCTCTTCTCAGCTATAGCAGGTTCCTGAGGGCTATGCACCTGTTCTAGTGTTTGACCTCTTTCACAGTAAAAAAGTTGTTTGTTTGTTTGTCTTCCTTTATATTTAAGTGGAATTTATTGTATTTCTATCTGTATTTGTTTTGGGTCTGTCTGGGATGGAGTCACCTTTCCCTGCAACAGTCCACACAGTGCTGTGCTCTGCACTCGTAGCTGGAACAGCACTGGTATCACTCCAGTGTTGTGTCTATTGCTGCATAGTACTGGCACAGCATCAGGACTCCCTCCAAGCCCCCAAGAGCCAATAGGCTGGGGGTGGGCGATTGATGGGGAGGGGACATCACCAGGGCAGCTGACCAAAGCTGACCAAAGGGATATTCCATAACACCTGATGTCACACTCAGCAATAAAAGGGGGGCTCTTGTGGGGGAGGGCGGTCCTCCTGAACAACTGGTAGGCATTTTGAGGCCCTGCTTCCCAGGACGTGGCCGAACATTGCTCGTTGATGGGAAGTAGAGAATAACTTTTTTCTTTTCTCTCTGTGCTTCTGTGCAGCCTTGTTGTTTCTTTTGTTTCTTTTTCTCCCCCTTCCCTTTCCCTTCAATTAAATCATTCTCATCTCAAACCTCGAGCTCTTTGTGTTGTCTTTTCTCCCCCTTCCTCTTTGAGGAGGGGAGGAGTGAGAGAGCGATTGTGGTGGAGCTCAGCTGCCCACTCGAGTAAAACCACCACAGTATTTCATTGAGCGCCACTGAGATGAGTCTGTCTCTGTCTTCCAGAATCCCCCTCCCATCATGTGATACATGTTGATGAGATGCCCCTGAGCCTACTCTTTTTGAACCAAAATGTGTCAGCAATCTCAGTATCTCCTCATGTTAGCACTAACATATCCTTAACCATTTTACTGGCCCTACCTGTAATGCAAAATACAAACACAATAAAAGGCAGATACTGCTCAAAGCTTCCAGAAGGAGCATCTAACAGAAAGATAAGTTTATATATATATATATATATATATATATATATATTAAAAAAGGGATGAATGGCTGGGTTAGTTAAATAGAAAGTTATGGGAAAAAAGGAAAATTGTGAAACAAAAGAAATTTTATTAAACCAGGTAACATCTACTCAATGTTCAGCCATTTTTTTCAGACATTTAATAAAATGCAGGTTAAGGACACTGAAGAAAGTCTTTTGTACTCATAAGAATCTGACTAGTAAGTCAAAGAATAAACTTTTAAATTACAAACGAAATACTGGAAAATATTTGAAAACTAGAACATTTGACAAATATTTGACAAATTTGACAAAGCTAGAATAACTGAGTTTTTTTTTTGTTGTTGTTGTTTTTTTTTTTTTTTTTTTTTTTTCCCTACAGCTAGCTTCTGGGATATAAATAAGAAAAATGTAAGTATTAAAAAGTCTTCCTGAGGATCATAGTCACACATATTCTATTGAAGCAAGTATAATTAAGAGACATAGGTCTTCCCTATGCAGTAATGTTATCAACCTGCATTACGTAATTCAGCCCATAGATACACTTATAAAGTCTGCCCATAGATACACTTATAAAGTCTGTGGTAAATAGACAAAAATGCATTTAAACTTAACTTGGTGTAGAGAGCTAGAAGTGAACTATGTCTTGCTCTGTATTAATGCTAGACATCATATCAGAATTTTTAAGATTTTTCATTTCTAATTGGATCGCATTACATCAGTTTATCCTTCCCATGCTTGTTTTCTGTTTACAGTTAACAGGTGCTGCAGGTGAAGGTTGTTAGAAATACTTTACCAAGCCTAAGTTAATAGTAAGAGAGTTAGTATGAGAGTTAATATAAATCATAGAATATCCCGAGTTGGAAGGGACCCACAGGAACCATTGAGTCCAACTCATGGCAAAAAAATATTTTGCTTCCAAATTGTACTGCCCCAGGGATTGTTAAAAAATGCTTTTATTGTGTTGTATTTATAAGTCTTACAAGAAAATATTCTATACAGTGTGTTTATATAATTTACTGTTTCCTGTAATAATTGGAAATACTTTTGAAATTTGACTTACTAGACACTCTTAAGTTCACTTTGCTTGTGCATAAATTAAATAATGGATTAAGCTAGCTGTCTAGATTCCTAGGCATTCCTGTTCTACATTGTCTAGAATGTTCTTCTATGGGACACGTGACAGACTGAGTGACAGCCAGCAAGGGTGACAACAAGATGCAGACCACCTAATTGGGGTGAGGAAGTGGATGAAGCCTTCTTGAATTCTCTGGAACACCACTTCTAGCTCTCATGGGGGATTTTAATGTCCCTGCATCTTCTGGAGTGGCAACCCAGTAAGATACAAGTGGTCCCGGAGAATTCTAGAGGTTGTTATGGATAATTTATTGGTACAGGTTCTGAATGGGCTGAAAAGGTGATGCACCACTGACTCTGATATTCGCTAATACGGAAGAACTGTCTGCGGATTTGATAATCAATGGTAGCCATGTGCCTTAGAGCAAAGAAGATTAATAACATCCTGGGCTGCTATTAGGAAGAGAAGTGTCCAAGAGAAGTGTCCAAGAGAAGTGATCCTTCTCCTCTCCACAGCCCTGGTGAAACTACATTTTGAGTGTCAGATCCAGATCTGGGCTCCACACTACAGCAGAGACATGGACACACTGAAGAAAGTCAGAAAAGAGACACAAAGATAATTAAGGCATAGAAGTATTTATCATACAAGGGGAGGCTGGTAGAGCCTGGAAACTTGTTTCATCTGAAGAAGAGAAGGCTCAGGGGGTCTTATCCATGGATATCTGATGGGAGAGGGATTCAAGAAAAAGGAGCTAGAGTTTTCTAGTTGTTATCCACTGAATAAACAAGGGGCACATTTGCAAGAAATTCTATTTAGAATAAGAAAAAAAATTTTTTGTTGTTTTTGTTTGTTTGTTTTTTGTGAGCATGGTCAAACATTGGACATCGGAGGAGGTTCGCCAAAGAGTTTGTGGAGTTCCTGTTTTGGGGGATACTCAAAACCTGACTGGACATGCTCTGAGCAACATGTTCTAGCTGACCCTGTTTCAAGCAGATGACCTTAACCTTTTGTAATTCTGTATACATAAGGAGAAAACATTTAATCATTAGGGCTGACAAGTATTAACTCAAGTTTCCCATAGAATTTTTGAAGAATCCATCTTTATAGTTTTTCAAGACCTAACTGAACTATAGTTTTTCAAGACCTAATCTGGTCTGATCTTGTGGCTGGCAGTGCTTTGAGACAGAGGTTAGACTAAATGTTCTCCTATATTCCCTTCCAACCTGAATTATCCTGTGATTCTATGAGAGAAACAAGCACATCCAGAGGAAATGTTATAACATCTGTCTTGAATGCTGTCAATAGTGTGGAATGGACTGCTTCTGAAAGGTACTCTTTTGATTAATCACAGAGGTACCTTGGATCAATACTTAGGTGGCTAATGTCAAGTTGAGTGAAACCTATCCACTGTGCCTAAGTAGGTGATGCTTTCTGAATAGGATTCATCCTTTGCAGCATTTTAAACATCACATACAATTTTCCATATTTTAAACTTACGCCATTTTATTTTACCAGTTTCATTAATTAAGGTTTCTTTCAAAATAATTTATTGTATCTTTGTACTATGTTCTCTCACAGAATCACAGAATCATAAAACAATTTTGTTTGAAAAGGACTTCTGGAGGACACCTGCTTTGCAGGTCTAGGTAGCTAGCTAGCTAGATGCATAACAGTACAATGGAATAACTTTTCTCTGAAACCCAATCACATATGTACAAAACCCACAACCAAACAATAACAAAAACAACGATAAAAACACTCAAGAGTTATTTGTTCTTGCTGCTCAGGTGGCACAAAAGAGAAAAACAGAAGTGTTATATCTTTGATTCACTGTTCTAGACTAGCATAAAAAGTATTACTCATCCTCAGAGAGGTAGGCATAAGAATCTCATGTTTCAAATCTCCAGTGTCACCAGCTGTGGAGTGATCATGCTGCATTGACTTCTGGCTTTGGTGTCCCAAAATGTTTGTTTATGAATTTATTATAAAAGAAACAGAATTATGTCTTAATCATAGCAGAAATCTGTAATTAAGTGAATGGAGCTTTTGCCTTTCAGTTTATAAAACCTATAAATATTACACATAAACCAAACTTTGCATATTTTACAAACAGACCTTGTCTGCATATCCAAAACACATTTTATTACTAGGATCCTGACTAGGTAGGTTAAACCTTAAAATATTTTATCTGTGGTTAGATTATTATTATTATTATTTTTTCTAACATGCTAGTTAGAAACATTCAGAGTCAAAAAAAAAATATTTGAAATGATAGCCAATCTACGTCTTTTCTTTTGGTAGATACCCCACAATTGTGAATGCAGCAATTGGCTGTAGGTGATTTAATTGTATATATTTCAGTAAGAATCACAGAAGAGATCACAGTGTATGAAGCAATAAATGTCTTCTATAGCTCCAATAAACACAACGTCTTGCTGAGTAAACCGCAAACTTCCCTGAGATCTCTGCCATGGGAAGTAACAGACAAATCTCTTAAAAACAACAACAATAAAAAATCACCACCAACAACAAAAAGCACACATGAAAAATAGCAGGAAATGTTTATTTTAAGAGCCCCTCGCTTATGAGCCCTGGTCATCTGTGTCTGAGAAAAGTTTTCAGAACCTGTAAAACAAAATCTTCAGTCTGGCAACAGTTTGTTACTCTCCAAGATGGATTTTTACATTTTAGAAGTTCTGAAAGTTCAGGTCTATATTCTCGTTTGAAAAATGGAAGATTTGTCTGACCTTTAAATTATGCAGTTCAGATAAATGATGTAGTTCAGGCTAATAAGATTAGACAGTGTTAATGAGGATTCCATTTCTTAGTATTTGTACCTATAAAACAATTCTCTCCCTCTTCAAACTTGAACTGTGAATTATTGTTTGAAATTGATTAGTATGTTCTCCACTCCCATTATCTATTTGACTTTTCCACAGAGTAAAAAATTGCTTTTATCATAATGCATGCATAGCATTACAGGATCATTTATATGTTTTAGGCAGAATGATTATATAATTTTAGCCAACGCATATTATTAGTCAACTGCCAATTGATACAATTGGGAACACTATACATTTCATATTTGATCAAGTGGACCAAGAATAGAGATAACTATTCACTGCATGGAAATAATCAAAGGGATAATTCAAAAACAAATCAACACACAAAGAAGGGATAATTCAAAACAAATTGACAAACGAACAAAAACAACTTAGAAGCAGTTCCAAGAAGTTATATCTGTTCCTTAAACAAACAAAAACTTTTTTAAAAGTTCTCAAACCACATATTTTTTGAAAAAAATGGAAAAGTATACAATTAAGTATCAGTTTTGATAAAGAGTTTTTCCTTCCTTCTGCTATCTCTTTTTCCCCTTGTCATGACAAGTATAGCAACTACCTAACAATATGTTAAGAGCAAAGTATTGAAAAGTGAATGGATTCACTGGAGCAGTTTGCCAGGGCTGTGACTGTGACAAAACAATTAAGGGAAAGTCAGCAGCACGTTCCTTTAGGAATACCTTTCCTGTGTGCATAACATGATAGATGAAGGTGCACATGTATCTTAATATCATATAGGTTTCATGCTGGTACTATGTTGTATGGTTTTGGTCAAGAGAGCATAGAGATCTACTTACCATGGGAACTGGCAGAATATATATATGATGTGAATGAGATCTGGGCATTTAATCATGATTAAGAGAATGTGTAGTGATAATACAGCATGCAGAAGTGTGATGAATCAGAATACAGCAAAATTGTAATTCTCCAGAGCTGTTTTAGTGCTTGAACAGACTGCAAATAAAATATGGAGCTAGGCTGAAAATGTGAATGCTTTTAGATCACTGGAACATCAGTCAAAATGAACAAAAAATAGTTAGTGATCTAGGAACATAGTATGTCCTAGCTTTCAGAACCTGCAATTTTGCCAAGCACTGCTAAAGATGTTTTACCTGAGTTAAGAATCTGTTTTTGTAATTAACCATTTTAGTTAGCTTAAACTTTTTAAAAGAGTTAGAAACTCTATGTAGATTTCTCCTTATCAGCTGGCTTTGTTGTTGACTTGTTCCAGTTCTGTGAAGTTATGATTCTTAATAGTTTTTTGTTATTGTTTATTTATTTATTTATTTATTTATTTATTATTTTTATTTATTTATTTTTTCTTCTTCCACGTGTGCAGTTCTTTTATGAAATAGCTTTGGAACTATCAAGAATAGATGTTAATGCAATATATGTATGCTTGTACACTATATTGACATCTGTTAATGTAGCCAGTGATAACACAGGCAAATACAGCTTAATGACTGATTTAGTAGATAGCAATTATAGTCATTCTAAGTCATTCTTGGGAACAATGGCAGGAATTTAACATTACACATACACCATTCCTTTTTATATCCCACTACACATACAGTTTTCCTGCCACAATTTCTAACTCATTTTCAGTATTATAAATATGTCATTAACATTTTAGAAGCTACAAGGGCATAGAGAAGCTATAGCTGTTGTTGTCTGATACCTTCCCTGGAACCTGCTTACCAGAAAGAAGTACATTGACTATTTTAAATATCTTGAATTTTACTCTAAAACAGGCTCCATTTTCATGTTATCTCTAGAACTGCCAGTCTGGCCTCCTGACTTAAATACTTCACAATTCCTGTCAGCCTTGCTCTGAGCCACTTTTGACTTCTGGCTAGTCCCTTTATAAATCTAAGTAATTTTGTGTTCCTTGCTTTCAACGTGTGATATGTTCACCTGCACGGTGACAGAAGGTGCAGATGTATGGAGGGAAGTACAGGGAAATGAGTTTGCTCACTTCTTTGTATTAGTGGATACCTGACATGATAAGTCCACCTAATCCGTCTTCCTATTCTGTAGGTATCTGGATTCTGCCTTCTTTCCTATCATCAACTTCTCTTTTGCCTCTTCCCATGAATTTTAATTATCTTTTCAATATCCATATTTCTTTACCACCTCATTTCTTAGTACCTTCACCTTCATCCATTGGTTTTCATTTATTAATTTTAAAAATAGTTTGACAGTCTGTTAAATATCCTGTGATGCTTAAACGTACACAAGCTCGTTACAGCTAGGATTTAATCTGCACAGTTTCAGTACCAATTCAGTGTGAAGGTTTATACTCGGTCCTTAAGGCTGTTACAGTTGTGTCCTCTGAGCTAGCAAGAATAAAGCTGAACTTCCATTTTGTCTCTAACTCCACAATTCAAAATTTAGGTCATAATATTTGAAAACTAATGTCAAGATTAAACTGTAGTTTACTTCTAACTGTGACTTTCCATTGCTTTGTTTCTTATTTATACTTTCTTTATATACTGGGTAATGCAAAGAATTTTCCATCCTCTGTCTTGACACAGACTCTAGCTAGAACCAGCACTAAGGAAGATTTTTTGAATAAACGTTGTAAGAAACAGTCATAACACAATCTCTGCACATCAGATAACTAAATGTTAATGTTATGAAATATCTCGCATTAGCTCAAGATGGTTCATATATATCATACAGTGTTAACCAGCTGAATTAGAATGAAGATTGTGTCTGTTAGGGTTGAATCTCATTGCTTGTACTTCCACTTCTGGTGCAAGTCAGTGAAAATTTCCCCTTTAACCATGGCTAGTTTGTGACGCTGTCTTCTCCAGTATGTTTACAAATACAAAAAAGGACTGGGACAATGTCTGAAATTGAGTTATTAGCTTTCTTAAACAGTGTACTTTCTCTAATAGAGGGAAATAAGTTAACAGCTGAACAATGTAGTCTCTTGCTCATCTCAAACAAAAATAATTCCTTAGATTCAAGAAAACAATATTGTATGCCCTAATATCCTTATTAATTCATAAATAAACCCTTCTTGTCCTTTAATCTAGCCCTGATGACATGAGAACAGCTAACCAGATAATCTGGAATATGCTGTTGTCTCTGGGGATAATCATGTGGTTTCACAACATAAATATGTAGGCTTGTGCAGGAAACTAAAGAAAAGAATTTTCAGTATGTGCAGCAGAGAAAAAAAAAAAAAAAAAAAAGTGATATTTTAGTGTTGGCATATTTTTATACTTTCCTTTCTCCTGTCCTAACAACCAAAAAGTCTGACTTGATGAGTTTTAATTCCGAAGGCACCACAGTAACTTAATTGGATTTAGTTGCATAACAAGGTTGATGCTACCTGTACAGTAACTTTGTTGTTCTTCTCAGCCTGGATGACATGGTGATACTTTTCTTTATAGTAGCTTGTATATTGCTATGTTTTGGATTTATGATGTCAATAATGTTGATATCACATCAATGCTTTAGTTGTTGCTGAGCAGTACTTACACAGAGTCAGGGTCTTTTCTGCTTCTCCTGCTGCCCTTCCAGCGAGGAGGTTGGGGATGCACAAGTTGGTAGAGGACCCAGACAGGACCAAAGGAATATCCCATACCATTCTACAGGCAGCTGGCAGAAGTTGCGAAATCATCAGCGCTGGTTCTTGTGGGGGACTTCAACTTCCCTGACATATCCTGGAAGCACAACACAGCCCAGAGAAAGCAGTCTAGGAGGTTTCTGGAGAGCGTGGAAGATAGCTTCCTGACACAGCTGGTTAGTGAGCCTACTAGGGGTGGTGCCCCGCTAGACCTTCTCTTCACAAACAGAGAAGGACTGGTGGAGGATGTGATTGTCGGGAGCTGTCTTGGGCAGAGTAACCATGAAATGGTAGAGTTCTCTATTCTTGGCAAGGCCAGGAAGGGGACCAGTAAAACCACTGTATTGGACTTTTGGAGGGCTGACTTTGTGCTGCTGAGGACACTGGTTGGTAGAGTCCCTTGGGAGGCGGTTCTGAAGGGCAGAGGAGTCCAGGAAGGCTGGGCGCTCTTCAAGAGGGAAATCTTCATGGCGCAGGAACGGTCTGTCCCCATGTGCCCAAAGACGAGCTGGCATGGAAGAAGACCAGCCTGGCTGAACAGAGAATTGTGGCTTGAGCTTAGAAGAAAAAAAAGGGTTTATACTCTTTGGAAAAGTGCGCAGGCCACTAGGGAGGACTATAAGGATATCGCGAGACTGTGCAGGGACAAAATTAGAAAAGCCAAAGCTCATCTGGAGCTCAATCTGGCTACTGCTGTTAAAGATAACAAAAAATGTTTTTATAAATACATCAACACGAAAAGGAGGACTAAGGAGAATCTCCATCCTTTACTGGATGCGGGGGGAAACTTAGTTACAAGAGATGAGGAAAAGGCGGAGGTGCTTAATGCCTTCTTCGCCTCAGTCTTTAACGGCAATTCTGATTGTTCTCTGGATACCCAGTACCCTGAACTGGTGGAAGGGGATGGGGAGTGTACTGGGTCTGGCTGGGATGTTAACTTTCCCTGCAGCAGCCCATACAGTGCTGCGCTCTGCACTTGTAGCTAGAACAGCAGTGGTATCACACCAGTGTTGTGTCTGCTGCTGAGAAGTGCTGGCACAGCATCAGGACTCTCTCTGACCCTCCTAGGGGGTGGGCAAAAAGTGAGAAAGAAACATCAGCAGGGCAGCTGACCTAAACCAACCAAAGGGATATTCCATACCATATGATGTCACACTCAGCAATAAAAGGTGGAAAAAGGAAGAAGAGGGGAGGGGTGGGCTCTCGTTGCGAAACGTCTGTCCTCCTCCCGAACACTGGCTACGTGCGTTGAGGCCCTGCTTCAAGGACGTGGTCAAGCATCGCTCATTTGTGGGAAGTAGAGAGTAATTTCTTTCCTCTGCACTTCCACATAGCCTTTACTTGTTTTGTTTAGTTATTCCCTTTCCCCCCTCCCTTTTCCCCTTTCCCTTTTTTCCCTTTAGTTGAATTGTTTAATTAATAATAATATTTCCTTAATTATATATATATATATGTATTTCCCCTTTTTAATTAAATCATCCTTATCTCAACCCGTGAGTTGTTCTTTCCTTTACTTCTTCCCCTCCTCATCTGAGGAGGGGGAGTGAGAGAGCGGTTGTGGTGTTCAACTGCCTAGCACGGTAAAACCACCACAGGGAGAGAGATGTGGCCCTCACTATCCATGAAGAAATGGTTGGTGACCTGGTACGGCACTTGGATGTGCACAAGTCGATGGGGCCGGATGGGATCCACCCGAGGGTACTGAGAGAACTGGCAGAGGTGCTGGCCAATCCGCTTACCATCATTTATCAACAGTCCTGGCTATCGGGGGAGGTCCCACTTGACTGGAGGCTAGCAAATGTGACGCCCATCTACAAGAAGGGCCGGAGGGCTGACCTGGGGAACTACAGGCCTGTCAGTTTGACCTCAGTGCCAGGGAAGCTCATGGAACAGATTATCTCGAGAGTCATCACGAAGCACTTGCAGGGCAAGCAGGCGATCAGGCCCAGTCAGCATGGGTTTATGAAGGGCAGGTCCTGCTTGACAAACCTGATCTCCTTCTATGACAAGGTGACACGCTGGGTGGACGAGGGAAAGGCTGTGGATGTGGTCTACCTTGACTTCAGCAAGGCTTTTGACACCGTTTCCCACAGCATTCTCCTCAAGAAACTGGCTGCTCTTGGCTTGGACTGGTGCATACTTCGTTGGGTTAGAAACTGGCTGGATAGCCAGGCCCAGAGAGTCGTGGTAAATGGAGTCAAATCCAGTTGGAGGCCGGTCACTAGTGGAGTCCCCCAGGGCTCGATGCTGGGGCCGGTCCTCTTCAATATCTTCATTGATAATCTGGATGAGGGCATTGAGTGCACCCTCAGTAAGTTTGCAGATGACACCAAGTTAGGTACGTGTGTCGATCTGCTCGAGGGTAGGAAGGCTCTGCAGGAGGATCTGGAGAGGCTGGACCGATGGGCCGAGGTCAACTGCATGAAGTTCAACAAGGCCAAGTGCCGGGTCCTGCACCTGGGGCGCAATAACCCCAAGCAGAGCTACAGGCTGGGAGGTGAGTGGTTGGAGAGCTGCCAGGCAGAGAAGGACCTGGGAGTGATGGTTGACAGTCGGCTGAATATGAGCCAGCAGTGTGCTCAGGTGGCCAAGAAGGCCAGCAGCATCCTGGCCTGTATAAGAAACAGTGTGACCAGCAGGTCCAGGGAGGTGATCGTCCCCCTGTACTCTGCTCTGGTGAGGCCGCACCTCGAGTACTGTGTTCAGTTTTGGGCCCCTCGCTACAAGAAGGACATGGAGGTGCTCGAGCGAGTCCAGAGAAGGGCTACGAAGCTGGTGAGGGGCCTGGAGAACAAGGCTTACGAGGAGCAGCTGAGGGAGCTGGGCTTGTTCAGCCTGGAGAAAAGGAAGCTCAGGGGTGACCTTATCGCTCTCTACAGGTACCTCAAGGGAGGCTGTAGCGAGGTGGGGGTTGGTCTGTTCTCCCACGTGCCTGGTGACAGGATGAGGGGGAATGGGCTTAAGTTGCGCCAGGGGAGTTTTAGGTTGGATCTTAGGAAGAACTTCTTTACCGAAAGGGTTGTTAGACACTGGAACGGGCTACCCAGGGAAGTGGTGGAGTCACCATCCCTGGAGGCCTTTAAAAGACGTTTAGATGTAGAGCTTAGGGATATGGTTTAGTGGGGACTGTTAGTGTTAGGTCAGAGGTTGGACTTGATGATCTTGAGGTCTCTTCCAACCTAGAAAATTCTGTGATTCTGTGATTCTGTATGATGTTGTGCTCAGCTAGGGGGAAAAAATGAGGAAGGAATGATGTTGAGAGTTATGGTTATATTGTCTTCCTTGTTACACATGACAAGTTCCTGCTTTTCTTGAAACAGCTGAATGTCTGCCAGCTGATGCGAAATAGTGAATGAATTCCATATTTTGTTTTGCTTGTGTATGCACCTTTGTTTTACCTATTAATCTGTCTTTATGTCAATCCACATATTTTGTCACATTTACCTATTTACCTGGGGTGCCAGGCAGAAAAAGTGCCATGTTCCCTCATTAGTGACTTGCTGTCTCAGCTAGCCTTTGAGGAGGAAGAAACTGGGCTGTCTGTGCTTGTACTTTATGCAAGTCTTGTATGTAGGTGCTGCTGAAGGCAGTGCAGTTTGTGTCAGTCTGTGCAACAAGCCCTGTCAGTGTCCTGTCTCTGTCTGTCTGTCTGGGATACATGCTCAGCTTTGCTACTGGTTAAGCCTCCAAAGAGGAAAGTGGCAGCTGCATCTCCCAGCCTAGAGACAGAGACCCTGAGTCCCTGGACACTGGTCTGGAATCCAGCGTCTAGAAAAGAGGAATCTCCAGGCATGGAGCTCCGGATGACAGTGAATACTCATAACATTTCTTAACGGTGTGTATTATATACGACTATTATTTATTTATAAGCAAAATAAAAATAAAAATAAAATATATATCTTAAAAGACTAGACATTGTTAAAACAGGTTTGCATTAGCCAAGCACATAGAATTATACTGAACTCTTGCTAGAATATTAAAAACAAACTAATCAAAAACATTAATCATTGTCTAGTATTGCTGGATCACATTTTACTAATTAAAGGATGATTTTATATTTTCTGATGACAAAATATAAATAACCACGGTGATGTGTCTAGGTGAGCTATCCTCAACAATTAGGTAATAATCCTTCAACCATTTTTATTTATTTATTTATTATTAATGGCAAGAGTACAATAGTAACTGGGGCTTCTAAGATAGGATTTTCTAACACATGCATGTAAGTAGTGTGAATTTAAGGGCAATTTAGCATATTTCCGTCCCTATACTTTGTATAGCTTCTTTGTTGTTTTGTTACCCATTTTTATTCCTGAATTTTTCCTTTATGGGACAGACACTTTACAGGAGTATTTGACTAACTCAGAAACTGTTGCTTAGAATGGCACTTGGATGGGTAGAACTAAATTTGTTTGCTTTGTTTGTTTGTTTTGTGAGAATGAAAAAAAGATAATCAGAGAAATTGATTTTCCTTGTTCTTCCTTCCCAACCTAAGGCAGACCAATAACTTAGACTTGATTATGATCTCATAATTCTAACCTTCTTCCTCTATGGCTCCCCATCCTTGAAAGAGGCAGAAAAAAACAAACCAAAACAAACCAAAACAACAACAAAGAAAAGTGATAGTCATCAGAAACGACAACTTCAACAAACAAGGCTCTAACAGCATTATCTTTTTTTTTTTTTTTCGTACAACCCTTTTGGTCTTTTAATTCTCATTCTCTAAGAATGAGAATTTAATTCTCATCTTTTAATTCTCATCTTTTAATTTAGATGAGAATTTTTTAATTTAGATGAGAATTTAATTCTCATCTTTTAATTCTCATCTCTAAGATTCATAGAATCTTAGAATCATAAAATGGCTTGGTTTGGAAGAGATCTTAAAGATAATTTAGTTCCAACTCTCCTGCCATAGTCAGGGGTGCCACCCACTAGATCAGGGTGGCCAAGGCCCCATCTAACCTGGACTTCAACGCTTCTAGGGATGGGACATCCTCAGTTCCTCTGGGCAACATAATCCCGTGTCTTACTACCATTACAGTGTAGAATTTCTTCCTCGTGTCTAATCTAAATCTTTCCTCTTTTATTTTAAGACCATTCCCCATTCTGTAGTATGGACTGATTATTTTAATTAACCAGCATGTTATGAAGGCAGTTTGCTATTTTTTGCTAGAGTTTGGCTTCCAGACTTTTTCAAACGTGAACATTATTTGTAGAAATTTGTAGAAAATATCTGCTAAAAATTGATAAATTTTGAGAACAAATAACTAATCATAAAGAATAATAATAAAAATGCTATCAAGAAAAATGGGTTTATTAATTTGAATGAGAATTTGTCTACATTTAAAACATAAAGATTGGTAGATGTAACCAATTATTGTTTTTATATATAGGTTAAGAGACTCCCAAGTGCAAAATTGTTTCACTTGTTTGTTAACATGTCCTGCACAGCACACGAGGAAATCAGAGGAGTACTTTAGCTGCCTCACTGCTCTCACATAGGTTTAAATGTACTGAAACAATCTAGGTCCTGACATCTCCTTTCTTTCTATGTACCCATTCTAATGGCTAGTTATACCTATTTTTCCCCCTAATGTTTAATTAAAGGTTTTCATCCCTGTAAGTGCTAGTGCTATATTTATTTACCGTACTCGGTTTACCTGTAATTTATGAGATTTCATGTGAGTATGTGCCTTATTAAAGTTAAAAAAACAAACGAACACAAGAACATATGCTTTCCTTAGACCCTTTTTTATGTTTCTTTGGTCAGTTATCTACGGTAAAGAAGAAATTTGATTTCGTTGACATTATTTGATCTTGATAAATCTCTTAGTCATGTCTTGCAATCTTACTATCTTCTTGTTTACAAATGGATTGTTTAATAATCTGTCCTAGTATCTTTTCAGGTACCAAAAATGTCTATAATTCCCTGAAGTAAATCCCCCATATACTTTATCCTTTTAAAACACAAATACTATACTTTCTACTTGTCTTGAGATTTCATTCTTCATCCATGAATTCTTGTCAATGGCTCTGAAATGTATTTGGCTACCTTCTTTAAATATAACAAATTTAGGGCTACGAAGATGGTGAAAGGCCTGGAGGGGAAGACGTACGAAGAACGGCTGAGGTCACTGGGCCTGTTCAGCCTAGAGAAGAGGAGGCTGAGAGGAGACCTCATCACAGTCTACAACTTCCTTGTAAGGGGGTGTCGAGAGACAGGAGACCTTTTCTCCATTAACACCTGTGACAGGACCCACGGGAACGGGGTTAAGCTGAGGCAGGGGAAATTTAGGCTGGACGTCAGGAGGGGGTTCTTCACAGAGAGGGTGGTTGCACACTGGAACAGGCTCCCCAGGGAAGTTGTCACTGCACCGAGCCTGTCTGAATTTAAGAAGAGATTGGACTGTGCACTTAGTCACATGGTCTGAACTTTTGGGTAGACCTGTGCGGTGTCAAGAGTTGGACTTGATGATCCTTAAGGGTCCCTTCCAACTCAGGATATTCTATGATTCTATGATTCTATGAAATTTTATCAGAACCTGCTATCTCGGATACCTTTATCTGCATCACCTCTAGTCTTTCTCCATTCGGGCCTATGTTTTTACAGTAGCTTTATTTGTTAAACATTTCATCACAGTCAAACTTTTCTGTCAAGAATGAAGTTAAAAAGAAGTTTACACTTTCAATCTTCCTTTTGTCATCTGCTACTTATTTATTTTTCCCATTCAATAGTCACGGTATGCTTTCCTGGTAACAATTAATAAATCCTTTTACTGTTATATCAAGTAGATTCACAAGCTTTAAGTCATTTTTCTTCCTTTGCATGTCTGACATTTTTCCACTCTACATTCACATTTTGCCTTTACACTTACCTTGATTTATACATTCTTTTTCCGTTTTTGATGGTATGATTTTTTTTTTTTTTAACACCAGGTCACTGAAGATTCTTTGTGCATTGTGCATCCTGGAAATTTCCAGCTGTCCTGAAACTTAAATTTTTAGTTTTTATTTTTCCTTAAAAATCATTCCCTTTGGACCATAATAACCAGTTTCTTGAGTCTGCTGAAGTTTTCCATTTTTAAAACTCATTGTCACATTTTTGCCACTGTCATTCCTTTCTTACCTCACAATCACAGACTATCATTTCATTTTCACTTTCACCCTAATTGCCTTCTACCTTCAAATTCTGAATCCATTCATCCAGTTAATTAGAATAAAATCAATTGTCAACGCCAAAATGGTAAAAAATGCATGAGTCAGATCCCCAAAATGTGCAAGGTTGTTATTGAAAAGGAAATTTTAGTTTCTTTACATTTGTCTTCTGTCTTTACAGCCCCTAGGGTGCTCTTGGGTTATTTTTATTTTATTTATTTTATTATTATTATTTTTTAATGCATTTCTCTGACATCACGAGGCCTAGCAACCTACTTTTTTAAAAAGTAAAACTTTTTTTTTTTTAATATTTTTTATTTTCAAACTCCAAGACCTTAACAATGATCATCATGAACCTCTCCACAAAGTTAGGATTTTCTACATTAAATTTATTGATGACTTGTGAAAAAAGTATTATTGTATGAGTATTTGCAGTCTCCTGCTCCCTTGTTTGCTGTATTTGGTTATTGGAAAACTCCCTTTCTTCAGCTATTTTTCATTTCTTACACTGAAAAACAGGTGAATCTCTTATTCTCCCACAAGTAGTTTTTACTAAATCATGTGTCCTAAGGCTTTCAATAAACTCAGATGGTGAAGGCAGTAATAGTGGCATTAACCTTTAACATAACGTAAAATTCAGTGTAGTGAAATTAAATAAACACATGAAATGGTTGTAGGATCTAATTTGCTGTTGTGTATAATTGCACAAAAAGGTCTTGTGGTCTCATGAATAAAAGAAACTGTGTTGTAGCATGATGGTATAAATTAATTGCATCTAACTGCTCTTATGGGACTATATTTTATTTTATTTATTTTATTTTTATTTATTTTATTGTATTTAAGTTTATACTGTAGTTGTAATTATTTATGAAACAGTATATTTGTCCTACACTACAAAAATTGTAGCCAACAGTTTCTGCTGAGTTTGATATCCACTTGATGTAATGGATTTTAGTTTTATTTTAAATTAGTAGTGGTTGAGTCACCATCCCTGGAGGTCTTTAAAAGATGTTTAGATGTAGAGCTTAGTGATATGGTTTAGTGGAGGAGTTGTTAGTATTAGGTCAGAGGTTGGACTAGGTGATCTTGGTGGTCTCTTCCAAGTTAGATGATTCTGTGATTCTGTAAAAATTTTGAAGGCAATATCCAATAATGAATCTAGCAGTTTGAACAAAATTTGGTTGGACATGTATTACTTTGCAAAGGTCATAAAAATTTGACAAGACTGTAAATTTTATTTTAAGAGTTACTAAAGTATTAGTTCCAATTAACCCACTACATGCCAAACAGCTGGACATCCATGTTCTACTTCTACTTCCTTCCAAGTAAATGGCTATACTTCCACTAAGTTTTGTGCTTAGTCAGGGGGTTGAAATGCAAGATATAGCTTCATGTCATTCTTTGGTGTAAACCCAAACTGCTACCTGTAATTTGATTGATCATGTTTTGCTGATCTGTTTTACTCTCCATTTATGCTATGTGTTGCAGCAGTATTATGCCACTGCAACATTATCCTACTGACACTGTTTTTTATTAGAAAAAGTCACAAAGCTGGATGTGATTTATATGCAAACTTCAATTAAAATGCTTGCAGAATGATGAGGATAACAGCCATCAGACTATCAACACCCTTCATGGACCAAGATGGAAGTTTTCAGCCAGTGAAGGCAGCTGGCTGGAGATAGAGACCACATGTTGGCCCAGAACTTTATAGTCAGTATACACATGATTAATAAAATTTTTCTAGTCTGATGATGCAGTACTGATTTAATAATTAATGAATTTTTATATAACCACTTACAAACAGCTTTTTGCCAGGTGTGATAAAACATAGTTTCACAGTGCAAGTCCAATGATTTGTTTAACCAAAAATTAGATAACTTTCTACTGTATTTTTATGTTTGTGAGTTATTTAGTTGTTTTCATCCTTCACATATTGAAAGACTTTTTCCATGTCAATATACAGCAACAATTAAAAAATAAAGTAAAACAAAACTAAACAAAAAATCAGTAAATCAAGCAGGTAACCTATCAATAATTCATAGAATACTATGAATGGAATTTTATTCCTCTAAAATTTAAAGTACAGGAATGCCATTATGTAATAGGTGTAGTAAGCAGAATATACAGGAAATATATTCCTGAGTAAGGCTATCAAATGAAAGTATATCATGCAGACAGATTTCTCCTACAGTGATAATGCATTTTAAGAAGTGCGACAGTACAGCTCAAGTAGAAAATTTAGAAGTCCCTTTCTCTCTCTCTCTTTCTACCTTCTCATTCAAAAGGAACTTTGAGTTACAGATTTCACTTACAATATATACCTTAACAAGGGTTTTGCTTGCACACAGAAGCAGAGAACAGACTGTCTTGATCGACACTTCCTTGGGTTTTGCTTATCTCCTGGCAGCTCTTTCTAAAAGCACTCCTACCCTGCTGAGTCCCTCATCTCCTAGTGAGAATCAAAGATTCATCAAGATGAGTTATGGGATGCCTTCTGTTTTGAAAAGCCAGGTTGGGCAAATAAAATCAGAATACAACCATGTGATTCATACAACTGCTTTGGGGCCTGAATGATACTTCCAGGTACTTTGTATACTATGCAACAATAGCTGTTCATTTATCAAAATGTACTCATAGAATTATTTAAATTATGTAAACAACTTAGTTTATTAGTGTCTGTTAAGATTAAATTAAGAGGAGTGTGTTTTTATTTTAATTAGATTTGGTTTGTTTTGATTTTGATTCTACATATATATATATATATATAGTTTTTCATTCTCCTCTGTTAAAGCTATTTAATATTGTTACTTGAAAACCTGTAAGGTTAACTGTGAAGATGTTAAGCACATTTTCACTTAGACGGGAAGCCTGGGATTTTTCTTCAGATAATAAAATATCATTTAAAAAATGCTAAATAGAAGCAATCATACTCTTCCTCAGTATGGCTTTTATATGAAAATACAGAATCATTGGTTTTGCTTAAGCCATTGAATTATTGGAAAGTGTAACTCTCCACTAAATTCTGAATATAGTAGTTAAATGAATTGTTTTAAAATTTCTGTGTTCCATAAGTTTCTTCCTAGATCCAGAAGACATTTTCAGAGAGGTCTTAATATACTGAGTCTTTGCACAAAACTGTAAGATATCCTTTTGGGTCTGTAACTCTATAAACAGCCCTGGAATTAAAATATATGGGAAGCTCTTAGTCACAGAACACACCATAGCTCTGTAAGGACATCAGTAAGATGCTTTCCAAGGGTTAAGGCTGAGAGAGTGGTTGTGGTGGAGTTTAGCTGCTTAGCAAGGTAAGACCATCGCAAGATTATATTGAAATTTGCCTAGCTGCCCATTGATGTACTGCATATAGACCTGAATTTCTTAAGAGTTTTTTTTGTTTGTTTTGTTTTGTTTTTAACATAAAATGTAATACTCTATGCTGATGCAAGTCACATACATAAAGAAGAGGACATTAAAGTTTGCATGTACAAGTGGGGATTACTGAGACTTGAACCCAGTATTTTTGAAGGTCGTCATGTTACAACTATGTAGCTGCAGAGTTGTGCAGAGCTTTAGAACTCCCATTCAAAACCAACAAAAAATATAAGTGATTCCATGATTCTGGGCTTTGTTTTGGAAAATATCATTATATGTTTAAAATTCAGGATCTAACTTTCTATAACTGCAGAACAATATACTTCTTTACAGAAAGAACTAACTTCATAATTACAGCAAGTGGATCAATGAAGTGAAAATGATTGCCATGTCAGTCCTTCCTGACTGGGGATCACAGATCTTCATGTGCATTAAGAGTATCTTTAGATTATCATGAATATCTTCAGTGTTAGAACTTCACTCATAAGCAAAGACAGCTTGGTGGCTCTTGACAATCCAAAGCAGAGTGTTCATGGGGATATTTAGATGAGTAGTTGTACTGTGCTTCTTATTTCCTATGCACATTTATGAACTGAAGGCACACTTTTGCTTAATGGGTAATAATTTAAATAATACCAGTAAAACAACATTTGGTACAAATACTTGTAGCCATGTATTGGTACAAATACTTGTATTTGGTACAAATACTTGTAGCCATGTATCAGTAATCTGAGGTTATGAGATGTTATTGAAAAAATATTACAAATCTACACATATATCTAAACTCTTAGGAACACCATTAGTGCTCATAGAACTTATAGTTTTGAAAAAGCTGGCAGTAGATATCATGAAAAACAGAGCATGAAGGACTGGAATCAGTTCTTTCTACAGTGACTGATACAACTGAGAAAAATCTGGAAGATGTAAATAACACATTAAGAGAAGGTACAGTGAGAGATTTTTGCAAAAATGAGATTAGTCTGAAACAGATATATTACACTGATTGTACATAGTGTACATTCTATTTAAGAGAAACCATTCAGCAAACCCATATTACTGTAGAAGTATTTGTACCAGCTAAATTTTGGGGGTTTTCTTGTGCCCTTTTATTTTGGAAGACATGACACTTATTTTAAAATGAAATACAAAAAATACAACAAATGCAGTCTACCTGTTAGTGCAGGGATTGATTATAATTATACCACTATTCTGACAAGGAGGTAGTGGTAATATCACTCTGATAGCATAAAGAGTCTGCTAGTCAAAAATTATAAGGGATAATTGTTTTCAAATGCAACAAGATCACTGATCGGATACAGTGATCTGTGAACATGCAGTAAAGAATGCATCACAGGATGAGATACCAGAGGAATTCCAGAAAATTCATAATTTAGTGATACTCTAATGTCCTGGCCAAAGCCATCAAAGTCATCATTAGGCACTACCCATTAAAATGAAGAGTTATTGCTGTAAGGATTATGTAATATAAGTAAAAATTTGTTCTTTAAACCTTTTTTTGTACAGTTCCTACTGGCACTCACAATCCAAGTGGTTTTTGACAAAGAAAGATAATATGAGTCTAGAAATGTTTATGGGAGGGAAAAATAAACAAGCAAACAAACAAAAAAAACCCAACACTTTTATTTGAAGCAAGTCACGCTTATACCAGGCCCAGCTATGGTGTGAGGACAGGGTGTCTGTTTTGTTCTAAGAAAAGCACTGAAGTTTGAATCTACAGTAACTGGATTCATGACATTCTTTCTGTGTGGCTGATCTACCGATAACATCCTTCTGCTGTGCAAGATGTCTCTGCTGACATCTGATCAGCGTACCAGATATATTCCTGCACAGATTTAGTAGTGTGACATTTCTTTTTCTGGCTCTTGGTCATAGGCATATGAACCCCAGAACTGCAGACAGGACAGAAGTTGGAAATAAATAAATAAATAAATCTAGAATCCCATAAAAGGTAAAAATAACTGCAGATAGTGTTGCTGTTGAAATATTACAATCTTTGCTGTATGTGAAAAGAAGAAGAAGTAAGAAGGTAAAGTGTCATTTTCACCATGTGCTTTTGATGAGATAATGTGGACTTTGTGCCACACTCTACTTCTTCCTGTCAGTCATACTATCTTTCATTAGAGTTACCTTCTCTAAATCAACTGATATTTAAATGTTATGTGACTGTACCTGTCTAACAGTATCTGTCACTAAAGGAGAGTAGCCACTCTTGAAAATTTCAGCCAAAATCAATGTCTTCTGCATCTTCATTCTTGCAGTTCATACAATCTGATGTTTCACTCAATTTATAACAGCACACCAACAATAATAAAAATTACCAATTTGAATTAAGAAATGAATATGCCTTCTCACATTAACTTATTTTGAGCCTTTCCTATCAATTTAAAAAATGTTGATGTGGTTTCACTGCCCATAATGAACAAAATTTCAGTATGTCTGGACATACTAATATAACATATTATGAGTTTCACACCATTTACCTTTATTTTTCACACCATTTACCTTTATTTTTATTTATTTATTTATTTATTGTTCTTGTGGAGTGTGTCTAGTAGCTCTATTATTCACCTTTTAAAATGCACATCAAATCATAGGACACTAGCTACTGCATGTAGATCTTTTCTTCACTAAGAACCCAAAGAATTACTCAATTTTGATACGTTTTTAAATCACAGAGACAGTAATATAACTTGGCACAGATAATGGTGAACAATTTACTACTTCTTTGCTCTAAAACATGTGCTTTAAAGTCCTAGTTATGCTGCCTGAGTTATTGAAGAAATTTGTTTATTTTACGCAGTTCCTTGTGACCTTATACACAATACTGAATGGGGAGTCATCTGACTTTGTAGGAGAAATGAAATCTAAGTTGACTCATGGTTTCTATATTATTCATAATTATCAGCATGTTGAGTTCTAACATAGTTTTAAGAATGATCAATATGCATGGCTTTCCTTTACCCTCCTTCCAATCAGTAGATTCTTTCTAGACTCCGAATATTTCATCAAACTGCTTGCCCTGGTTGATGCTTCAGCAAATGGTAGCACTGAGTATATTTGCCCCCCTTCCCCTCCCCCTTCTTTTTCCCCCCACAGATTTAGTGTGGTCTGAATATTTCTGTTCTTTAGGTGAGTACTTCTACAATTGAAAGGATCATTATGTTCTGGGAATTAATTCCTTGCAAGACTGTTGCTTCTATCTCCCTCCTTCCAGATTCCTGGGATTTTATTAATATTGTACCCTATTCACAACTGATTAAATTTATTGGGTTATATTTCCAGAGAAAATACTCACAATTTCAATAACACAGTTATCAGTGGTTTGTTTATGTGAATGTGTGAGAGTTTCAGAAGAAACACAAGAACAAAGTTAAAATATTTATGTTGTTCCAACAATGTTGTTCCAAAGACACTGTTCCCAGGACTGTTTCCAACAGTTAAGATGAGCAATTTATACTGATGTTTAGACCAGAAGGCCTGGATTCTGGCAAAACAACAGCACAGACTTGCCAGTGGAAGACTGCAACATAACAGCAGAAGGTGTTCACAAGGCTGTGACATATCACAGGCATTATTGCTTTTTCCATGAGCTCACCTGGAAAATAGGCTGCAGAAATATATTTCAAACATATAATCCAAATAAAGAAAGTAGACTATGGGCAGAAACCTGGCCTAAGATTTATGGATGAAGCAGCAAGATTCTGACAAAAAGGAACACCCCATGTTGACTCTCAGAGAATACAGCAAGAATATAGAAGATTTGTTCAAAAAATAGTTCACTGTCACCAAGAAGAATCCTAGAGAGGCAATGAGAAATTACTGGCTGGTGTTTCTTTTCCTTTGCATCACAAAAAGGTTCTGGTCAGACTGTTAGACACATACGTCTTGATGCCTGTGAGCATGTAGTTACAAGACTATGAGTGCATGAAATTTATGAGGATGAACACCAATAGAAGCAAATGACTCAGAGTTTTTGTAACTAAATAACACCTTCCCCTTTCATAAGATCATACGTGAAATGTTGTTATACTTATTACCTTAGAACTCTATTTAATATGTTTAACAGGTAAGTAAGATGTTGAAAATTTGATTTGGGTACTCACACGTAAGCATCAACTGCCTTTATCCATCTCCATCTGTCACTGTGGTACAGGACTATAAGATACCTATGCCATATGAATCAACAAGTGAAAGCTAGACAGAAGAGTGTAACATCTCAAAAAAAATCAGTTTCTTATTTTTGACCAACTGAATCAAAATTTAGGATCAGGTTTTAGCTACAAACTGGGCCATTTAGGAATCTATAAGGAAAGCATTCACACCTATTAAGCACCTGCAACAGGCTGTGCATGTCTTCTCATTTAGACAACATAGCCTATAGAGATATTCAGCTCACTCTGAATTAGAAACTTATTATCTGAATAACTCTCGCTAGACTCCATTCATTATATTGTTTAATACTGCATTGGATTAATTCAGCTTCCTAAAAGTGGTTGTTTAATACCATCTGAGATGTCTGAAATTGCCAGAGAAACCTGCACAGTGCTGACAGATATGGCACTGGAAGATCTACACCGCTGCAGACTGACATCCAGAAACCTGTGGAATACATAGGCCATATAAAATGGTATTACATTGGCATATGGTTTGTGCAAATGAATCAGGTTGATCCCTTCCCTGCCCTGCCCTGCCCTGCCCTGCCCTGCCCTTCCCCAGTGATTAGCTGCTTGCCACTTGAAACCATACTGATTATCACAATGGGTCCTAGCAAAATGGGAAGATAGCTTTTTGTTATCACAGAAATAAAAGCTGAAAAATGAGCAAGGCTTGTTTCTTCTCTTCACCTGAAAAGCTCCAAAAAGATGGATTAGTGCCTATACTTTAAAATCTGGATTTGAATATATATATATATATTCCACTAAGATATGCAGAATGACTTTATGATCCTGAAGCAAAAATGAATGTAATTAGCTATAATTCAAAATCTTTAGGTAAAGAAGTGCATCACAGTAGTGTTTTCCTTATGTGTCCATTTCTGTATTACCATTTGAATATAATCCAAAGCAACTATTTTGAATTGGTAAAACACATTTTTGATACAACTCTCTGGCACAGAAGAAATCACTATTAGCCCTGTTGCTTCTGTATGGTCATTCAGAAGAAGAAGGTCTCTTCTGCTTTTATTAAGACTCTACTGACCACAAGCATGAATATGTGAATTCTTGTATCTTATTTTGGTACTATATTAGGAAGCAGTTGAAATTTCAGAAAGTGAGAATAAGTATCTCAGCTGTCAATATTTGACAGAGTAGTTGACCATATTGCACGTG
Organism: Oxyura jamaicensis; assembly: GCF_011077185.1. NCBI lineage: Eukaryota > Metazoa > Chordata > Aves > Anseriformes > Anatidae > Oxyura > Oxyura jamaicensis. The sequence continues at coordinate 164,652,661 of NC_048893.1, forward strand.
TGATTTTAAGGAATCAATGTTAAAAATAGCAGTATAACTTGGTCCTTCCTTTATATAGTTTCACTAATATGTAATAAAAGCTGGAAAACTAAAATTCTGAATGTAATTAATGAATTATAGTAAAGAGGTTACTAACTATAGTAAAGAGGTTACTCCCCAGATCAGGTACTATCTGGTAGCCAGTACACTATGAATCTCTCCTCATGGAGGAAGTAGGGACTTCCAACTAAGTAGAAACTAGCAGTTAAATTTGCAGACTCAGTGTAGCTCTAACCAAAGATACAGCAGAGCTGAGAAAAGGTATGTAATGTGTTTCAAGAATCAGCTGTGATTTTGACTGCATGAAATTGGAAATTGCTGCAATATAGCATGAAACTGCTAAAATGCGCACCCCCTTCCCCCCCCCCCCCCCCCCAATCTATGTTTTTGTACATCTCTCTTTGATTTTGGAGAAAAATCAATCCATCTTGGAGAAACAATAGTTAAAAAAGAAAAGGAACAGCAGTGACATAGTAATGTAGTCAGAACAGCAGCTGATTCCAGGATGAGACCACATATAAGAATTAAATACAGACCTCCTCAACAACGTTAGTACAATATACCTAAATACATAAAGCAGACCTTTTTGGTCCAATTAGGATCCCAAATAGCAGGGTTTCCCCTCATTATTTCAATCTGGAGAGACTCCATTATTTTGATACTGCTGTTCTCGTTTGTGCTGTTCTCTGCCTGTCTTGTCCTTTCTCTGTAAGTACAAGTGGCTGTAGTAATGATTCCATTAGACTGCAAAGCAAGAAAACCCAACTGTGACTATTGGCTTTGATACTGATTTAGTTTCTGCTTAAATGGGAACTTTCCTCTTTCCTTCCCTTCCCTTCCCTTCCCTTCCCTTCCCTTCCCTTCCCTTCCCTTCCCTTCCCTTCCCTTCCCTTCCCTTCCCTTCCCTTCCCTTTTCTTTTACTTTGCAATGTAAGATCACTTAGTGGTCTGAACTTAAAAGGATAATTATTATTTCCCCCCAGTTAATCCACTTTTTCAGGAATGCAGTATTCTAATAACAACATATGGAATTCTTCACATGCTGAAGTTTGAAGCTTAGATGATTCTAGTGGACTAAGGATATTTTTTGCTGAAAATATTAAAAAGATTCCTGAGTGACTTTCATAATATTAATGAATAATTGAATTTTATGTTTTCACGTTCTAGAGAAATTTTCAATCTTTTTAAGAAATAGTAACCTAATTGATTATTGTCAGCGCACTTAAGTCTTTAATGACTTTTTTTTTTTAATAAAAAAATCAATTATTTACATATTCCTGTCCTATTCTGAATTGTCATGAATGAAACTATTGAAGTACAAATGAAATTCAAAGACTAAGCAGATACAACAGATACAAACCCCTCCTAATATTGTAGCCATCAAGAAACAAACAAAAAAATTATTATATAAACCCCTTCATCTAAAATATAATGGGAAAAACAAACAATCGAACAAACAAAAATGAAGCAAGAAAAAATAAACACATTTTCCTCTTTCCATGCTCCAAGACATCATGCCTTATTTGAACCAAATGAAAATTCAAAATTATTTTAGGTTCTGTTGTCTCTATCCCAAAAGAAGTAGCTTCTGCTTATGCCATAGCAAGTTTCAGGTGTGAATCTGAACTAACTGAAGTCATCACTAGTTTCTAACTGAAGTCATCACTAGTTTATATTTCATGAGAGATACTAAAAAGCAGAAACGTGTACAAAAGTGTAATATATATTTGACTGTAAGCAGATGAAGAATGATTGCAGTGGTAAAAAAAACACAATTTTTCCACAAAAAATGGACAACCTTTGTAAATTAAAATAAGAAAATTATAGTCACAGTCAATGTGTCTGCAAATTTCAATGTCTGTACAGCATAAAATTTTTGAAAGTGCAATGCCAACCTTCTGCCACCCTTAATCAGTAAGGTCTAAACAATATTTTACAGTTGTGAAGTTCTAAACATGATCTCCTATGTTTTTTTGTTTGTTTGTTTGTTTTTTTCCCCCACCCTGTGATGTCAGCTATCATGTTTTCAATAATAGGATCTACCTCAAAGCCTTTTTAGCACCATAGGATTTCTTACTGCCCTACCGGGACATCTCTCTGATCTTGGATAGCCTTTGGATCACAGTAGGGATGAAAGACCTTGAAACAGAATGAATTAATGAATAAGCAAACTTGAAAGAATTCAAGCCTTTGTGTCTTAATATGTCACAAACTACGTGTTCTAAAATTGTCCCAACATGAATAATTTTTTTTATTTTTATAGTCCAAGGATCTGTGCAAACTCAAAGCTTTATGCTGATAAATTACTGCATTCGGTTCTAATAAGAAAAGATATCTTTCTTCAGAACTTCATAATGCCTCATGAAATCTGCCGAGGCTTAACATTTCTGTTCTGCAAAGCCCAAGGGGAGTGTTCTGTCATCAATAACAATTATCAGTCATTTCTTCCTTTTGCTTTTAATATTTCTGACTTAAAAGACTTGTTTGTCACTTGAACTGTACAGTTTGAAGTTGGCCTGCATAAATGTCATTTATTGTTGTCTAGAATTCACTGTCAACGAAGTATCCAATACACATGAAACTACAGTTCCTATAAAATGACTGCGTAATGGATAGCTTGGGGATTTGTAGCTCTCTTGTTTGAAATCCTTTTCTAATAGCCACTCACACATGATCAGATGGACTTTATGGAAACTCATCCACTAAATGGACTGTGTGAATGTTTCTCTATTATTACCTCCATAACTCACAGACTACACAGCAGTTGATAGTAATTCCGTGCAAAAGCAAATTACTATTCTAACAACAGAAATCTCAGAGGCCTTGACATAAGTCATTTTAAAATACAGTGGATTCTAGATCTAAATAAATGATTTTGGGACAGAAAATTTGTTTGTTAGACTGGTTTCCCACTAACTTGGTCATTGGGCTCTTTGTTCAGAAAGACATACAGACACACACAAAAAAGGAAATTAGTTTGATTAAATGGCTAAGCTATTTCATTTATGCTCCTCCAATAAATCCTTTCGTATGTTGCTTTCACAGATGCCCATAAAAAATATTGTTAATTTGCATCTCAATGTCCAGTGATAAATATTTTGTTAAACCATTTATAGAAGACAGACAAATATATTGCAGTACTTTGAATACTTTAGGTAATTAAAAAGTGTCTTATACTTAGAGAGTAATATGGATATGTGTAATCTTACTGTTTTGTTTAAATTTTGCATATTGCAAAATGTAGTGATGATTAAGTAGTGTTTTGTTTGTTTTGTTTTTTGGTATATCCTATTTAATAGTCCACATATGCTGACATCAAAAAACAACAATAATAAAAACACATAAATATTCAAGAATTGACATAGTTGTTTTGTTTTATTTTGTTTTTAAAAAAATAAAAGAGAGCTGTCACCGTGTCACACAATTTATAATATTCATTGCTGTTAAACAAACAAAGAGTTGAATACATATTTTCTGATTCCCAATTGTTTCTAATTTTAGGGTTAACTATTTGCTCTTTATGATTCTGTGCTCAAAGAGTTGGCTAGTTATACTAACTTTTTTTTTTTTTTTTTTTTTTGTAATTTCTTATTCCCTCAGTTTTGCCTGAACTTTATTTATTTATTTATGCTATGGCATGATTTCTATCTTCATAGTTACTGAAATTTACAATGTTAATTTGTCTTAATGTTGGCTGAAAAAAAAAAAAAAATACATCATACTATGTGCTTTCAAGAACAAGTGGCACACTCTTGACAAGAATTATTGTTCAATATTAAGCTCTATCCAACCTCAGTATGACAAAGGAAGGCTTTTTGTCTGCTCACTTGGCAACAAAATATTGCAGTTACAATCCAAAGTATTTCCTAAGCTTGTGAATAAGAGCAGCATGGGACCAAAGCCATCTAGCCAATATTAAATTTGAGAAAGATTAGGCAGTGAGGTTTGTCTTATTATATGATTGCTATCTGCTGTCTGTGATTTTAATTTTTTGTCAGTAGCCAGTTTATTAAATTTGTGTGTACATAATTATTTCTAAGAGGTATATATTAATATTGACACACATTTAAAATTTGACAACCACATTACATAACTTTTTCCCAGGTTACACTCCATTACAGAAAAAAACTTTGATGATTTATGATGTTTGGGTTTTATAGATTAAATTTCAGCCAGACTCTTGTTATTTACATTATGTAAAATTATATAACTCACATAAATTTTATCATATAGATTTAATGGATATCTTAAGAAGTTTTGTCATTTTCATAGAAAAGACCATATTCTAGTACCTATTAAGCCTCAGTCTTAGCAAAACACTGAAAATGAAAATCTGCAAAGGAATTAAAATCAGTATTACAATACTGCAGACAAAATATACATCAAAATATAATGCTCTGTCTGCACTAAATACTAAGTTTGTTTTTCTTTGTCTTGGAGTAGGCAGGGATAGCATGGTATATTGAAAGTGAAGTAATAGGCTGTACTTACCAATGCTGGAGTTTTCAAAACTTTTCAAAACTTCAGTATTGCAAAACTTTAAATATTATAAACAGATAGTACAACACTATTTTTGTTCTTATTTCTTGCTCCGTATTTTTTTCATGTGGGCTTTTCTATTTTGTTCGTTGACCTCTGATTACAGGTTTCAGGTCACTTTTGAAATACAGAGAGTACTTTGATTCCAGTCTAATACAACTGATTTGTTCTGATGCCTGTATCTCACCTTCACTTGCAGTCACGTTTCACGTGTTTCACTCAGGCAGGAGCCTCATGTTTATATGTCCAAGTGGCTGGTAAATATTCTATCAGAGAAAGAAAAAAGCAGGTTTCCTCTGTTAATTTCACTATTGTATTTTATTTTTTTAATTTTTATTTTTTGGGAAATCAGGATTGCAAGTATACTTCTTAGGTTATAACATGGCTACATACTGACAAATCTACTGTTCTGTTTAAGCAAAAAAAGTGTGGATTGGATAGCATTACATTATTTCCTTTTAGCTGAATGATGAAAGAAACATATGGGATATTTTATATACTATGATGTAAACCAGTGGAATTAATACTGTAGAAGTAAATTTTAGGTTATATAACCATTCTTCTCCTCACACTTTTTCTCAGCTCCACCATGGTCTTCACAAGCTTCAGGGCTTTCTCTGCGCCATTATGTGGTATACCTCCTCCCCATCCTTTTCTGGCATTGATGTTCACAGGATTGTTTCTTGCATGTTTTTTCCTCACTCCTTAATACACTTAAATACACATTTCTCAAGGCTCTGCCATCTTGCCTGCTGTGCCCAGTTATGCTCAGCAGTGGGGCCATTGGTGTGAGCTGGGACCAGCAGTGTGCGGCAAGGGGCAGACCAGTCCTCTTCTCACAGAGATCATGTTGCAGCCCCCTGCTGACACCACTTGGGCATCTGTACCCACCACAATATGTTCAATAACAGAAAATATAATTAAAAGATGTAATTTTCAGTTTTAAACTAGTAACCCAAAAAGAACAACCATTCTAGCAGATTTTTTAAAGTAAACTATATATATTTTAATACTATTATGAACTGATTTTTTAACTTTAATTTTATTTGATAGGTTATATTAAAGTATTTTTTTCAAAAACACACCACAACATATAACTTACTAATAAAAATGTTTTGAAACTCCAATATAGCAGAAGGTGAAATTAACAGCTATTTATCTTAATTATTTATCTGTGTGTGTTAATAATTATTCAAAAATGTCTTCCGAACAGGTAGGTGGTAAATATTACTAATGAAAATAAAATACAATGACTCTGACTGGAAAAAAAAAAAAAAAAGAAGTGTAAAAAGAGTAGAAAAAAAAAAACTATTAAGGGCTGATTCATGAAAGTTCAAGGTAAATTGAGATCTGTAAATAGCCAAGTAGCTCACAATTTGATCATGTTTTTAGCTCACTTACATATGCTTTACACTGAGATTACCCAGCAAAACAGATTCACCCAGCACCAAACTTATACCTCTTGAACTTCTTTGGGACAAGCCGGACTTCCCAACTTTTATAGTTGTTCATGACCACAAGAAACCATAGAGAATCACTGGCATTACAGATTGTCACTACATCCAGCTACATGTTCTTCCTCCCAGGAGGTTCTGCAGCCCCTGAGTTGACAACAGGTGTCATAACATAGTTTGGGTATCCTGTGAGGCTTTCCTATGAGTAGTAAATTATAAGGCACAAGGTTTTGCAAGACCACAGTTGTGTTTTTGTTGTTATTATTTTTTTTTCCCATTACTCACAGGACACAAAGCTGACAGGAGCCAAAAACAGAACATGTTTGGCTACATTTTGAAAGGGAAGACCAGTTTATCATAATCTTGGAGTGTAAAAAGAAATTCTAAGTAGCTGAAAGGATAGTTATTTTGTGTCATCCATTTAATTTGTTGAGTATTCATTTTTATGTCTAAAATTTGATTATACCTTTTTTTTAAGCATTTCACACATGCAGAATAGAAAAGGATAATAAAAGGTTGTTCTGTATTTTAGGATAAATTGAATATTTATGATCAGAAAAATATATTTTGGTTTTATTTTTTTAAATAAATAAATCATGGAAGTTTGAAATAAAAAATATGTAGTGAAGTAGTTTTGATTCAGAATAAGGTGAATAATATAGACATGATGGTCAAGATTGTGTGATAAAGGCACTTTCACTACCACTACTTAGACAAGTGTTCACAGAACCTTCTTTAATAAGAGCCAACTAAGCAAAATAAAATGCATCTGCCTTTATTTCAGTAGTCACTGAAATAAATTCATTCTTACAGATGAAATAATTTATACAGCTATACAACTAGTCTAACTATACTTAGACTATATTATTTTAGTGGAGTTTATAAGAGATTTGATTATGTTGATTGGATTTAATTACATGTTATTGTTTGGTTCTTCATAAAGTCATTCAGTATTACATCCCTAAAAATGGGATTTACATCTCAGGACACACTCACAAGCACCTTTGAAACATTTGAACATGAAAATAAATTCTGTATCAACCTGAGTTCAGGTAAAATAGCCTACAGTGCTTTAGAAATTATTATTAGCCCTTCTTTTGTACTGATGGATATCCAGGCTTCCACAGTTGTGGCTTACGTATACTAACTATTTGAGGATGATGTTAAACTACAAAGAATTTAGTTCAAGATTTACATCTCAGTTTTAAAAGCATCCCAACAGAAATAAGCCCTAACTTCAGGGTTAACACAGTATTTTGAAAGAAGTCTTTGTTTGCAGTGGAATTACTCATTGTCTACATAGAGAATGTACATTTTTTAACAGTATGGTTTAAATAGTTTCTCTCCAGACTTCAGAAGTCTGCCCATTGCCAACTCATCTGATACCAAACTAAGGGACTACTTTGTGTATGAGTAGCCTGGTTTGATACAAAGAGTGGAAAAGAAAAAGACCTTTTACCAGATTTACCTGCAATCACAGAAAATTATAAATACTAAATATTTCCTAAATGGCTCCATAATGCAAAACTTGCAACTGAATTAAACATCATATTTAAAGGATATAAAAAATATTTACTTTGATATTTCAGTGATAGTCTGTACAGACAGTATCAACAGATTGTCAGGATAAAGAATCAAATTTCCTGTAGGTCAGTAGTAGATTTTCTTTTTCTATGAAGGATTGTTTGTAAGACTCCATCCAACACTTAATGAAATGAGTTGCAAGGAAAGCCATTTCAGGAGTCATATATCACATTTCTAATAACCCAAGCAATTTGTTTTGTCTCTGTATACAACATATATGCTCATATATTCATGTACAAATATGCATATGCTTTTTATTTCAGAAAATGGTATCTAGCAATAAAACAACAACAACAACATATCAAGACAAATCCAAATTTATGTTGAGAAAAAAAAATAAAATTTGGAAACTTCTCTAACATTTTAAGTTTTATCAATTTACTTCTTCATCTGATTTTCTTTTCCAAAATAAGAATGAACTAAACCACCTTTGAGCTCAAACAGCTGAAGCAAGCAGTTTGTTAAATTTTATTTATATATTTCTATTTTAAACAACTCCTATGTTGTGCTTGGAGCACATTAAAGACCCTGATAAAATTTAAAATAAAGATGATTTATCTTTCTAGATTTTTAAATCTACAACTCAAAATTATATGCCACTTAATAAATGCAAGCCAGAAGATGCTCAATGTTTTTCTAAACTTAGCCGTCCCAATAGTGTTCATTTTTGAGGATTTTTAGGCCAGCATTTAATTTGTTCAGTCTATTTTTTTTTTTTTTTTGCTTTTTTACCTATGATTCATTATTGATTCCTATACTTTTTGTCTTGTTTTGTTTTTAAAGAATTCATACTATAATTATTTAATAAGCCCAGCAAAAATAAGTAGGAAAAAGTAATTAACACCTGGCCCAAGTTCCACTAATGTATATTGTTATAAACACAAACTGTCCTTCTTGATATTCTTCCCATTAATTCACACATGCAGATGATCAAAAATAGTATTTGACTTCAGTACACACTGATTTTTATATTATTTTATTTTATTTTACAACTTTATTTTGTTTATATTAATTTTTCTTCCACAGCTTGATTTCAGTAATGGAGTTTTTCTCTATCAGAGGCTCTTGCTTACATAGCTATGCAAAATCTGAACTCTGATAATACATTTTATTGAACAATAAACATCACTTTGATTATCATTTGTTATCCCTGGATCCGAGAAGAAATATTAGCTCAGACTTTAGTAGATGAGGAGATTTAGGGTGACATCGTTTGAAAGAACAAGGAATGACAAAGTGTGGGGAGAAAAAAAAAGATATAAAAAGAGTTAAGAAACAACTTATTGGAGGAGCAAGTTATAGTTAAAGAAATAACTGATGCAGCTTGAAACGTAAGGAATTTTCTGAGGAGCTGTTTTGGAAGAATAGCAATGGAAAACCTGGATAATTGAGAGCAAAAAAAAGAATAATTGACTTGAAGGGATGATTAGCTGAATAGGCAGAATTAGAAGGGGACAACTGGAAATTTCTAAAGAAGAAATATTGAAATAAGGTGATTTTTCTGAGTTCAAATACTGGAATACCTGAAAGGACACGGAGAAGATGCTCTATAGATGATGGACAAAGAAAGCATTCACAATCCTGAGGAAAAAAAGAAGGGGAAAAGTGTTTCCACACAATATTTGGTTATTTAAATAATTAATTATTAAAATATATACTTTATTATTTATTTTGTTTTAATAGTTGTATAAAAATACAAAAATGTATATGAAAACTATTTTAATACAAATACTATATCCTTATATATTTATATAATTTATATGAGATATGATAAATACGATATGCTACTATGAGCATATAGACATGTATACTAGGTAACACCTAAATTTTGTCTAAGTCCTGTTTTATGTGTTTAGGTACAAATGTTATTGTCTCAAGAACCCACTACTCAATAGCTAATACTTCAAGTTGCTTGTCTTCCTACTGTATTGGGCTTATGTGGCAAAGTTTAGGTAGAGATGGGAAATACAGGGGTGACCTCTGTGAGAAGAGTCCATAAGGTGCCCCATGTTAGGTAAGAGCCAGTTCCAGCCATCTCCAAAAGGGATCCTCCACTGGCCAGAGCTGAAACAATGAATAATGCTGGTTGCACCTTTGTGAGAGCAGATTTAAGAAAGGCACGACAGCAGCTGAGAGGTAGGAGTGAGATTCCCCTACAGCCATGGTGAAGCAGGTTGCCCCCCCTGAAGCTCCTGATGTACCACAGCAGAGCAGATCTCCACACTCCTGTCCGTGCAGGATCCCACAATGGAGCAGATGGATCTGGCCAGAAGGAGGCTGTAGCTTGCAGAGAGCCCACGTGGACAGCCCACACAGGAGCAGACTTCTGCACAGAGCTGTAGCCTGTGGAGAGGAGCACATGTAGGAGGAGCAAGTGATCTGGTGGGAGCTGCCAACTATGGGAGACCTGTGCTGGAGCAGTCCGTTCTTGAAGGACTGCACCCTGTGGTATGGACCCATACTAGAGCAGTTCTTGAAGAGCTGCTCCTGCCTGTAGGAACCCCACACAGGATCAGTTTGGGAAGGACAGCATCCCGTGGGATAGACCCCAAGAGAGTGACCATGAAGGAGTGGCAGATAATGAAGTGCTATGCTGTTGTCTGTAACTCTCACTCTCCATTCCCCTGTGTCACCTGGGAAGAGGAAGTAGAAGGTGGATAGGGGTAAGCTGTTTTTTAGTTTGCTTTTAGTTTACTTTCAGATAACTACTTCAGTTTGTTATTAGTAGGCAATAAATTACAATAATCTTCTCTTTGCTGAGTCTATTTTGTCTGTGAGAGCACCTAATAAATGATCTCCCTGTCCTTATCTCAGCCAATGAAATAGGATTTTTTTCATCATTTTCTCCCTCTGTTCTTTTGAGGGGAGGTAGTGAGTAAGGTTGTGGAGCTTAGCTGCCCATCAGTGTGAAACAACCGCACATACCTGTCTCCCATTTTAATCCTAACATATCATAAAGCTTCATACTCAGTTTCTGCATATATCCAGATGCATTATTAGGTTGATAGTGTTGAATGATTTTGTACCTTTCTCACCAAAATTTTAAGTTGATCTATAAACCAACCTTTTTCTATAAAGAGAACCTTCTTTCTGGAAAGGTACAAAAATACTAATCTGACCTCCAGAACAAAGTTAAAGGGAATACTTCTCATTGAGGAGAGAGAGATCGTTCCCCTGCTAGCAAATACATACTCAAAGAAGATGATAATTCCTATACAATAATTAGTGAAAAAAATAAAGGAATAAACCACCAGGAAATAAAATATAAACATAGGCCATGGAGACCAACATCCAGATTCATCCATTTCCTGAAGTTTCCAACCACTGGACTACAGAAGGAATTTTATTTTTGTGTATGGAAAGTTGATAGGAGGCATCATGTGTCTATGGAAGGTAGTGATGTTTTGTGTTCTGAACCCAGGAGGGTGTCGGACCCTGGCATGGAGCGCCTGCAGAGGCACAAGATTGATGATCTATGAGGGAAGCATCTTCCAGCTCCTATAGAGTTCCTATCAGCATGCTTAACTTCTGTTTTTTGAAGAAAAACAAACAAACAACAGCAACAAAAAACATTATCTAGCATTCTTACTCTTCAAAAACAGGTAAAGTCTATTACACAAAAACATGAAATCCCAGAAAAGTATGAGTAAGAAGAAATCTTGGTGTGAAGTCTTCAAATAACAAGTGATGCTCTGAAACATAACATTAAGTTCCTCTTTGGGGACATGTAGAATATTCTAAATATAAAGAACTTCATATTTACCAAGCTATTTCTTTATTCCAACCATATACTAGTGAATGTATATGCAAGGATGCTGAAGTCTTAATGTAGTGATGCATAAGTCCTTGTAGCAAAAGGCTGAGATTCGGTTTTCTTATGTATGATCTGAATTTGACTAATTATCTTCTAAATCTTTAAACTTCATAAAAATGGTAATTTATTTACTTATGTAAATACATGAGAAAAGAAAATCACCATTTAAGTCATTCGGTCCTTTTTCAAGGTAGTGTAAGCTGTTGATTTCACATACTAATAGAATCCTGCAAGTAATTAAAATATTCTTTTTTTATGAAGATAAAAATTAAAAAGAAAGTTGAGTAATTGCTTTTCCTGATGAGTGCAGTCCGTGCTTTTCCATTGTTAGGGATGAATAGAGTTGATAATACAGGGTTATGCAAGATACCTCATATTGACAGCTGCTATGTTTTCATTAAATTGAACTTGAAAATTTTAGAGATTATTGCGCCTGTTTCCTAATTGCCTCTTTGAGGAGTGTTAAATAGTGTATGGGTTAACTGTTCTTCATTTTAAAGAGTTAGCATAGATCTTGATTTTAACTAATGCATCTACAGAGAGAAACAAATCCCGCGTTCCTTTTCTCTGTGATTATCCAGACTTGCAGCTTGATCCCTTTGAGGAATAACCCTTGATGCTCTGTACAGATGACACAAAATAAAAATAGGCAAAATTGGGACCGTGTCCTGGCTGCTTATCCCGTAAGCCCTTAACAATCATAAGCAAGTTGTTAAACTCTATCCTTTAAAGAGAAACTGAATAAAATTAGTCTTTTGCTCTTCCAGGACAGAAATATTTTTACCAATTTTTCCACTCATTGAGGAAGTGAACTCATTACATAGTGTTCAACCATGTGACCGTTTGACAGATGCAGTCAGACAGATACACATCTTAGAAAATGTGTAGGTAAAGCACAGAAGTAAATTTAGGAAGCTCTTGGTCTAGTTGACGTCTGTGAAAGAACTCTGTAGAAATAGCACAATGTAAGGCCAGAGCACCGATCAAAGCTCGCTACTGATTTAATAACATTTTTATTCTTTAGGATGCAATGATTATAAGCATACCTGTCCTATGTGTATTTGTCACATACCTTGTGTTGGCATTACATCCTTTTTAACATTGTGATTATACCAAACCATAACTGAACATGTAATATCTGCAATGACATTTTTTTTGAATTGTCATTGCGTATCTTTTCATATATATATATAAAAAACATAGTAAAAATCCTAAATAATAATCACAGGTTACATATTGGTGGAGATAAGGCAGGATTTTTCTTTTAAGGTATGTCAAATCTTTTTCTTCTATTATAATGTGTGTCCTGGTTTTAGTTAGGATAGAGTTAATTTTCCTCCTAGTAGTTGGTAGGGTGCTGTGTTCTGGATTTAGGATGAGAGTAAAGTTGATAACACAGTTGATAATATATAATATAATGATGTGTGTCATCACTACCATAATTGCTATATACCATAGATGAAAATGGTGATTAATTAGAATGTATTGGAAAGAGTGTAACCTGAGCGTGACATAAATGGTATGGAATAAGGGGTGGATATATGTCCTGGTTTCAGTTAAGACAGAGTTAATTTTCCTCCTAGTAGCTGGTAGGGTGCTATGTTTTTGATTAGGATGAGAAGAGTGCTGATACTGATACTGATGTTTTACTTGTTGCAGAGCAGCGCTTATACTAAGCCAAGGACTTTTCAGCTCCTCTCTCTGTCCTGCCAGTGGGCAGGCTAGGGGTGCAGCAAGAGCTGGGAGGGGACAGACTCAGGACAGCTGACCCAAACTGGACAAAAGGGTATTCCATACCATCTGACGTCATGCTAAACAATATATAAGGGTGTTATATATATAAATTGTGTAAGTTGTTAATATATAAGTTGTTTGGGGATAGGCTGGGCATCGGTCAGCAGGTGCTGAGCAATTGCACTGTGCATCACTTGTTTTGTACATATTATTATTATTATTATTATTTTCTGTCTAAACTGTCTCTGTCTCAACCCACAGGCTTCAGTTTTTCTCGTTTCTCTCCCCCATCCCAGAGAGGGAGGAGGGAGGGTGAGCGAACGGCTGTGTGGTGTTTAGCTGCCGGCTGGGTTAAATGACAACATGTCACTTGCATACTTCCAACATTTTAAGTTTAAAAAATCAAGCAAATAGAATGGCCTTGAGTAAAAATCCAGTAAAATACACAGTTTTAGAATTTGTTTACTGTAACTTTTAAAAATATATTTAACAAATGGTAGTCATTTATTGACTAGGTCTCGAGGAATATTAATTCTGGGATTTGTAAGTCATAGTATTATATGAAATACACAAAATGTATATATGAAAATAAATGTATATATGTATTATATGAAATACACAAAAAAATACACAAAATTTTATAGATACTATAAAATTTAATACCCTTGAGCAGACTACATATGAAATGTAATAACCTTGAATAGCTAGGTTATCTTGTTAGAAAAATCTCATGAGTTTTAAATAAACTTTAAATAAATTTTAAATAAACCTTATGTTATTAAAAAGAAAGATATCTACTATCTGTCTAAAGATGGATATACAGTGGCTGACAGTATCCAACACACCTTCTCCTTCTCATCAGCCTTCACAAGCTCTTCCTCACTCAAATTAAACACCTAGTTTTTTCTTTTGGCTGCTTTTATGTCTGTTTTGATGTTTGTTCCTGTTTTAGATTTTAAAAAATAATATTAATAATTCAGATTTAATTATGACATTTCCTGTTTTTTTGTCTTTATTATTATATTATTATTACATTTACCTATGTATCTTATACCTTATTATTCTCACAGATGTGAGGCAGATAGAAGTTGTATGGGGTAAAATAGCTTTTCCAGTTTAACACACAAGTGGAAATATTTTCAGTAAGCATGCTTATTAAAGCCCTTAAAATATTTTCATCTTTTCTGTTCAGAAGAAAAATAAAATAAAAAAATAAACTGTTAATGGAATGAAGTGAAGAAATCATTTAATTTTTCACTGGTGTTTTTAAAGTTTAGACTACTCAGGAGACATTCCTGAGGATTGAAAAACATCAAAGATAACTTCATTATAGTTCTTTAAATGGACATGAGGGAAACCAGTGAGTTTATCCTTTGCTGGGAGGAAATGCAGGAACTTTCAGGTGAAATGCCTAGAGTGAAGTAAAACCACATAGTGTCATTAAGAATAGCCAAACATGGATTCAGGCAGCAGAGATAATCTTTAACTAACTTGACAGAATTCTTTGAAGATATTAGTGCCACAACAGATAATGGAAATACAGTGTATATTAGTATATTTAGATTTTCACTTAACAAGGTTAAGAGGTTAACCTTGATTAACATCAGAGGTTAATTACTAAGGCAAAAAATCACAGAACCACAGAATCACAGAATATTCTAGGTTGGAAGAGACCTCCAAGACCACTGAGTCCAACCTCTGACCTAATACTAACAAGTCCTCCACTAAACCATAGCACTAAGCTCTACATCTAAACGTCTTTTAAAGACCTCCAGGGATGGTGACTCCACCACTTCCCTGGGCAGCCCGTTCCAGTGACTAACAACCTGTTCAGTAAAGATGTTCTTCCTAACATCCAACCTAAACCTCCCCTGGCGCAACTTTAGCCCATTCCCCCTCGTCCTGTCACCAGGCACGTGGGAGAATAGACCAACCCCCACCTTGCTACAGCCTCCCTTGAGGTACTTGTAGAGAGCGATAAGGTCGCCCCTGAGCCTCCTTTTCTCCAGGCTGAACAAGCCCAGCTCCCTCAGCCGCTCCTCAGAAGACTTGTTCTCCAGACCCTTCACCAGCTTCGTAGCCCTTCTCTGGACTCGCTCGAGCACCTCCATGTCCTTCTTGTAGCGAGGGGCCCAAAACTGAACACAGTACTCGAGGTGCGGCCTCACCAGAGCAGAGTACAGGGGGACAATCACTTCCCTGGACCTGCTGGCCACACTGTTTCTAATGCAAGCCAGGATGCTGTTGGCCTTCTTGGCCACCTGAGCACACTGCTGGCTCATATTCAGCCGACTGTCAACCACTACTCCCAGGTCCTTCTCTGCCAGGCAGCTTTCTAACCACACATCTCCCAGCCTGTAGCTCTGTTTGGGGTTGTTGGGCCCCAGGTGCAGGACCCGGCACTTGGCCTTGTTGAACTTCATACCACTGGCCTCGGCCCATCGGTGCAGCCTATCCAGATCCTCCTGCAGAGCCTTCCTACCCTCAAGCAGATCGACACACACACCTAACTTGGTGTCGTCTGCAAACTTGCTGAGGGTACACTCAATCCCCTAGTCCAGATCATCGATGAAGATGTTAAAGAGGACTGGCCCCAGTACCGAGCCCTGGGGGACTCCACTAGTGACCGGCTTCCAACTGGATTTGACTCCATTCACCACAACTCTCTGGGGTTGTCATACAATGTAAGGTAAAATGGAAGAACTATGTAAATGTTTTGATATAAACTGTTTTTCAGCTTGGAAGTGCAGCAGCCCTATCGGTCATTTTGTAGTATTTCTGTTCATAGTTTCCGTAAGTGTGTTATATGATGTAGTTTGGAGCAAAATCCCTTACTATGGAAGTGTTACTCTGACTAGAAACAGAAGAAATACACAAGAAAAAATGAGAGTGAAAACACATTGAAATAATTTAAATATTTAAAATAATTAAATTTTGTGTGCTCCCTTGCAGGCAGCTATAATACATTTATAGTTGAGAAAAGTTTGATATTTGTTTATTCAAAATTCTGTTTGTTGTCCCAAGATATAATAATGAAAATGGATTTATTTTTTTTTTATTTTTTTTTTTTGTCTGGCTTGAATAACAAATTGAGGTGTATACTTACTGCAGAAAGTTTTCAGTACCTCAACATAACATGCTGTCTGATCAGTTATAGACCACATACGTTGTTATTTAAATCCATGTAGAGTAGTTCTACAAACAAATTCTAATGCAAGTAAATTTAATTTAAAAATTAAATGTAAATAGACCTAGATAAGGGTGGAGAGGATTTAACTGGTAATTCAGATGTTTGTCAAAGGAAAGAGGAAAAAAGAGAAAATGGTAGAAAGGATGGAGGGCAGGCATAGGGAAAGAAAGAACTCCCCCTAACTGAGAGTATCCAGGTCAAATCCATATTTATTTATCTCGAAATTTCCCATTGGTTCTGAAAGCTCTAAATAAACTGGCTATCAGTTAAACATTACTGGGTGTTGAAAGATCAACAGAACTTCTTGAATAAAATGAGTGCAGAGTTCACACATTAGACCAGCAAAGAAAGTAAGGCTATAGAATTAGCAATGTTGTTTGAGTTTCTGTACAGTTTTCTAAAATATAACTTCATGTAATCTACCTAAGTTTCAGTAATGGTGGTTGGTGTGTGGGAGTGTGTCCATGGGAGTCGACAAACCCAAGATAACATCAGACTCTTAACGATGAGGCCGTCAGGAACGTGAAGAGTTTAGAGAGAACAAAGAAGGGTGATTCAGGAGACAAAACGCCTTGCTGTCTTGGGTTGATTTATCTCCCCACGTTAAGGCATGAAAGTTGCTGGGTGTTTGCAGTTGTCGGACAAAGTTGTTGACCAATGAAGAGTTTGTGGAAAAGGACTGCTGTGGGGCGAATGGTATAAGAAGGGAGCCTGTCCTCAAGATGGGGATGCAACAAGAAATAATGAAGTTGTGCCCTCAATATGAGAGATGAAGTTAGGCCCTCAGTAAGAGAGAAATGAAATTATGTCATCAATAAAGAAGCAGCAGTTACTGATCCTAAAAGAACCCTGGTGTCCATGTGGTCATTATGTCACATTGGTGGGCTTGTCTGTTTGCTTAGCTGTTTTTTATTATTTTTTGTTGTTTGTTTTTTGTTGTTGTAGTTGTCCTTCCCTCCTTCCTTCGTTCCTTCCTTCCCTCCTTCCCTTTTTCTCTCTGTTGTGGTTTGATCAGGTCAGCAGCCAAGCACCACACAGCTGTTCGCTTACCTTCCCCCCTCCTTCTGTGGGACAGGGGGGAGAATCAGAAAGAAATGAAAGCCTGTGGGTTGAGATAAAGACAGTTTACTATAAATGATTGAGTCCCAAATAGGATTCCAATTAAGGTTTGCAATTTATTAAACGAATAGAAGCAAGCAAACAGCGCTGCGTACACCAGGAGTCTCTGCTCCACCAAGACGCACACACAACCGTCGAACTTTCTAAATATATAGAACAGTGCTTTTACATATTCATAAGAAACCCGAGGACGTCTATATATATATGCATGACCTATCCCCGCTTTGTATTATAATTAGTATTTTCACAAACTCCCCCCCTCTGCGCCTGCCGAGTACCTTCTGGTGGTGGTCGTCGAGGGGGTCGTGGGGATGAAGGCTCACGGTTCCACCCCATCACCGCTAGCAACCTTTTGTTCCTGCGCAGACCTTGTGGGTTCCTGGATCTCGTCCAGACCGCAGGGTCGGCCCCGACCGGCTCTCTCTTCTGCTGCGCATGCTCTACACTCCACAAGGTTCCCGAAAGCAGAAAAAACGCAGGAACTTCCATGCCTTAACGGCGGGAGAACAAGCAACCCAAGACAGCAAAGCGTCTCCTTGATCACCCTTCTTTGTTCCCTCTAAACTCTTTACGTTCCTGATGGCCTCATCGTTGAGTCTGATGTTACCACCAACAAGAGGGCTTGTCGACCCCCATGGCCACACTCCCACATCTCCCCCTTCTTTATTAACATCAACCATCTTCTTGACACGAATACTCCATATATCACATGCTGTATGCCCAGCCTGCCTGTTGGAAGAACAGAGAGAAGCTGAAAAGTCCTTGGCTTAGTGTAAGCACTGCTCTGCAACAATTAAAACACCAGTGTGTTATCAACATTATTCTCATTCTAAATCCAAAACACAGCACCATACCAGCTACTAGGAGGAAAGTTAACTCAATCCTAGCTGAAGCAAGGACCCTCTCTTTCCCTTCTTTCATTTATAACTCAGTTCATCAAAATATATCTTAAATACTCAGATTCATCACCTACACATATTGCATATTGTTTGTAAACAAATACAAGATTAGTGTTGCAATCATTTGTTTGCTATCCTGGTTTACAGAAAATTATAAACAGGGGAAAAAAATTTGCATTTCTGCCAGTAGGTGGTACTAGCAGTTTCTACATTTGGTAATAAATGTCTTTAACTTCAGTATTAAACATTCCTGTCATAGCAAGTAATGTATTTCTACTCCACATAAAATAACATATTTATATTTGATGTACTTGCACTCAAAGGCATATTTTAATTCAGTTAGTATTTCTTACTGTGGTGACGTCTCTAAAATATCTTTTACAGTATACTGTTTAGAATCTGTGTGATAAATGTTTACATCTATTAGCCTCCAATAGAAAAATATATTTAAAATACATTTTCTGAGTAGTTTCCCCAGTTTTACAGCATATGAATCTTCAAGAAGCACCTCAGAATTTAGTTGTTGAATTGTCTTTTGTAATATTAGTCATCAAGTTTCACAGATGTGAATCACTCTGGTAGTCTTACTAATTCTGTTTAACTCACTTTCCAGGCTATGGGAATACCTGCAGTAAATAAATAAATAAATAAACAAATATTTTTAACTTGAAAGACAGTTTGACTCAAATAACTGTAAGGACACAAAAGCGATGCCTATAGAAACATTAATGCAAGGAAAGAAAATATCTGCATAAGGCCAGAGCATCGGAAATGCAGCAATACTAATACTTGTTACCTTGCTAGCAGATGACAATAGATGTAAGAAAAAAAGGTGTTTTGCTGCCTGCTTGGAATATGCTGCATGCTAGTTGTTTGTAGTGAACTGAGATGGACAACTCTATGAAGCAAAAGAAATCAAAGCAGAATCTGACTTTCTTTTCAAAGGTTCCTTGTTTTCCAAAAAATGTTAATTTGGATGTGAGTGAAAGACTTTCTTCCCTGAAAATCTGACAGGATTAAAAGAAAAACAAACACAACCAATGTCAAACAACAAAAACAAAAATGACACATTACAATGGCATTTAAAATAGCCTTAATGAATGTATGATCTTTGAAAGGTAGATTCAACTCAGTTTTGTGGCTTTTTTATTTTTGTCAGTTTTCACTAATTTTTATATTACTATATAAAATAACAAGAAGTATTAGAGAAAATGATGTTATTAATACATACCAGTAGTTGTACATTCATTACCACATTGTGAAAAGCTCATGGATTCCTAAGTGCTAAGGCAAAGAAAAGCTTATGTACTTCTTTCATAATATCTTAATGTCTTGATCAGATTTTCTTCCAATACTGGATAGCTTCTCTTAATAGGTTATGTCAGTTCTTGGTACAATACAGATTATGGCTCTTTGTAGATAAAATAAAACAGATTGTGTACAAGTGTTTGACAAAATCTGAG
This sequence comes from Oxyura jamaicensis, assembly GCF_011077185.1. NCBI lineage: Eukaryota > Metazoa > Chordata > Aves > Anseriformes > Anatidae > Oxyura > Oxyura jamaicensis. Next base: position 164,672,496 of record NC_048893.1, read on the forward strand.
AATATACACTAGATTTTGTGTATGTTTATGATTTACACGTAAAATCACTGATCTGTGAAGAACTACCAACTTGCCCACAAATCACTGCCTCTAAAAAAGAGCTTATTTGGTGTTTTTTATTTCCATTGTTCCATTCAAGGACAGGAATGCCTGTCTCTCTCAAGAAATCTCATAGGACTTTACCTTCTCACCCTTCCTGTTCACTGATCACCTGTAGCCATTTGATGGGTAACTGCAAGGGCTGGGTCTTACACTCTTAGGTGGTAGCCCTTTTTAACTTCTCATTTTGTGGTTCATGGCCTGAGTTAGAGACTTTGGAGAATCCTGAGGTGTGAATGAATAGTTGCCCAATAAACAAGGTAATCCACACAGAAGTTGAAATTAGCCTGGCTATTGCAGTATTTTTTTTCTCATCACACTGAATAGGTTGCAGAATTTCACGGGGATTCTTAGGCTCATACTGAAAATATACTTGAATATAGCAGATGGGAGAATGTTTCATTATAATGTGTACATGTGTGTTATATCTTTGGTTCCCAAACTTTTTGGCTGACTGCCATAAGGTAGTATAATAAGTAATGAAGTTGACAGAGGCAGACATCTCTCATTGATAATTTCAGGGGAGTAACTCCTTTGGTGATTAACTGAGTCAGAACTTGAAAGTACAGTGTTTATTAAGCAGTGCTTGTTTTGTGATAATACAACAATTTAAACATGACATGCCACCTTTAAACAAATAATTCTGTCCTTTTTATGACAGGATTTCAAAAGGGTGATGCAATATGGAAACATCTGATGCAAAATGGGAACAGCTGAATGAACATGCAGATAGAACCACGCCTAGATAAGTGCCTGCCATGGGTTATTGGAGATGAGGAAAGAAGGATTAGCAACACTCTAAAAGCCTCTCTGCATTGCAGAGTCAGGAAAAAAATCTATCTTGAATAGTGTCAGGGTTCTGAGAGCAGTATCAGGTTCCTGACTGTTCCTGCCCAGATCTCTCGGGGTTCCCAAAACCCTGCCCCAGCTCAGGGCTATCACCCCTGGGGCGATTAAGCCCTACCCCTGAGACGTCACAAGAATGCTGCTCTCCAGCTCCCTACAGCTCTGCCCTTCTTGCCTCCTGCAGGCCCATAACCCTGCCCAGCCTCAGCCCATTCTCATCCCCAGGAGGGTTGCCAGTGCTTGAGTATGGGATTGGCATGGTGCCCCCAGCTGCCCCTGTGATCCTGGCTGAGGTGGCACGACAGGCCCACACTGCTAGGCCCTGCCCTGATGGACCCTAGGGAGACATCCAGCTCCCAGCTTTCAGGGCACCGCTGGTGTCCAGACTCCTGAGAAGGGCTGAAAGATCCTGTCTTGAAACCTCTCTATCCCGGGACCGAACAGAACTGTTCTGAAGATGAAATAGTGTTTATCAACATAGGATTTAATATCCAATAAAATATAGTTTACTGAAAGTGTAATTTGTGGTGGAAAAACCTCACCCATCTTTTACTTTCATGGCTAAATATCTGAAGATCTCAAGAATGCTTTTTTGAGGCATTGATGGCAATGTGATATCTGGATCCTGTTTCCAAGTCCCATGCTATTCCAAAGTCATGCCAAAGCTGACTAAATGAATCACCACTTAAAGAGAGCGGGCAGCAACAGAAACTCGGACAGCAAGATTCATTTAACACATTGATCCATATTAGTGAAGCAGACTGAGTCACTCTGACTATTAAATTGCAGCAGGAAATTTCATTATCCATTTTGTTACTTGCTGGTTCCACACTAAAATCTGAGGTATCTACATCTATAATACAAATATTAATGAGTATGCATATAAATGTGTATGCATAAATGTATATATGTATATATATATATATTCACATTTATCTATGTATGGTAATACAAACACCTAAAATTAAGATATCAAGAATGCTGAGATGTTATGGGGAGGTTGTGTGATATCCCTCCTTGGTAATCTTCAAAAGCTTCTTCAACATGGTCCTGGGCAACCTACCCTTGGTCTGAGCAGGTTAGGTTGAGCATAGGGGCCGGACCAGATGGTCTCCAGACATCCCTTCCAACCATAATTCTTCTGTGATTAAGGTATCACCCTAAATAATGAGTTTTGTGCAGTTCTTTACCTAAGCTTTTAGGATTGTCAATAGTCCATTGACTCTAAAGCTTAAATTTTCTTAAAATATTTGCAAAGTCCAGCTTTAGTAATTAAACAGTGTCTTACATGAACAGAATTAAAGGCACTTATATCTGGGAATATCTTATGTGTAATTTATTTTTTTCTGTAGAACTGGCACATGAACTTGTTCTCTATGTATTGCTCTTCCAGAATTGTATATTCATTTATTTTCTCTTATCACGTTTTCTTCTTTGCACCCCCTCTAGAAAATGAAGAAGCATTAATCTTTTATTTGGTTTTCTTTTAATGTATATATTTTTGCTTGTCCTTTTCACCCCAGTGGTAACATAGTTTCTGCATAGTTAGGATTACTTTTTAAAAAAAATATATAGTTTATGCATTGGAGATAAAATTTAAAGTATTCATAAGCTTTATAAAAATAAAACCATGCAGGCTTTCAGAAGAATGTTTAAGCTGAAAGCTACACAACTGATTTCTTATTCTTCAAGAAGACAATAATGATTGAATAATGCAAAACAGTTTCACAGAAATTGTTAAACATGTTACTCTTGTGTAACACCATTAGAGAAAATACCTGATTATGAGAAATTGCAGCAGGGATTTCATTTCTAAATGTATGTCCAATAATCTCAATAGTGTTAAATATATATATATATATCCTTATTTTTTTAGGGGGGGGAGGGTTATTTTCTGTTAAAATTTAGATTGCAATGTTTAAGAAATATTTCTCACAATAACATTTAGCATCAACTATTTTCACTATTAAAATCATAAGCATGTTAGCATTTATTTAGTTTTTGACAGAGAAGAGGACAATGTATAGCTTGATCAAGAGGTCTAGAAAAAAAATAAATTATAAAAGTGTGATTAACTGTATGCTACATTGTGGTTAGTTTGTATGTAGTACTCCTATTATGATATTTTTTTCTATAGCATTTTTCTACTTCTTATTACCATATACAAGTTTATTTTGGGTATGTTTATAGAACAACTTTTTTGCTAGTAATTCAGATTAAGTGTAAACTCATTATAGGAAAATCTTATTTTGAGGAGTTAAGTAAATATATATATAGAGAGAGAGAAATATATGTATTTCACTTTCTTGTATAAATGTACTCCTGAAAATCTTGAATGTAATACAAAGTTATGAAAAATGGTTTTATTTCAGTTCAGTTAGGTTATTTAACCCACCTAATAATAAACTGGTTGGCGCCAAAGTTATTTTTTTCTACCTAACTGCAGATAGGCCATTAATGTGTGATTTTGAATGTGTTTTGAGCAAATGGTGTACGTTAGCTATAGATCATAATTATAACTATTTCCCTTTTGTAAAAAGGGGAATGCATATTCATTTACTTCAACGGCTAGAAAAAAAAAGTCTCTGTCTTCTATTTTTGAAGTTATAAAGAGAGGACATGGAAAGTAGTTCTGACAAACAGCTCTGGCAGCCCTAGAGATGAAGAAACCAGTTATATTTAAATTGTCACTATAAATATTTGAACAGCATTAGCATCCCTTTACTATTTCTAAAAAGTTACCAAATATTAATGGACTTATAGTACAAAAAGTACTTAGCAAAATAAGATCATACTTTATTTTGGACTTGTGCTATAGAAATTTTATAAGGTAAACATATTTCATAATCTTCCCTATAACAGTAAAAAGACAGGCTACTTGTTAATGACTACTACTTTGAAAAGTATATAATTAGATGTAAATCTAGACATGACATACAGATTTTTATTTTATTTTGCTATTTGTAAATGTTGAACTGTCAGTTTGGGTGTTTTCATTTTACCACCACTTAGATTGCAAAGGCAAAACCCATACTGAGTATCAGTACTTCTGAAATATCTTGCATACTGCTCCTCATTATGGCCAAGTTTTTTGTTTTGTTTCCTTGTTTGTTTTCTGAACAAGCAACTGTAATAACTGTTACATTTTTCTAGTGAAATACTTCATTGCTATAAGCTTTATGAAAAACATATATATGTACAATTATGATCTTATTTGTTTAGGAAAGACCACCTTTATCTGCAGTCGCACTCTGCAGTAATTGAAAATGTCTTTCTGTAGGTGTCGTAAGCACTTGGACATAACTTTAGTCTATAATTGTAGTGTTCTAGTGTAGTCAAAATTATTGTTAAATTTAAGCAGCCCCAGAGACATCTTTCTCAAAAAAATAAAAAATTAAAAAAAATCACAAACAAAATAAGAAATGAATGAAAATAAGGTAATCCAGATATTATATATTAAATATTAAACTTGTTAGGATAAGCATACTTGTGTTGCTTATATGGAAAAAAAGATAAACAAAAAGATAAATAAAAAGATAAATAACTTTTTTTTTTTTTTTTTCTCATGGGAGGAAGGAGGTATTACAGAAGAACAAGTGAAGCCTACAGTATTCATGCTGTATGAGTCAGATACTGTGGAAGGGCTGTAGAAGGAACACACTGTGGAGAATTCTTGATTGCTTGAAATAAGGAGCAGGATAAAACAGTTAAAAAGCATGGCTCTATCCATTTAGCTCATGTTTTTCTGCCTTTTTCAAGGCATCTGAATTTTAAGTACATTACAAAAACCTGCCAACACCCCATTTCATGCTGCATTTATAAATGACTGCTTTAAGGCCAGAAGTAGTTACTTGTGAGTAGAAATCTCATTTAGCTGTCAGTAGAAAGGTATCCTAAGAGTATCTAATAAAATAATAATACTGGATATAGTGGTTAGAGCTTCTGCATGTAAAATAAGATTGAATCAGGCATTAAGAATACTTAAAAATCAAACACACAGTACCTTTCCAAAAGTTTGAGATGTGTTTAGAGGAAAAAAAAAATATATTAAAAAAAAAAATCTAAGTACTCTATAAACCAAAGGCAAAATATATAGTCTATTTTGAAATTATGGAGATTAAAGATTTTCTTATCTGAAAAGTAAAGTAAAAGCAAACTAAAAAACAGGTTACCTTCTAACTAAAAAAACAGCTTACCTTCACCCACCTTCTACCTCCTCTCCCTGGTGACTCAGGGGAATGGGGAGTGGAAGTTACAGACAGCGCATAGCACTTCATTATCTGCCACTCCTTCATGGTCAGTCTCTCATCGCCTGCTGCAGCCTGGGGTCTATCCCACGGGATGCTGTCCTTCCCAAACTGATCCTGTGTGGGGTTCCTACAGGCAGGAGCAGCTCTTCAAGAACTGCTCTAGTATGGGTCCATACCACAGGGTGCAGTCCTTCAAGAACGGACTGCTCCAGCACAGGTCTCCCATAGTTGGCAGCTCCCACCAGATCACTTGCTCCTCCTACATGTGCTCCTCTCCACAGGCTACAGCTCTGTGCAGAAGTCTGCTCCTGTGTGGGCTGTCCACGTGGGCTCTCTGCAAGCTACAGCCTCCTTCTGGCCAGATCCATCTGCTCCATTGTGGGATCCTGCACGGACAGGGGTGTGGAGATCTGCTCCACTGTGGTACACCAAAGGCTTCGGGGGGGCAATCTCTGCTCCATTGCCTGAAGTACTTCCTCCTCCCTTCTACCGTATCCCCACCTCCCTCCCCTTTCCGCTTTCTTCACTGACCTGGGTGCCTGTGAGGTTGTTTCTCTCTACATCTTCTCACTCCTACCTCTCAGCTGCTGTGGTGCCTTTTTAAAATCTGCTCTCACAGAGATGTTTACTGGCTGAGCTCTGGCCAGTGGTGGCTCCCTCTTGGAGTTGGCTGAAATTGGCTCTTATCTAACATGGGGCAGCTTCTAGACTCTTCTCACAGAGGTCACCACTGCAGCTTCCTCATCTCCCACCTCCAGCAGACCCAAATATTAGAATCTTGACATATATCTTTACATGAACACTTAAATCCTCCTCTTTTATAGATTGCTATTGCATTTCAAGAAGAGACTTATTAGTTCCTACTAAGTATTAATGAAAAAAAAATCGAAAAACAATGAGAGGGAACAAAATCTTGCAGCTCAGACAGATAATTACTCCACTTGGATAGAATGAGATTACAATGCATCTCTCAGATCTCTGGCTCCATTAAAAAAAACAAACAAACAATAACAAAAAAAACCCTATGCTTTCTTACACAATTAAACCAACCTAAAACTAAATTGAAACTCAGTCAAAACCAAAATGCTTTGATTTTGTAGAATTTATTTATGATTTTTTTTGTTGTTGTTGTTTGTTTGTTTTAGTCTTAGGATCAGTTTAGTTTAAAATGTTAAATGCTGGCTTGAAGTAAAATATAACATTTCTATGTTCAACATTTGAAATAAAACATATAAAAATTAGTTTCTGTCCTTTTCTTTAATATCATGAATAGTTTCATTCTTCCAAAATAGTAGTGTTTTGAGTATTTGTTATTCATGAAGATATTTTTACCCAGCAGTATGTTTGTTGCTATTCCAGGATATAATAGGATTATACCTGACACTTCAAGCTTTCATGGCACAAGAAGGTGATTTTCTATCCAGCTTTACCATTTACCAATGTAGTTAAAATCTTATTTGTTTTCTGATCCTGGGAAACTAATATCTTCTTCTCTAGCCCTGTTCAGTACAGTTGGATACTGCTCATATCTTTTTAATGTTTGTTTGTTTGTTTTGTTTTGTTTTCATTATCTTTTTCTTTGAATATATCACTTGGCTCTGTATTGTTTTACCTCTTTTGTTTGTTTGTTTTTGTTTGTTTGTTTTTGTGGTGTATGATACAAATTAGTTTTCTGTTTCATAGTTCTTCAAGATTCTTCTTATACCACTTGCCATTTATTACTTATATTCCCCCTGCCCCACCCCCCAGTCCAGTTTGTTGAAGATGGCCAGCCTCAAGCATCTACCAGTCAAATTATGAAATAAGAGTCTATGAAATTTCTCTTTTGTTATTTACCTAAACTTAGGAGGCACTATGTCATTATCCTCCCTCAAATTTCTATCTAAAGCCTTCCTTCGAACTGATTCTTACAATGTTACAATAAACCTGTCAATATTCAGATTCAAGGTGAGCTGTTAACATTGACTTTCATGATGTCTTCTTTTACTGTTCTTCCTTCCTGTTTCCATCTCTGACATTTAGTTCCAGAGTTAAGAACCTTAGTTTTGTGCTTATAAAGGATTTTTCAGACAAGGGTTTTCTATTAGAAGAATTATGTTTATTTCAAGGAAAGTGTTTTTTTTTTTTTTTTTTTTTTTTTTTTTTTAATCCATAATGACAGTTTTCATACTTTTGCTCTCTATTCCTTCTCCTCTCTACTCCATTTTTCTTCTCCATTACCCTGCCAAAATATTATCCTTCTAAGATAAATCATTATGTATAAAAGTTTATCTACACAGCTAGTCTGAAATACCAAAGGCCTCTTTGAAATCTACTATACATACTCTATATGCATGTACAAAGGAGATTCTAGCTAAATTAGCATGATTCCACAAATCTTCTCTTGTTCCTTTCTAAGCTTCTTTATTTAAAGCCGGTTAAGGTTTTAACTCCTTACAGATGCTGAAGACTCATCTACACTATGACTCAGATGGCTCAGAAATAGCAACCTGAGAACAGAGGAATGGAACAGAAAACTCAAATGCAAGAAGAAAAAGAGAAAAAGTAAAAATTAAAAAGCACAGTGCTGCCAGAAATGAAAAATATATTTGCAACAGATTTAATAAAATACATTTTATTTTTGTTAAGCAACTGAAATTGCTGAATGGAAAATTGATTGAAAGATAGTTTTTGTTGTTGTTGTTGTTGTTGTTTTTGTAGATCTGCATACAAAAATATATATACATATGTATGTACATATATACATTTACATACATATATAAACAAAGTGAGGAGTTATCAGATTGTACTAAAAAAAATTGAGATAATTGTGCTTGAAGATATAAATCCATTTGATATATACCTTTTTTTTTAGAAAATAAAGGGAAAATGTCTTTAAAACAAATAAATTAATTCTTAATTTATGTAGGTAATTTTGTATGGCTTGTTAAATACATGGAATAATTCATGTTAACACGCCTATCTTCAGTGTCTAAATATTGGTTATCTTATCTAAATCTAAATATCTATCTAAAATAGCTTCTTAGGACATTCTTCCAGTACATGAAATGAGACAAGTGCTTAAAATGTGATTCATGCCACCTGGCTTAGAAACTGAAATGAATATCACCATCAATTAAAATTTTTGTTTCCAGAGCATGGTGATTTTAAAAGCATCATTTCACATCCAAGCTACCCATAATCTAAATAATAGAATAGAAAATGTGAAATCTGTTCAATGAAGAGCCAAATCAGAACCACATTTAGCATTACAAAATGAGTACTGCAAAATTACAGGATATTGCACATTACAATTAGTTTATTACCACTTGAAATCCTGATCAACATTAAGTCAAGACCTAGACAGATAAAATATGCTAACAATAAAAATGGATCAATATATGAGTTCTGAAGGACATAATGAAATAAAAATATGATCAGATATTCTGGAGTACTTTAAAAATGTTACAAAAGATTAAAGTGTTGTGGGCACAGCACCATTATTTATGCCTAACTGTGAGGTGTGTTTGTGAAGGGCAAAGTTCTTTCATGGAGTTACTCCTACCAAGGAAGAGTTTATGAACTGATGCAGAAAGGAAGGGACATAGTAATAATAATAATAATAATAATAATAATAATATAATAACAACAACAACATAGTTTGGTTAATTCTACATTTGTGGTAAGAATGCTTCACTAGGGTTGTCTCCAATTCTGCTGTTGTAATTATCTAGACCATGGGACCTATAAGGATTTATTTATCAGTCACTCATTTTTATATCTTTTGTGACTGTGCACTTCATTTTCCTTCCTACCAGAGACAAATAGTAGGCAATAAAGTTTCCCCTTGACATGTAAAATGCAAATAACAAATGTAGTGTACCTGGAACCTGGGAAGCATTCATGTCTCACAATTTAGGTGTAATATTTGATTTCTCAGGAGCTTATTGACAGACAATAATACTCATCACTGATATTTTTTTTCTGTTCTTCTTGTAGGATTTTTCTTTCCTAGACAAATAATTCAGAGAGACTTTTTTTTTTTTTCCTAACATTAAACTAAAACTTAGGAAATTCAGCTAAATTTCCTAGATAAAAGTAATAAATTTAAATACTCCAAAGGTACCTAAACATGGTGTTTAAGGATCACTTCCCAATCTGAGATGCCTAGGTCCTGCCAGATAATTAACTGTAGATGCTACAAACATACAGGTATTCAGTGAATCAGTTGTATAAATTCTCAATAAAATGTAGAAAATAATAAAAGTCAATTCCAAGGTTGTTACGATATTCTACTTTAGTCTGTGTGAGCACTTCTTAAAACAGATATATCATTAATTAATGTTAAAATGTACAAGATTATACCATAAGGACATATTCATATTGTGAAATGTGTTAATTTGATTCCTGTCAGTATGGAAAAATGCTAGGGCCGCATGATGAAATATAACCTTCTATTTAAGAAAAACAGAGTGATTAGTGTACATAGTTCTTGTATCATGCAAAGGAAGGGTCCAGAACTTGTGTAAATAGAGGGTTTGAAGGGCGAACATTGAGACTCATGTCTGGGAGATTAGTGAACCAATAAGTTTTTAGGAAACTGCTGACTTTTGCATAGGGTGCTGCGCAAGCCTCTGATATCCGGCAAAGAGATCACCAAATAAGGAAAAAGGGGGAGTTGAAGGACGACCGAAGGACAAAGCCTGGGAGGAAGACTATGAGCCTTCAGCACGAGCGACCCCCAGAGAGACCACCAGAGACTAATACGCATGCATCCGGGAGAGGGTTCAGATTCTGGGAACTAATTATAATAACCCTGCCTTTTCTAGGAGTAGTGATGAATATGTATTAGTCTAGGAGCATAAAAACCAGCCGCCTGATGTAACAGGTGTGCGTCTTGGTGGAGCAGAGACTCCTGGTGCACCCAGCGCTGTTTCCTTGCCTCTATTCGCTTAATAAATTACAAACTTTAATTGGAATCCTATTTGGGACTCAATCATTTATCACCATATGGATTGCATGTTACTTATTAACATTGTCTATATCAAAACAACAACAACAAAACAGCAACACCAACAAAAATGAGGCCATAAAATACATCCTGTTGAGTACAGTAACAAAAATGTCCTGCAGATAAACTGGGGCACAGCAGGAAGGACTCTGTGTTAGCAGCAGGCTCTTAAAATTGATCATCTGTCTCACTGAAAGTTAATGGAGCTCTCTCAATATAGAAACAATATAGTCAATCATGTTTTGTAGTATAATTAACTACTGACTAAAGTTGGACTGAGTTGAAAATATTTCATGGGTGTGGCAAAAAAAAAAAAAAATAGCAGAGTTGATGATCTGCCTGATTTTGTAATACCAGTCAGAGATGTTGAATATCTATATTGAATATTTAAACAACAAAATGTAGGATACAGTGTGAAATTATTTTTACACTGGTATGGAATTTGAAAAAAATAACCCTGCTTTCTACATATATTGATACAACTAGAATTTCAAATCACATATTTTATCTCAAAAAATTGTAAAATTCAGACCTGAATTTTGGTTGTGTTAGTCATGATGAGTAAATCTAATCCTTCAGAACTGTCTCTCAAGTTATTGACTGTCTACCTCCTGATAATATAGAAACACAGGTAGCAGCATGTCAGCAGAAAATCAAACATAAAAAAGTACATGAGTTGTACTTAAATTTATATAGCCAGAGGTAAATGTAAAAATAATCTAAGACAGTGAATGATAAACCACTTTGATGACATATTCAAATAAATGAGTTTTCATCCTGAATGCATGAAGTGCCACTGACAATTTCAGCAGTAGGAAGTTGTAGTCATCCCTACCAGCAGGTTTCATGATGTCATTCCAAATGTAGAAAATATGTTTATGCACTGTGAACTAAATGAACACTAGGATGAAATTGATTATCTAAATCATACGTATATGTTTCTAGGTAAACTATTACTGAGTGGCAGCCTCTTTTGAATAACCTTTGAAAATAAAAGTATTTTTTTTGAAATCACATAGTGGTTTTCAGGGTCATCTCTTGTCAGACTTATTTTCCCAAGTGGTAAATTTTTTTGCTGGTAGTGGTGTCATTTTGTTGTTGTTGTTGTTGTTCATTTGTTTGTTTAAGTAACATAAGGCAAAGTTATGGAGATTCAGAGTCTTGAATAAGAGATGACATTATTAAAAGTTCAGTGATAACTGTTATTAAAAGTACCTAGGCTGAAGAAAAACACCAGTCCATGAAACATGAGCTTGCAATAATTTTCTGTTTCCATAATTAACAGCAGAGCTAACAACACCTGTATCAATTAAAAAATGCTGTGTATTAAGAATCGTTATAGCAGCTGACTGAATTTCTTTAATAAAATGAGATTTGGCACTAAGCATAAGATTTCACTGCTGAAGTCAGAGGTAACTTAAACTGGGCAAACCAGCTTTTGGTCTGAGACTCTTTAGATGTAGGGCAGACAAAAAACAAACCACCGGAATGCAGGTTAAACTGCCGTGAAGTACTCTATGCAAAAGGTGTATTGCATGCTGTTCCTACACATTATTTGAGTGCAGATTTTTCTCAACAGGAAATTCTGATTCCATTTAACTTGCCAAAGTTAAATGCATCTCTGGAAACATGAGCCATTGTGATATCTTCTGGCCATATAATCCTCATTGTGAGTGTTTTGATATCAGAACACAAATACAAAGGTTTGCTTCAGAGACATTGATGTTAGTGAACCGGAATAATGTTAAGCTTTAATCAGGAGCCAGCAATATGAGGTCAAGGCATGCAAACTTAAGGGTTTTCTTTTTTATTTATTTTTATTTATTTATTTATTTTTATTATGATTTTGACCTTTTGTTCCTACTTGTGCTTTATGTATAAATGTCCTTGTGAAATACTTGCTGAAATTACAGTAGGTCTTTACATTAACTTCCTTGAACAATATTTGGGCCTTGATTTAGAATAAAATGTAAAAATGACAAGATATTGCTAGAACAAACACTGTGGGAAAAAAAAAAAAAAAAAAAACAGTGCTTTATTCTCCTTTCACTTTATTTCCCTCTGTTCATACAAGAATATTGCATTTGTTCTAAGTCTGCATAGATGTGCCATGAAACTAATTATGTCCCTGCATTAAATAACCTAAAATCAGTATAATGACTTTAAACACATAAATACCAATATATATCTTATTATGAATTCTGTTTATGTAATAGTTTACCTTGAAGTGTAGAACTCTAGTTATACAGATTTATAGGTCATTTAATATATACAGTTCTGTCAGAAATTATTATAAGCTTAGTTTCATCATCCTTAGGAGACTGATTTCTTTAAATTCTCTCTCCCCACCCCCACCCCCCTTTTTTTTTTGGGGGGGGGGGGGGAGGCGGGGGGATGTTTTAAGGTATTCAATTTGCATTAGAATTGTTAAAATGGATTAGAAAAATGATTCTGAAATGTATTAAGGACAGTAAGCAAAACTTTTTAAAACCCTTTGATATTGGAGCCAAGTATAGCATGTAAAGTTGAGTGACAGTACTAGAAGGAATAAGGAATAAACTGCAGGAGGGCTCTTCTATGAGCTGTGAACAGCTAAGGGAGTTCATGGGCAGCTACCTTTTTCACTCTGCAGAAAAAGCCTTGGGATGCAGAAAAATCCATGGGTGCTTGAAAACACTTAAATACAATGCCACCTTTAAGTTCTAACTGTGGATTTACCTGACTCATCAGAGGTGTTCAGGTAATATGTATATTTTAAGTTGAATATCACAGGCAGATTAATTCTACTCAAAAGCTCTAAATCTGGACAAAATAGACATTGAGAAGTCAAATTAGTTGATTAACATCTATTGTTTAATAACTGTAAGATTACAGCATACAAAGTACATGGCTACAGTGTGAAAATCCTAACTTTCAAATGACTTCTTAGCTAGAACTAGTTTATCTTTCTAATCATAAGCAGATACTTAGAGAATTATCATAAACTTCTCCCAAAATGTTCATTGGCCTTGCAAAGTAATCATACATTTTGGCATGAAGAATGAATTTGATCTTTGGTCTTCATATTTATTCTTCAGAGTGAACCAAAGACGCCATAAGGAATATTTCCCTCACCATACTCTGTCTTCAAGTATAAAAAACATTAATCTGGGGGAAAAAAAAAAAAAAGTCAATTAACTTAAATGAATTTAAGGAGAAAACAGACTGTAGCCTATAGGTGGCAAATCACTGCAACTGTGAGGAAAATGAGAAAATAAAAGTGATATACAGCTGTTCAAGACAAGTCATTTTGTAAAAAGATAAGGCCAGAACTCAGCATCTTGTCTGTGTTGCAACAGATGTTCAAATGTTAGAATAAAGCATTTGAGTGTAAGAAGTTATATTATCTCATAGTTGATTAGAAGAAGGGAATTCTAAGGGCTTCAGTTAGTTTTTAGATATAAGCCTCTGGTGCCAGCTGAGACATCCTGCAACATCCTGCAATATTTGCATGACTAACTGTGATGATGCTGTCTTTGTGGAATACGAGTCTTCCTGAAGTGACAGCTAGAGGATAACACAATCTATAATATCATTGGATGCCTAGCTTAAGTGACCAAATTGCACTGTGTTGTTCAACAATCTCTGTCACAAGAATGCTTCTTTGTTTCACTGTTTGTTTATTTTTCCTAGTAAAGGATGAGAGGAGAGGAGGTCTCCATGTCATGTGGAACAGGTTTCTTGTATCAGGAAAAAAAAAGAAAAAAGAAAAAAAAAAAAAAAAAGCTAAATAAACAGTCTGTGACTGTTCATCTGTTCATTCCTTGGCCTTGGAACAAGCTTCCCCACCTTGTCTCTGCTCAGGCAAATTTGGAAAGCTGTAGGTATCCAGTGTGTTACCTGGGCTTGCAGTGTTGTATAATGTGTGGTGGAGGTGGGAGATGGGACAGGTATACAGGGTCTCCACACCAAACCCACCAGAGTGGCATAGGTAAATACATTAAATTGCATTGTGAAACTATATAGGCAAATTTCATCATCCATAAAATCAGTTGAAAGACTTATGGGATGGAATGTTTTTTATTTAACATTTTTATTCTTCTGTGGTCAAGAAATCATTTAAACCAGTGTTGACACCTAGTCTTTCAACATTAATTTGGTATACTAACATGGAGGAGGTCAATATGTTTGTGTTTTAGTATACATACTAAATATATATAGTATATATATATGTATACAATATATATATAGTATATATATATATACTATATATATATACTATATACATATATATATGACAATTTGCTTAATTGGAAAGCTCTTTTTTAGCAAATCCTACAATATAAAATATAAATAATTCAAAAATACTATCTGGAGTAGTAAGAATCTGATGTAGAATATCTGCCCATAAAATATTACTAACATCTATAGAAAAATGTAATACTTAAACCTACTATATTCAGGATTATCAGTGTATTTATATTTCTCTGCTTCTTCCTATCCTCATGCCAAATTATATAGCTATATTTATATATATATATATATATTTTCTGCCTGTGTTTTAAAACTCTTTGTTCCTATTCTGTGCATTTAGCTCATTCTCTTTTTTGCTAATCATATACTGCTCTTAAAAAAAAAAAAAAAAAAAAAAGAACAGTAGCATTCCTGCACCATGTTGCTTCCAGCTGTCTGGGAAGGTTCAAAAGACAGCTTCAAAAGACTTGGGAATGACTTTTTATGTTGTTGTTTTTGTTATTTTGAAGCACTTCCAGAATGTTTTATTGGAATAGAAACACAGTAGGGTTCATCTGCTCAGAAAACAACCAGATATTGAATGCACAGAATTGTGTCTGCAGACACAGTGGCCCTTATACAATTTTCTTATGTATGTAGCTGTTGACTTCAGCAAAAATTTTTCCTGACTTAGCTTTGTGTAGCTGAAAGCATATTCCAGCCCAGTGAGCTTATAAAACACCTAAGAAATGCAGTTGTCTCATATTCTCCTGGTTTATTTCTTCTTTTTAATTTTCTCTTTTTTTTTCTTTTTTTTTTTTTTTCCTTTGTTTTCTTCTCCCCCTGTCTGTGATCACTGTGATTAAGCAAAATTTGAATTAGTTTGTTCAATGTTGTAACAACAGTGTCTCCTTCCAATAAGAAAAGTTGTTTGGATCCAGCATCTGATCTCATAGCACTGTGACAATAAGCATTATCAAAGGTATTTCTCCATCAAGTCGAGATCTAAAATCAATATCTTGAACATGAAAGAAATATGTTAGTAAAAGAAATGAAAGAAATATGTTAGTAAAATACATTAAAATCTTCTTCTGCGCATATATTGTTCCTCCTCCATGAGTACACAAGTACATGAATTTCTGAATATATTGGAATATATGTATATGACTGTATTGAGAAAAGTAAACAAAACAAAACAAAACAACAGGAACAACAACAAAAACCAGTGACAGTTAGTTTTAGTGAAAGTGAATTTAGTCAGATATCATCTTTAATATCCATATTTCTGCTAAGCTGCATTCCAGAAGCAATTGACAGGTACTTGCCTGTTTTGTTTATTGATTTTATTATAATGCATTAAAACAAACAAACAAACAAAAAACCTTTCTGTGCAACTTTCTTTGCAATATCTTCTGGTTAATTTTCACTGGTGTATATAAATACATACACAGAAAACAAAACCTGCTGAGATCCTTACCAAGACAAGAAGACACTCTGAATAATTCCTTCTGAATGAAGTAGGCATGCTGTTTCCTTTCATTGCTGTATCAGACACATTGAAATATTAGATTCAAATAGAACACAGAATCTGGTATTCATGAGCAAAACAACATTAGCTTAGAATAAAAAAAAAAAAAAAAAAAAAAAAAAAGCTTTCCCTGAGGGAGTGTACCTCTGTGGGATTCTGAGAAGGTGCATCAGTTTTGAATTTCATCCATGTCGTGTTACTTTTATAATTAATAATATTTTTTCTATGTTTATATTGAGTGGCCTCTCAACTTAAAAAACAATATAATTAATGGAATTTTTGAGTCCAAGCCCATTTATAGGAAATTTAAAGCCTGAAGGAGTTGTTAAGTGTAATCTTGTTCCATTTTTTTTAATCTCTGTAGCTTCTGACCAGCTGTAGACAGAACCAGCTCACCTTGTGTATAATAGCAATTTAAAAGACAAGCTGAAATCTAGAAAAACACGATTAATAAATTGTTGCTATAACATAAAAAAAAAAAAATATTTTGACCTACAAACAGCAAAATACATGTTCTTTCCTTATATTTTTGTCAGGATTTATATGTGAAAATATTGCTAGCTGAAAATGTTGTTAGATGAATAGCTAATAGTTTCATAGTGGTGATTATGCTGTTATTCCTTGGCAAGTGCCAGACTCAATAGCTCAACTGATTCATTTTCAAAAATGTAATATTTATCATCAAAAAGTCAAGTATTCTATTGGGTTATTGAGGTTTCTACATATCTCAAAGATGTAAGTGGCAAATTTATCAAGAAAAAATATTCTCTATAAATCTTTTTTTTTAGTAGAAATATTTCAGATTTTTTTTTTTAATTTTCTCAAAATGTTTAAAATTTTAAATTATCTTACTTAAATTTATTATATTTTTCTTATTCTCTCATTATTTTTTTCTTCCTTTATGGGGTAATAGGAATGCCTTATTTTTTTTTTCTTTTCATTACTTACAAATTTTATATTTTTTTTTACATTCTTGCAAAATTTTAAAGTTAAAAAAATAGTAGTTTCATTGTTGTTTTTATTTGGATTTTACCTAAACTTGAGATTTTTGAAAAGTGAATGGTAGAAGAGAGAGAGAGAAAACAACAACAACAACAACAACAAACAAACAACAACAACAACAACAAAACATAAAACTCCTAAACAAACCTTAAATTTTATTGTGAAAGTGGCTGAAGAGGAAACTGAAAGAATTTAAATAAAAATTAACAACAAAAACATTGTGAGAAAAGAACATTTAATTGGTTTAATGAAAACCTGTGAAATTCAAAACGTTTAAAATGAAATATTATAAAGAAAAAATACAAGTAAATAAAAACTATATAAAACAACAGACATTAAGTTTGAATATAAATGCATATGAGATGACTGCAAACAGAAATGTGTCTGATTCACTCTGATTTTCTTTCTCTTTGTATTTCTTATCACAACAGGATAACCTATTTATCTATATAATAGTTAAATTGCAAATAATATGGAATATTATTTTTCTGTGCAGTTTCTTACCTCAAGACAAACAGTTGTTTCATCTGTTTTCCTATATTCAAGTAGTTTATTTTCCTCTCTTTTAAAATAGAACTTTTAAAAAGCATTGTGCAAACTCATACTCAGGAAGGTAAGGGTTTTACTCTTGGCATTCAACTCTGAAGGAATTAAGAACAAATCTTCATTCTGCTTGTGGTTGCATATAATCACCCACACATCTTTATGGCAGCAAATGTTAGGTACATCTTAAGTTCAATCTGTGTCTATCTTACTGCTTAGTGTTTATTTTCAACAGTCTTCTATTATTCTACTTTGAAGACTGCTTTATCTTGATTTTTTTCTCAGTTAGTTCCATAAATGAAATATTACATGTATCCTTTTGAAATGTGTACTATCTACTCATATTTATATTTCAAGATATTTTTCCCCTTTCCCGAACATTTATTATCTTTTAATTCAAGTCAAGCTCTTTTCAAATTCTAGCTATGTGGAGGTTTTAATTTTAACTTGATATCCTTTGTATATTTATTTTAGATAGATTAAACAATTACTAAAACAATATAAATCTGAAAGAAAAATTCTACTTTTCATATTTTTCCAAGGTCAACTTAACCTCAAGAAATATTCAACCCTCTACTATAACTCTTGTATGAATTATGAATATATTTGTGAACTGACATATATCCAACATTATTTTTTATTTAGAATTTATTAATTACATAGGAATTATATGCAACACTGTTATTACAGAATAAGTATAAACCTCATTTAAATTTTGTCTCTTGGTCATTCATTGAAAGCATTACACTGAAAAAAATATGGAGATGTACAATGGGGAGGTACTGCCAGTATTCTGCTTATAAAATAGAAATGGCATGAATAATTTTGCTATTTTACTTGATATATACATTTAGAATATTGATGCATAGAGTTTTTAGCAAAATGAAAAAAAAAAAAAAAGGTTAACAAATAGATGTGCAATAGAGGATAATTAATTTTGCATATTGAATCCTTTTGTGGCTTAATCCCATAGGGAGCTAAACACCACATAACTACTCTCTCACTTTCCCACAGGAATGGGAAAGAGAGCTAGAAAGGCAAAAGTGACAAAACTTGTGGGTTTAAATAAAGACAGTTTACTAGGTAAAACAAAGACTCATACGCAAGCAAAGGAAAAAAAAATCATTACTTCCCATCAGCTGCCAGATGTTCAGCCATTTCCAAGAAAGCAGGGCTCCATCATATTTACTTGGGAAAACAGATGCCATAACTCCAAAAGCACACAACCCTCCCCCTGCTTTTACTGCTAGGCATGACATCATATGGTATGGAACACCTTTTGTCAGTTAGGGTCAGCTGTCCTGACTTTGTCTCTTCCCAGACTCACTGGCAGGCCAGCAAGAGAAGCAGAAAAGGCCTTGACTAAGTGTAAGCATGGCTCTGGAACAACTAAAACATCAGTGTGTTGTCAACACTTCATGATAACAAATCCAAAACATAGCACCTTATCAGCTACTATGAAGAAGATGTCTTTAGATACAGAAGACATTTAAATCAAATGAAAATTTAAATCTATTTTTTTTAAAAAAAAATGAAGAACTTTATTTAGAAGCCTGCTTCTCCAGCGTGTTCTACTCTAAGCAGACAAAATAGGTCTAATGGAGAGGATTCATCTAATTTTAGATATGTACACATTATGGACATCAAAGTATGAATTACCTCAATAGTCAGCTGGTAAAAGCTGACACGTCCTAATGCATCTGACTATTCTAGCGATTGATTTAGTTATCCATAACAACATGGTAGCTGTCTACATACCACTTGTTATATGAAGGACACTTACGTTGATTATAATTGGATCAGATTTTTAGGTTTCAGAAAATGTCAGTGAGTATTCTTACAAAATTGTTTTTCTCACTCCTGATACTGTAAGGGTAACCTATTGTTTCTTCTATGTTATCTCCACTTATAGTAAACTATGAACTTCTTAAATCTATTTTTTTCTGTTCATTTTATCATAAATTGTTCATATTTAAAACACCCCTCTGACTTGTACGCAGTGTATTTCAGCTACTAACATAGAGAAAGATCGCATGGTTGTCTGTTAGACAATAGGCATTACTGAAAATTTTCTAAAGAAATTGACTATATTTTTGATATCATTGCAGAAAACAGTGTTCTTCTGTTACACAAAGTTTATTTTCTATATATATAATTTCCGTTCTAAGTGTCTACATTGCTAATGAGTAATGTTTCATCCTGGAAAGTGATTCCTAGTTCCAAAGTCCAGAAAAAGTATCTCATGTTCTACCAAATATCAACTATCAGCTGACTGTGAGTGCAAGATGGAACACAGTAATAGTTAAAATATTATTTTATTTTTTTTCTGTATATGCATTTTTCATTCAAAGTGCAATTCGAACCTCTGCAGTTCACCTAAGAGTTTCTGTACTGGGTCTGGCTGGGATGTTAACTTTCCTTATAGCAGCCCATACAGTGCTGTGCTCTGCACTTATAGCTAGAACAGCAGTGGTATCACACTGGTGTCGTGTCTGCTGCTGAGAAGTGCTGGCACAGCATCAGGACTCTCTCTAACCCTCCTAGGGGGTGGGCAAAAAAGTGAGAAAGAAACATCACCAGGCAGCTGACCTCAATCAACCAAAGGGATATTCCATACCATATGATGTCACACTCAGCAATAAAAGATGGAAAAAGGAAGAAGAGGGGAGGGGTGGGCTCTCCTTGTGAAAATGTCTGTCCTCCTCCCGAACACCGGCTATGTGCATTGAGGCCCTGCTTCAAGGACGTGGACAAGCATCGCTCATTTGTGGGAAGTAGAGAGCAATTTCTTTTCTCTGCAGTTCCACACAGCCTTTACTTGTTTTGTTTTGTTATTCCCTTTCCCCCTCCCTCTTCCCCTTTCCCTTTTTTTCCCTTTAGTTGAATTGTTTAATTAAATATATCTCCTTAACAATATTCCTTTCCTTCCTTCCTTCCTTCCTTCCTTCCTTCCTTCCTTCCTTCCTTCCTTCCTTCCTTCCTTCCTTCCTTCTTTTTATATGAAACTCGAATTTGTAAATCATGGTTTAAAGAGTAAAGTTATATTTTGCAGGTGAAAATATTACTGAGAAAATGTTAGAGGGTGTTATGCAGAAGATAGATGCATTCTTGTTTTCATTGTTTATCAGAGAGTATCCCTGGACCATTTTCTTCATTGAACTAAATCTATGAATTTCAGGAGGGACTTGGTATCTTTTACACTGATATGTGACAGTGAATTATAGTTAATACAGTGTACGTGATCTTTAAACCAAGATCCAGGTCTGATACCGAATTTATTATTTAACATTATGGAGATAATCAAGGAAAAGTTATATAACTAAAATCATAGGATTATTTTTTTCCTTATTGCTGAAGACATTTTTAAAAAAATGAAACAACAACAACAAAAGCAAACAAGCAAAATCACTAAAATTAAAAATACATAGACATTACTGAGGTATATTTATGAATATTTTATTTATTGCTTTATTAGTTGTCGTCTTTGGCATATATATATATATATACATATATATATATATTTCCTGGTATTTTCACATTTTCTTAAAAGATATTGTACCATGTTCTTCAAGGTTTAAAGGTATGTTCACTCAAACTTGTTCCTTCTTCAGGAGGTGGCTATATTTTTACTGTTGGCATTTTAGATTTGTTAGTATATCTCTATTTGTTGTGAGCTTATGTTTTCAAGCAAGTTAAAATATTATTTACTAAAATGCTTATAATATTTATTTAATTATTATGTTTTGTTTGAAGGGATTTTTTTACATTAGACAGTTCCAATTTTGTTAATCCAAATGTGTAAATTACAAGTTTAAAGAAACCTTTATTTTAAAAACTGAATGATTATAAATAAAAATATAAATTATATATACATATACACATATGCATACTGTTCCGTATAGTCTTATATTTCCCACCAGGAATTTATTTTGAGATGAGGTGATGAGAAGCTGTATAAATAAATCTTGAGATTCCAATTAATGATATTAAAATTTGGTAATACTTATTTGCTAAGAGATTAGACAATAACCGTCAATTTAATACCTTTTAAATTTTAAAGTCATATCGTCACTACTTGGTAAAATGGAACATATTAAGTTATAATATACTAAGTTACACTTTTTTTTTCTTAGTTTCTGGAGAATAATCATCAACATTTGCAGTTAGAATAATGTAAATTTAATTTAAAAGGAGCATTAAGCCTAAACTATCCTTCATTTTGCACAGAAAAATAATGTTTTGTTTTGTTTTATTTTAATATGTTAATGCATTTGATTCTCTTATTAGTAACTTTATGTTATAACTTTCTTAGTTGAAAAACAAAAACATATATTCCCATTTGTCCTCTAGGATTTTACAATCACTCTGCATTCTTTATTCCTCACACATCATCATCCATAAATAATGATCCTGCAGACAGGACTCCAATTGCATGTCTTCTAGTTATACCCTAAGGCTATGATCCTTTAAACTGCATTTGGTGTGAACTGAAGTCATCATGCAGGAAGCACAGAGAAATACATCAGGCTGACTCTAAATAAATTATCTCAGAATTTTATCCTTCCTTTCACTTTTCTGAAATATCTGCAAATGAACCAATTTGTATAAGACTAAATATTCACTGAATAATATCTCTAAATATTTTTCCATATATGCAATAATGACAAAACCCCTCTTTGCAATTCAATACTCACTGTTTATGTGTACATTTCCATTTGCCATGACTAATAAACTGAAAATATTCAAAGGAGAATAAAAATATTGAATAATGAAGATTTTTGGAAGATTGTCCTTAATGTCCAATAACAGAAATGTGGGTAAACTCCAAAGCAAATATTAAGGAGTATTAATATGGGCAAATTAATAGGACAGCAGACATCTGATAAAATGCAGATGAGTAACAGTTATTTTCCAGGATTTAATTACTATCATTTAATGTCTTATAGAAGTGACTGTTGCAATAGATAATAGTCTAATGTACATTACTGTACAGGACCTACTGTATAGGAGGTAACATTAGTTCTTTAGTGCAGCATCTGGTTGTGTTTCCAGCTTATATTAATTATCTGTAAAAACAATATTTCAAAATAAATACAATTTATACAATTTATTGTATTTAATGCTTTCAGTCATATGGTCTGAATTTTTGGGTAGACCAGTGTGGAGCCAGGAGCTGAACTTGATGATCCTTATGGGTTCCTTCCAACTTGGGATATTCTATGATTCTGTGATTCTAAATGGCCTTTTAAAGACTTTTTTTTTTCTCATTGGTTCATGATTTTCAGGAATAAATAAATAAATAAGGACTCTGGAAGATATCTGAAGAGATGTGGAAAGTCACAAAAAAATACAGATTTGGAGCTATGCACTCTTTCTTCCAAAGTTCATCTATTACTGAATATCCAGTATTAGTATTACCAAAATATCTATAAGAACAGGTTTTGGTCTTTTGTTTGTTTGTTTGTTAACAGACATAAAATTCATTCCTAACAGTTCAGTCTTTCTACATCTGCAAAATTACAGTAGTGCTCCACCTGGAAAAGTGTTGTGAAGGTTACGTAGACAATTTTTATACTGTAAACTTGCAGGTTGCTAAGAATAAATGTTCAGTTGTATAGTTATAATTTAAATAGAAGCACAGAAAGTAAAAGGCAGGCTAAAGATGCAAAGGAATCTTTATGTTATTATGTTATTTTGTTATGTTATCTTGTTATGTTATTATGTTATGTTATGTTATTATATTATTTATGTTAAAGATGCAAAGGAAGATTTATGTTATTGCTAAATCAGAGGAGACAGTTAAGAATAAAATCTATCATATTTCTTTTCCACTGTAAGGATTATTTATTTAATTAATTAATTTGTCTTAAGCTCTATGTCATATATATATAGTTCATAGTCTTGCATATTCAAACACCGCACACAGAAACTTCACTGCAACGTAAAATAAAAATTTGCAATACCCCAGTATTTCTGTTCTTTCTTTCTGGACATTCATTCTTGAGGTACTATCCTGACCTCATAAAATTCAATGGAAATTCTTATGTTAATTGCACATGTGTCAGAATCTTCTATGGGCTCCAATCCTGAAAATTTCTAAAATAAATAAATAAATAAAGACATTAAAAAAAAAATTAAGGCCCTGTTTTTGTAGGAAATGTCAGACATTGTTCTCCAAAGAAGACATTTTAAAGAATGTAATATCAGGAGTCCATTTATTCCTTGAATCATAAAATGGGAAAAGAGGGAAACATCTCTGAAGTTTGGTTTTGGTATTAGTTTTTTTTTTTTTTTTTTTTTTTTCCTGGAATTGAATTTATATTCTATATGTGATCGTGTGGTGCTGTGTTTTGAGGTTGTGGTTGGGGCATTGTTGATAACACAGCAATGCTTTAGTTGTTGCTGAGCAGTGCTTAAACAGAGTCAAGGTCTTCTCTGTTTCTTACACTACTCTGCTGGTAAGTAGGTTGGGGTTTTCAGGAGTCTGGGTGAGGAAACAGCCAGGACAGCTGACCTCAGTTGACCAAAGGCATATTCCATACACAGAATCACACAATCACAGAGTCACAAAATGTTAAGGATTGGAAAGGACCTTGAAAGATCATCTAGTCCAATTCCCCTGCTGGAGTATATGATGCTTTGCTCAGCAAAAAAAATCTGACATGCTACCCAAACATATACAAGTCCTGAAGAGTTAATATATTTCTTTATGTTTTACTTCATAATCAGTAAAATTCTGTTGTAACATTAGTTGAAAAATCTCCAATTTGTAAGTTGATCAAATGAACACTTTATTATTATTATTATTATTACTATTAATGCCTCTGTTGTTCTCAGATAAAGCTTTGAAGTCTAGCTAGTGATTCATTGTTCTCAGAATTATCTGGACATAGGCATTGGAAAGGAATAGCTACACCAATTTAATTATTGAAAGTGATAGAGGAAGAGCTGTGGCTTGTGAGGTCAGTAAGCAATGAAGCAATGAAAGCCTAATATCCTGCCAGGTCTCCTTCCTTCCCCATCTTCCTCATGCTCATTTTCCTTCCTCTTCTTCAGCAATTTACTTTTGTTCAATGGTCCAACTTCACTGAAATTATTTTGATCAAATTTGTGTTAAACTGAAACTCAATTCTCAAGACAATATTTTCATAAAAATATCACATTTTCCAGTATTTGAATTTTCAAATTGAATCCACAAATATCAGTGAGAGCTGATAACAAAGTCAAATCAGAGAAACATAATGTCAACTCATCTCCAAATGAAAAATACCATCACTGTGATTTAAAAAATTGAGTATGTTCACTCCAATAAACTCTTAGGTTTCACAAAATCATACCAATCTCTATGCCGTAGCAGAACTTGAGAGAATTGATGAAAGCTTTTATTACTGAGAGTGAATTACACAGTCTCTTCTTATTTCTTTGGAGAATTTAGCATTTGAGAAATACAACTCGTTAGAGCTTATAAGCTTCCACATAATTAACTTCAGAATTTACAATTGTCTGCATTGCTGAGCTCGTACTACTTTGCATCTTATTTGTCTGAATTGTGAATGTGATTCAGAACTGTTGATGCATTTGTGTACATCAGCACCCATGTATTTATACCATACTCAGTGCAGTTCCTTTCCACCCTGATGCTCATACAATGTTCAATTCACATTTGTAAGTTTAAACATTTATACTACATTGTCCTTTGCAGTAGGCTGACCTTTAATACATTTCATTACTTTTTTTTTTTTTTTTTTTCCTCAGTATTCCTACAGCCTGGTTGATGACAGTTAAAAATACAGGATGAATTTAGAACTATCTCATACATTATGAATCTGTTTACAATTTATTGCAATTATTTGAAAATTTATTTTGGCATTTCAAGTAAAGGAATGTTGTAGGGGAAATTTAATTACAAAGTTAGAAATGCTCTTTTCAATAGGAAAAGGGGAAAATCAAAAATTACATTGGTTTATAATAGCAACACTCTATAGTTCAAAAGTTTATTTCAATAATCTGCTTTCAAAGGAGTTGCATGTTGAATTTGGTAATCTTAAAAAAGAACCATTTTTTGGTAAAGCGTACCATGGTTTCTCTTCATTTTCACGTACCATGAGAATTTGATTGTATACTTCTCTGCATTTTAATATAATTCTGAAACTATCAAATTAGAACCTGTTAGCAGATGGAGCCAATAAATATACTAGCCAACTGACAAGTAAAAGAAAACTACAGCAAGTACAGCAAAAGATAATGACTGCACAAAAGTGACAATCATTTTGAGTTTAATATAATGTTTACAGAGATGTTTTTGTTATAACTTCTTATCTCCAATCACCAATTTCACATCATTATTAGGCTTTCATAGATAATTGTAAATGCTGAAAATATATCTTAAGTTTTTTACATTCAAAATTTAGGAACCTAAGTACATGATGAATTCTATACTCACACATCTGTATGCATATCACACACTTTGTCTGGCAAATTAATTTCTCTGGTACTTTGTAAACATTTTGGAAAGCCTTCAGGTGAGAACTGGTTTTGAATGGGATAATTAACCTTGACACTAATTTCTTCATATCAGAGCCAAATAGCAGTTGGAAAGATGCATTCACTTTTCTCAGAGCACTAAGTACTTATGGCTTGGAAAGAGACTATAATATGTTCAAAGAAAATATATTTCAAACAGGTATTGAAGTGTTCCAACAGAGACGCATCCATCAACATCCTGAAGAAGGACATGATTCACACAGGTAATAGAGGCTGGGCTGGATGTTTACAGTAGGTTATTTTGATTCCTAAACCAGCTAAAGTGGCTATTTCTTGAATCAATATGATCACACAGTATCAATATGATCACATATGTAGTATCCTAAACATTACTTTTCAAACGACTTGAAAATAAATCTACCTTTCTTTCCTTCTGAGGCTATAAGAATTGAGAATAATTAATTAAAATTGTATATTTTAAATTACAATATGTCAAATTGTATATTTATAATTTGTATAGTTATAACGTATCAAACTGCTTGTGTACTTTGAGTTGAAACAGATCACAGAATCACAGAATTTCTAGGTTGGAAGAGACCTCAAGATCATCGAATCCAAC
>NC_048893.1:164714068-164770332 GCF_011077185.1 Oxyura jamaicensis
GTTGGATTCGATGATCTTGAGGTCTCTTCCAACCTAGAAATTCTGTGTGTGTACCATGTTTCATTACTTTCATGTAGTTTGAAATTGTATTGCCTATTAAGATGACTTTGTGTTTATATTCCAGCATTCAGTAGCAAACTAAAAAAGATATGGAACTGGCAAGAGAAATACAGAAAAAATCCAAAAAGCTACAGGGAGGCAATTTCTGAATCACAATGACATCAAGAAAAGTATTTCTTCATATCTTTGGTGAAAAAATCTTTGAGTTCTCTAAACTTCTGAATTATCTATGAATATGCATGGACTATACTACACATTATAATTAAATTTCATAAAATAAATCATACAAATTTATTTCCAACCATACAGTAGAATGGTAAACTCCAGAATAAATAATTTTAATTTTATTTAATGAAAAAACATATCATGATGTCAGCATGTTTTATAGTTTTAATTATATACCTATGTTAAAAAAAAAAAAAAAAAAAGCCTATTCATGTATTGTCAAAAATTATGGTTACATATACACTTGATGAATTCTGAGAATGGGACGTTGCCAGCCTCACACAATTTATGTTTCATTTAGTCAACATTGTAAAGTAGGTAAGTGAACACATTTTGTCTCTATGCCCTGTTTCCTGAGTGCAACCACAATAGGTATTTTAATTAAAATTTTAATAATAAAATATATCAGCTTATTTTAATAGTAACATATAACAGCTTAAAATATATATAAATAATAATAAGCTTTTCTAATTTTTATTTTGATTGAAATCATAGCTAGAAGAAAAAAAATGAGTAGGACTTTAAAATATATTACCATATATATTGGGCTCATCTTTGTCTCTGTATAGAAAAATAATAATAATAATATGGTCACAAAGGTTCACACCACTAAATTAACAGAATTTTCACTTCACTGTGAGCATAAAATATTTTTATCCCCCAATCTCTTTTTGAAATAGAAGCTATAGTCTGAAAAACAACCAAACAAAAAAATAACTACTTAAAAAAAAAAAAATGTACTACCTTGAAAAATATTCAGAATCAATTAATCAATTTACATCATATTTATACATAATTGGGAGAAACAGTGTCCACTTCTATGTATAGAATCTCGAATATATTATCCTTGATAGATTTTTCAAAATCTGCTTTAATTTAGTGTTTTAAGTAACACTCCACAATCACTTCTGGTTCTAAAAGGCAAATAATAGACTACAACCACAAAGTGATGTTGTCTTTCTTCTTCCATTAACTCAGACAATTTATCTCATCGTGTCCATTGCATAGGAAACCATCTCCCACTGTTAATTAACTCATATCAAATTTTTTTCTTTTGCACAGTTTTCTGAACAAAATATTTATTTATTGTAATTTTTTCTATTTTCATTTAGTGTTTCTAACAATATAACAATAGAAAATTTTTGAAAAGTCCATGACTCTTCATTCTTCTTTTGCTAATCTTTTGATAATCTGAACCTGAGCTAAAGTAAAAAAAAAAAAAAAAAAAAAAAAAAAAAAATTTTTTTTAATTTAATTTAAATTAATTTTTTTTTTTTTTTATTTTTTTTTAAATTTATCCCGATAAAAAAAAAAAAAAAAAAAAAAAAAAAAAAAAAAAAAGCTTTTAGAAGTGATCTGACATTAACTTCAGTTGAGAGTTGAGTTATGGTAATTTATTTACCAGTTTTGATCTGAAGCACTTGATACAACATTTCAGGGAAGTATGATAACCATTCTAAGGTGACTGAATCATATATATTTTTTTAATTATAGAGAAGACTTCTGAATACAGTATTTGATTAGTTTGATATACATCTTGAGGGCAAAGGCTTTTTATGTTTTTTTTTTTTTTTAATTTATTTATTTTTTTATCAAGACAAGTGTCAATTTTATTATTTTCTGAGTTGCTATAAGCTAACATTTGCTTTAATGAAAACAATTGCATTCAACCAGATGAAGGCATGGTCTGCTGAGTCTAAGGCCAAAATGGTTAAAGTCTTTTCACACTAAATGTAATTACATGACAAATCTAGAATCTCATCACAAAATCTTCTCATTTCCTTAGTATGCAATGAAGAAAACATAAAGGCCTTTGGCCTTTAGGTACATTTATAGCATAGTAAAGCAGTGAAGACTAAGCTGGGGATATAATTGCTATCTTCATTTCCCAGCTGGGAGGGTTCTAGAATTAACAAAGACTTTTCTGAGAAGAGAAAGTCCAGGAGGCAAATAGCAAAATTTGTGACAATCAAGAATCATGGTTCATGGAGAATGGTAGACATCCTTGATGACTAGAAGGAAGGAAAGTATTGCATTCACCTCCAAAAATGTCCAAAAGTGTGAACCAGAGGACTACAGCTTGGTCAGCATTACTTAGCTTTCTAAGGAAAACATGGAGCAAGGCCATGACGAAAATTTCTGAGAACATGAAAGAGGCTAAACCATCTCCATCTTTGGAGGTGTTCAAAACTTTGGAAAATGTCCTAATCAGCCTGGTCTAGCCTCATACTTGACTCCACTTTGAACAGAAATTTGTCCTAAATGATTTGCATTCCAATCTGAATTATCCTAGGAGCCTGTGGTCCCATAACATGAACTCTATATAAAGAAAAGGAAACAACACAGGGAGCATGATCTAGTGGTGGAATAGTTTCCAGAGAGAAGCCAAATCTCTATCACAGTGTGCATATAGAATTTTACCACACACAGATACAGGCAACTTGTTCTAATTTTGAAGGTAATCCTACTTTGATCAAAGAATTTGTACTAGATGGACTTCCAGAGGTCCATGATTTTTTTCTGTACATGAAAACATGTACAGAAATGAAAACATTTTTCTGTACATGAAAACATGATTTTTTTCTGTAATCCCATGACTTAAAAATAGATTAGATACATCCATACCATAAAACAAACAAACAAAAAATCAATAAATGATGCACACAAATCACAAAACGAATTTTTTGAAAACTTCAGATTAGCAACAACCTAATCCTGGAAATTTTAGAAGTTGAAAGATGCTTTTTAGAACCTATGAGAACCTATGCTTCTCAAGTAACTAAAGTTTTGATAGATGCATAAGTCTTGGCAAGGCAGAACTGCTCAACATTAGTTCGTGATTCAGTCCAATCAGACATAACTAAGGCTTTCCCCCAGCCATATTACATGAGCAACTCAGTCTGACAAGCATTTTAGGAAAAAATAATGTTTTGAGGCACCTCCCTCCACCTTCTGGACACACCTCTTTTGATGCAGCTCAGGATTCAGTTGGTCTTCTGGACTTCAGGTGTGCACTGCTGGTTTACATTGAGCCTTTTGACCATCAGAACCCCCAGGTCTCTCTACGCAGGGCTTCTCAAAATGAATGCTTTTCCCAGTCTGTATTCATTTCTGGGATTGCCCCTACCCAGGCACAGCACCTTGCAATTGAACTTCATTAAGTTGAACCTCAAGTGGAACCTTATTCAGTTCACATTGGCCCACTTCTCCAGCCTGTCTAGGTCCCTTTGAATGGCATCTTCTCCTTCTGTTGTATCAATTGCGTCACTTAGCTTGGTGTCATCTGAAAACTTGCTGAGGGTGCACTCAGTCCCATCGTCTGTGTCATTGATAAAAATATTGAAAAACACCAGTCCCAAGGCAGACCCCTGAGGGACACCACTCATCACTGGCCTCTACGTGGACATAGAGCCATTGACCACAACACTTGGTGCAGCCATCAGACAAATTCCTTATCCACTGGATGGTCCACCCTTCAAATCCATATCTTTCCAATCTAGGGATCAGGATGTCATGTGGGATGGTGTCAAAAGCCTTACATTTGTCCAAGTAGATGACATCAGTCGGTATTCCCTTGTTGACTGATGCAGTCACTCCATCAATGTAGGCCACCAGATTGGTCAGGCATGATTTGCCCTTGGTGAAGCCATGCTGGCTGTCTCAGATCAGCTCCTTGTCCTGCGTGTGCCTTAACATTGTCTCCAGGAGGATTCATTCCATGATCTTGCCAGGTACAGAGGTGAGCCTCACCAGTCTGTAGTTCCCCAGGTCTTCCCTTCTGCTATTTTAAAAATGGGAGTGATGCTTCCCTTTTTCCAGTCATTTTTTCCCCAGTTTGGGGAAAATCTGGGGAACTTTGCCTGACTTTGCCTGACTGACAAGATTGTTTTTTAAATATGATGGAGAGTGGCTTGGTGACTGCATCAGCCAAATTCCCTCAGGACCCTGAGATACATGTCACCAGGCCCTATAGACTTATAGTTGTTAAGTTGTGTCAGAAGGTCCTGAACTTGCTCTTTGCCTATTGTGGGAGGGACTCCAGCCCCCACCTAGAGTTTTGGGGACTCGAGAGATGTGGGAAGTCTGACCACTAATGAAGACCAAGGCAAAAATGTAATTATATGCACTGGAAGATTTTAACCTGAAAGAAGCTTTCCCAGAAACTTCACTGATAGACTTCATGATTCCCACGTGTCATCAAACTCAATAAGTTCCCTGTGAAGCAAATCAAATCTGAATAAAATATTCTGAATAGATAACAAATGTAATGCCTGCCCATAAATCTCTACAATTTTAATTCCTTTAATTTCTAATTACTTCAATTTCTAATCCATCAAAATCAATTGATATCACAGGATCACAGAATCAATCACCTAGGTTGGAAGAGACCTCCAAGATCACCCAGTCCAATCTCTGACCTAACACTAAAAAGACCTCCACTAAGCCATATCCCTAAGCTCTACATCTAAATGTCTTTTAAAGACATCCAGGGATGGTGACTCAACCACTTCCCTGGACAGCCCATTCCAATGCCTAAGAACCCTTTCAGTAAAGAAGTTTTCCCTAATATCCAACCTAAACCTCCCCTGGTGCAACTTTAGCCCATTCCCCCTCATTCTATCACCAGGCACGTGGGAGAACAGACAAATCCCAACCTCGCTACAGCCTCCTTTGAGGTACTTGTATAGCGCGATAAGGTCGTCCCTGAGCCTCCTCTTTTCCAGGTTGAACAACCCTAGCTCCCTCAGCCACTCCTTGTAAGACTTATTCTCCAGACCCCTCACCAGCTTCTCTGGACATGCTTGAGCACCTCCATGTCCTTCTTGTGGTGAGGGACACAAAACTGAACACAGTACTCGAGGTGCAGCCTCACCAGAGCTGAGTACAGGGAGACAATCACTTCCCTATCCCTGCTGGTTTCTTATACAGGCCAGGATGCTGCTGGCCTTCTTGGCCACCTGAGCACACTGCTGGCTCATATTCAGCCGACTGTCAACCAATACTCCCAGGTCCTTCTCTGACAGGCAGCTTTCTAATCACACATCTCCCAGCCTGTAGCACTGCTTGGGGTTATTGTCCCCCAAGTGCAGGACCCGGCACTTGGCCTTGTTGAACCTCATACAGTTGACCTCAGCCCATTGGTCCAGCCTATCCAGATCATCCTGCAGAGCTTTCCTACCCTCAAGCAGATCAACACATGCACCTAACTTAGTTTTGTGTGCAACCTTATTGCAGGTACAGTCTATCCTCTCATCCAGATCATCAATAAAGATATTAAAGAGAACTGGTCCCAGTAATGAGCCCTGGGGGATGCCACTAGTGACCGGCCTCCAACTAGATTTAGCTCCATTCACCATGACCCAAAGGGGCCCGGATATCTAGCCAGTTTTTAACCCAACAAAGCATATGCCAGTCCAAGCCATGAGCAGCCAGTTTCTTGAGGAGAATGCTGTGGGGTACGGTGTCAAAAGCCTTACTGAAGTCAAGGTAGACCACATCCACAGCCTTTACCTCATCCAGTAAGTGCGTCACTTTGTCATAGAAGGATATCAGGTTCGTCAAGCAGGACCTGCCCTTCATAATCCCATGCTGACTGGACCTGATTGCCTACTTGCCCTGCACGTGTCATCTGATGACACTCACGATAATCTGCTCCATGAGCTTCCCTGGCACTGAGGTCAAACGAACAGGCCTATAGTTCTCCGGGTCTACCCTCCGGCCCTTCTTGTAGATGGGCGTCATGTTTGCTAGCCGCCAGTTGAGTGGGACCTCCCCCGATAGCCAGGACTGCCAGTAAATGATGGAAAGTGGCTTGGCCAGCTCTGTTGCAAGTTCTCTCAGTATCCTCGGGTGGATCCTATCCGGCCCCATCGACTTGCGTACATCCAAATGCTGTAGCAGGTCACCAACCATTTCCTCGTGGATTGTGGGGGCCACATTCTGCTCCCCATCCCCTTCCACCAGCTCAGGGTACCGGGTATCCAGAGAACAACTGGTTTTGCTGTTAAAGTCTGAGGCAAAGAAGGCATTAAGCACCTCAGCCTTTTCCTCATCTGTTATCACTAAGTTAGCCTCCGCATCCAGTAAATGATGGAGATTCTCCTTAGTCCTCTGTGGACTCATGGTTAAATGAGAAGGGGTATGATTTAATTGCAATGAGCAACTCAGGTTGTGAAGGACCTTGAAGATAATGTAGGCCCAGGGCTGATAACCTTGAGTGATGTTACAACTAGAATATGCAGAACTATGTGTAGGAGAGACGACATCACTCCATGTGAACAACACCATTGTACCAATTATATTAGTGCTAGAGATGTGTGTACAGAGAAGCTAGACCAATCATAAGTTGTTGTCGGCGCATGCTGTAGTTAGTAGCCTATATATTCTTTGTTAGAACTTGCAATAAAGGAGAACGATTATACTCGCATCAAGGTTGCGTCGTTACTCCGGGTCACTCCCATTCCGACAGTCCTCCTTTTTGTGTTTATGTATTTATTAAAACATGTTCTGTTATCTTTAACAGCAGTAGCCAGATTGAGCTCCAGATGAGCTTTGGCCTTTCTAATCAAAATTAGAAATCCCTGCACAGCCTTACAACATCCTTATAGTTCTCCTGAGTGGCCCACTCTCTTTTCCAAAGGTCATAAATCCTCTTCTTTTTCCTATGCTCTAGCCACAACTCTCTGTTCAGCCAGGCCAGAAGTCCAAGACAGCAGTTTTACTGATCCCCCTCCTGACTCACCAAGAATAGAGAACTCTACCATTTTGTGGTCACTCTGCCCAAGACAGTTCCCAACCACCAAATCTCCCACCAGTCCTTCTCTGTTTGTCAACAGAAGGTCCAGCGGGGCACCTCCCCTGGTAGGCTCACTAACCAGCTGTGTCAGGAAGCTATCTTCCACGCTCTCCAGAAACCTCCTAGACTGCTTACTCTGAGCCATATTATATTTCCAGGATATGTCTGGGAATTTGAGGTCCCCCACAAGAACAAGTGCTGGTAATTAAGTGACTTCCGCCAGCTGGCTGTAGAACTCCTCATCTGTCTCCTCATCCTGGTTTGGTAGTCTATAACAGACCCCCACCAGGATCCTTGCCTTGTTGGCCTTCCTGCTGATCCTAACCCATAGGGACTCAACGTTATCATTATGGAACTTGATACTTAAGTTCCACAACATTAAAACACTCTGTAATATAGAGAGCCACTCCACCACCCTTTCTGTGCTGCCTGTCCCTTCTGAAGAGCCTATAGCCAGACATTGCAGCACTCCAGTCATGGGAGTGGTCCCACCATGTTTCAGTGATGGCAACCAAGTCACAGCTAGCCTGCTGCATGATGGCTTCCAGCTCCTCTTGTTTGCTGTCCACGCTGTGTGCATTAGTGTAGATGCACTTCATTTGGGCCATTGCCTTCTCCCCTGGCCCTGACATTGTCCCCCCTGGCACACCTCTAATGAGCCTTATTTCATCCCTGTCCCCCTTCTTACCTAGTTTAAAGCCCTCTCAATGAGCCCTGCCAGCTCCTGGGCTGATATCTATTTTCCCCTTAGAGATAGGTGGGATCCATCTGTGGGGTTATCAGGCCAGGTGCCAAGTAAAGCTCCCCATGGTCAAAAAAAAAAAAAAAAAAAAATCTGTGTTGGCATCAGCCTCTGAGCCATGTGTTTATCAGGCGGGCTTTCCAGGTCCTCTCTGTAACCCTTCCTGCCACTGTAGGGATGGAGGAAAACACCACCTGTACTCCTGCTCCATCTATTAATCGTCTCAGTCCCCTAAAGTCACGTTTGATAGCCTTCAGGCTTCTCTCATCAATGGTATCACTGCCAGCCTGGACTATCGAAAGAGGATAGTAACTAGAGGGGCGAACCAGGTTAGGAAGGTTTCTGGCAATGTCCCTACCCTGGCCCCAGGGAGGCAGCAGACTTCTCTAAAGGTAGGGTCAGGCCGACAAATAGGGCCCTCCATTCCCCTGAGAAGGGAGTCGCCTCCAACGATTACCCTTCTTTCGTTCTTAATGGAGGCAGTCTTGAGGCGTGGAGTTGACTTCCACACCCTATGCATCCTCCTGGCTGGACTTTCCATCTCATCTTCACTTCATCCTCACCCACCAGTCTCTCAAGCTCCAAGGCCTCAAACCTCTTGTGTAAGAGCACCTGGGAAGGCAAGTCTGGTAGGGAGGGGGTTTGCCTGAGATGCCAAGCCGGGACCTGTTCCCATTCCTCTTCATCTCCTACGTCCTCTGCTCGACAGCAACAGGGCAGAGGGTCCACCACTGTTTGGGATTTCTCACCCTGGTGCCTTTCTTTCAGGCCTTGCAGGGAGTTCCTCCACCAGTCTATCTCCTGCTCACACTCCCTGACAGCCCTTAACCTCTCCACCTCCTCCTTGAGCTCTACCACCAGGTTGACAGATCATCCACTTGCTCACACCTCACACATATGGTGTCTCTGCCACCCTCAGATATCAGCAACAGAGTCAGGCACTCCCTGCATCCAGAGACCTGAACTGCCACATTTTTTGAGTGGGCACTCAGTCTGAGTTGACACAGACTTTCTAGAAAGAGCTTTCAAATTACAAATAAGTATCCTGGAATACAATTTCATCCAAAATATTAATGACTCTTACTTTTATGCAGGTAAAAGTGAAGAGCCACCACACACCATGAAGAACTCAGAAAGACTGTCAGTAGAGTCAGAAAATGTTACTCACAGGCAAACTGTTCAATTTCTGACCTTAGAAAAATATGAGGAACACATTCAGAAGATCACCTTAGAAAGTTAAATTCATAATTCCAAGAAATATTGAAAATAAACAGCATTCCTCTCATGTTCTACCACCCATTTCTCTAATGTTATTAAAACTGAATTAGAATTAATTTACCAACCAAGGACTTACAAATGAGAGTGGGGAAAAAAAAAAAAAAAAAAAAAAACAACAACCAAACAACAACAACAAAAAAGAGAATAAGAAAAAATTCTCACAATTTCACATCACATTGTGTGAAAATGAAAAATCACTCTATCATAGTATTTCCATTTTGACTTTTTCTTTTATTTGTCATTGTGCATGGTTGTGTTTTTTTCTTTGTTTACCTTTTTTTTTTTTTAAAGTCCTGTATTTTCCAATTGGACTGTTACTTTTAAAACATTGTCATTTCATAAGCTAAACAAAATCATGAATATTGATTAACTAATGAACAAACAAATAAACAAAAAACAACTAGAATTCTTCACAGGATTAATAGCTTAGAAACTTTCCTCATTGAAAAGGAGAATATTTAGATAAAAACTGTGTCGTTTATTCTGACATAGATTCAGCTGGCACACCCCATTTTTACTTACTGTTTTGATTTGTTCATGGATATTGATGGTCAAGTGTGGAAAAGTCTGGTCAAGCCCCAAAAGGTAAAGAAAAGAGTATTTTTGTGCTGGACCATATATTCATAATATTTAAACTAGAGTGTTCATATTAATAACAATAGTTTCAAAAAGAAAATATGAGCTATTTTTATTTTAGAAAAGTATTATTAACTGCTCTTAGGTACTAAATTATTTAACAGATTTTATTAGCAAATGTTTTCTTAGACTGATGCAGTTCATAAAAAAAAGAATTGAAAAACATTTAATACCCATATGCACATGGGAAGTGTAAAATTTGCATTATTTTTTAAAATGTTGTTCCATATAGTTTTATGTTTTATTTTTATTTTTGCTTGTTTGTTTGTTTGTTTCTTCTTTTTTTCTTGTATCCAAGATAAGGAATTTTATTTAACCAAAAGTTAAAAACAAACAAACAAAAAAGAAAAACAGGAGAGGGAAAGGGAAAGGGAAAGGGAAAGGAAAAGGGAAAAGGAAACACACACACACACATATATATATATAAAGAAAATATGAAAAAAATATCCTCTTCATAAAGCAACAAAAATGTAATAATTTAAACCTATTGTTCTGGTCAATTATCTTAGGTGAAAGACTTGTTCCAGTTCTTGCAGGTTTTTAACTGTTTTCCATTATTACAATAGATAGATACCGTCCTTATATTTTCCAGTCTTTGATGCTATTTTTATTACAAGACAAGTGATTTACTTTCAGTATCAATGTAGTTGGATGTCCTTTCTACAGAAAAGATGTCCCCAGGTATTAAGAAATATAATGCAGTTAGTTTAAAAAGCTGATTTAATATTAAGAGAAAAAGACAAGCAACAAACACAAACAAACCAACCAACCAAAGCCCAAACTAATAACAACAACAACATAAAACATACACATATTTTTTTCTATATGTTGAACATGCAGGAAATTCATGTCCTGATTCTTTCCCAGGAAACATGGGGACAGAGATATGCATGTGTTTTCACAGTTAACCCTGTTTAAAAGACAGCTTCATTTGTTCTAATAACTTCACTTTTAATAATACATTTCAGTGGTAATAAAACATGCACAGTATATGTGTGTCCTGGAGCTCACAGACCTTACTTAGACCTTACTTACTATAGATCATTACTTTTCAAATATGCTGCTTAGTGTTTTATACGAAATGTTTGTTTATCTTAGTACTGTGGTCACCGTACAAAAGTCCATATCAGAAGAAATATATATATATATATATATATAAATTTAATGGTCATTTTTTAAACACAATAATCTTACAGGCAGAGAGGTCACCAAACAAATGGACATGGTATTCATTTGATACCACTTGGTACTTGTTCACTGAAATATAATCCAAAAGCAGAATGAAAATATATGTCTACTGGTGCTTAGAATGCATTTGTTGGCAAAATTGTCTTTTATTTAATGACAAGAGAAATTATTACAACATGTAGTGTGAATTAAAGCACAGGGGAGGATGGCTTCCTAATTTCATATTTAAATTTCATGCTTTAAAAATGATGAACCCTAAGTTACTATCCAGAAGCAAGACATTGGAGTAATTGATAGATAATTACATGAAAATGACAGCTAGAAATGGAATCTAAGAGGGTACTACTTGCATGGGTAGGTCATATACTCTTGCTCTCTTGTACTCTTCCTTAGACGTTTGGTTGTGGCTGCAGTGTTGAAGACAAAATACTAGGTTAAATTGGCTTTTAGTCTTACTTCTGTGGTCTTGAATGTTTTGAAGAACTTTAAACTATTTTATACCATAATTACTACACTCTTACTCAGTTCTGAACAATCTGAAAAACCTGTCATCCTTATGCAAGTTGCTTCAAAGAAAGCGACCATAACTGCACTTATGCATAACACACAAATACATAACATTTGACATATCTTTTATTTATTATTTTTTTTTAATTATTATTATTATTTATTTATATATTTTGTGAAGACTAATAAAGGAATTAATACAGTATTGGTAATATTTTAAACAAGAACTAAATAAAATAAATAAAATAAAAATAAAATAAATAACTGAACGTATGTTAAATAGAATTTCATTTGTGTCCTGAATTCTCACTGTGATTCACAGAAGGTAAAAGTCATACCACAAATGGTCATAGAATATGTACTAACACATTTTTTGTAATGTAACTTTCACATAACAATGGAACTTTACTTCAGTTTTAAGAGATTTTCATTTCAGAAAGAAATTTTTGTACAATTAACTGACAGATATCCTAGAATCTTAATGCTTCTGTCTGTGACCCCAACATTACAGAAGGTAGTGTTAGATAAATGGAGCAAGAATAAATAAACACTCATTTTAATTAAATAACATTAAATAACATAATTCCCTAAGGGAAAGGTGTCAAGCTGAGACGGGGGGTTTCAGGCTGGATATCAGGAAGAGGTTCTGAGAGGGTTGTCACGCACTGGAACAAGCTCCCTAGGGATGTAGTCACGACACCAAGCCTGCTGGAGTTTAAGAAGCATTTGGGCTGTGCTCTGTCATATGGTCTGAATTTTTGTGTGGACCTGTGTGGAGTCGAGAGTTAGACTCCGTGATCCTTATGGGTCTTTTCTAACTCAGGATATTCTATGATTCTATGATTCTATGATAACAATAAATAAACTATGGCAGTTCAGTGTTATGATATGGGCCTTTAGGGCACTTCTGTATTTGCTTAGATGTTTAATATGGGCGTATTGACATGACAAATTAATTCTACATAAGGATAGAAAGTTTTCAGGGAGTTTCTATGTTAGTGAGACATCAAATATTTAAGATACTTATGTAATAAAAGAATAAATTTATGAAATAAAATAACAGATTCCATACAAATATTTAAATTATAAAACACATAAAGCAGTTTAATTAACATTGCATTGCAAACATGGAATTCATCCAAATACTATAAAAATACAAATGCTTACATTTCATTTTAATCAGTCGTTAACTATACAGGGAATTCCTGACTTCCTGTATACCTCATTTTATTACTTCCTTGGTTTTCATTGCTAATTTTTAGGGGAGAAAGCACCAAATATCATATCTCTAAGAAAGAAACTATTACAGTTTTAATCCAAATACTATTAAAAATCATTATTTTTGGTGTAATAGTCAATTAAACAGTTATGTAAAACATTTTCTATATTATTTATATTATTTATTTATTGATTGATATAGAAGTGGCTGTGGAAAAAAAAAGGTCGAAAAAAATTATCTGTCATGATGACATTTAGATTTCTCAGTTCTGGCTTTGACATCTAAAATTTCTTAATTTTTCAAATGAGATACATTAAATGGGAGGTCAGATGTTCTCAATGTCACTTAAAGAATCACAGAATAGTTGAGGTTGGATTGTACTTCTGGAGGTCATCTTGTCTAACTCACCTGTTCAAGCTCAGACACCTAGATGGATGACAATCAATGAAGACAGATAAGCAGTCTAGAGTACACACACTAAATTATTCTCTCTAGATGCCTACAGGTTTCTACTGACTATAGAAAAAGTCTAACATGATCGCCACTTGCCGAGGCGATTGCCCCCCGGGGCAGGCGCGTTCTGCAGCGGAGCGGGGGATCAGGACAGGCAGGGCTTTTTTCCGGCATCGAGGCCACTCGAGGCAGCCGAGGGAGCCGCCACAACCCGGCAGCCCTTGTGAGGGACGCTGACGAGGCATAGGCGGAGCCAGCAGTGCCCCCTCCCCCAGCTGTTCAAAAGCAGCCCCTAGGGAGCGCGAGCAACCAGGAGCGCGGCGACCAGGATGGGCAAACAGGGCGGGGTGCGTCAGAAAGGCAGGGCGCATCAGTTTGCACGGCAGTTCATGCAGTCAGGGCAAGCAGGGATGGCAGAGCGATCCCCTGCCCCTAAGAACACCTCAACTGATGGCTTTCGACCACCAGCTAGGCCATTATGGTCCTTGCTAGGCAGAGAGCTCACGCTAGAAAGTCTGTAGCCACCCAGACAGAATGCCTGCTCAGAAATGCGGCAGTTCAGGTCTCTGGATGCAGGGAGTGCCAGAGCCTGCTGCTGCCATCTGAGGGAAGCAGAGATAGTGTGTGTGTGAGGTGTGAGCAGGTGGATGACCTGGTCTGCCTGGTGGCAGAGCTCAAGGAGTTGAGAGGTTGAGGGCCATCAGGGAGTGCGAGCGGGAGATAGACTGGTGGAGCAGCTCCCTGCAAGGCCCGAAGGAGAGGCACCGGGGTGAGACTCCCCAGATGGGGGTGGACCCCCTGCCTGGTCACTGTCAGGCAGAGAGAGGGGACCTAGGAGTTGAGGAGGAGTGGAGACAGGTCCCTGCTCGACGTTGCAGGAAACTCCTCCCACCACCTGCCCCACCTTCCTAGATGCCTTTATGCAACAGGTTTGAGACCCTGGAGCTTGAGAGAGTGGTGGATGCGGGTGTGACAGAAAAGTTAACCAGGAAGCCTAGGGCGAGGAAGTCTGCTCCACACCTCAAGACTGCTCCCACCAAGAAGGAAAGAAGGGTGATTGTTGTGGGTGACTCCCTTCTCAGAGGAACAGAGGGCCCTGTCTGTCAGCCTGACCCTACCCATAGGGAAGTATGCTGCCTCCCTGGGGCCAGGGTCAGGGACATTGCCAGAAAGCTTCCCAACTTGGTTCGCCCCTCTGATTAGTACCCGCTACTGATAGTCCAGGCTGGCAGTGATACCATTGATGAGAGAAGCCTGAAGGCCATCAAACGGGACTTTAGGGGGCTGGGACGGTTAGTGGATGGAGCGGGAGTACAGGTGGTGTTTTCGTCCATTCCTACAGTTGCAGGGAATGGTTCAGAGAGGACCTGGAAAGCCCGCCTGATAAACGCGTGGCTCAGAGGCTGGTGCCAACACAGACGTTTTGGGTTCTTTGACCACGGGGCGCTCTACTCGGCACCTGGCCTGATGGCCGCAGATGGGTCCCAACTGTCTGCAAGGGGAAAGCGGATCCTGGCCCAGGAGCTGGCAGGGCTCATTGAGAGGGCTTTAAACTAGGTAAGAAGGGCGGCGGGGATGACACAAAGCTTGTTGGAGGTGTGCCAGAGAGAACAGTGGCAAGGCTGGGGGAGAAGGCTAAGGCTCAGCTGAAGTGCATCTACACTAATGCACGCAGCATGGGCAACAAGCAGGAGGAGCTGGAAGCCATTGTACAGCACGCAGGCTATGACTTGGTTGCCATCACGGAAACGTAGTGGGACCACTCTCATGACTGGAGTGCTGCAATGTCTGGCTATAGGGTCTTCAGAAGGGACAGGCAGCACGGAAGGGGTGATGGTGTGGCTCTCTATATTAGAGAGTGTTTTGATGTCATTGAACTTGAGGCTGGGAATGACAAGGTGGAGTCCCTATGTGTTAGGATCAGCGGAAAAGCCAACAAGGGAAGCATCCTGGTGGGGGTCTGTTATAGACCACCAAACCAGGATGAGGGGACGGATGAGTTCTACAGGCAGCTGGCAGAAGTTGCAAAATCGTCAGCGCTTGTTCTTGTGGGGGACTTTAACTTCCCAGACATATCGTGGAAACACAACACAGCCCGGAGAAAGCAGTCCAGGAGGTTTCTGGAGAGTGTGGAAGATAACTTCCTGATGCAGATGGTTGGTGAGCCTACCAGGGGAGGTGCCCCGCTAGACCTTCTGTTCACTAACAGAGAAGGACTGGTGGGAGATGTGGTGGTTGGGGGCTGCCTTGGGCAGAGTAACCATGAAATGGTAGAGTTCTCGATACTTGGCGAAGTCAGGAAGGGGATCAGTAAAACCGCTGTCTTGGACTTCTGGAGGGCTGACTTTGAGCTGTTCAAGACACTGGTTGGCAGAGTCCCTTGGGAGGTGGTTCTGAAAGACAGAGGAGCCCAGGAGGGCTGGGCGCTCTTCAAGAAAGAAATCTTAATGGCTCAGGAGCGGTCTGTCCCCATGTGCCCAAAGATCAGCCAGCATGGAAGAAGACTGGCCTGGATGAGCAGAGAGCTGTGGCTCGAGCTTAGGAGGAAAAAGAGGGTTTATAATCTTTGGAAAAGAGGGCGGGCCACTCAGGGGGTCTACAAGGATGCTGCGAGGCGGTGCAGGGACAAACTCAGAAAGGCCAAAGCTCATCTGGAACTCAGTCTGGTTACTGCTGTTAAAGACAACAAAAAATGTTTTTATAAATACATCAATACCAAAAGGAGAATCTCCACCGTTTACTGGGTGCGGGGGGAAACTTAGTTACCAGAGATGAGGAAAAAGCTGAGGTGCTTAATGCCTTCTTTGCCTCAGTCTTTAACAGCAAAACCAGTTGTTCTCTGGAAACCCAGTACCCTGAGCTGGTGGAAGGGGATGGGGAGCAGAATGTGGCCCCCACAATCCACGAGGAAATGGTTGGTGACCTGCTACAGCATTTGGATGTACGCAAGTCGATGGGGCCGGACGGGATCCACCCGAGGGTACTGAGAGAACTTGCAACAGAGCTGGCCAAGCCACTTTCCATCATTTATTGGCAGTCCTGGCTATCGGGGGAGGTCCCACTTGACTGGAGGCTAGCAAACGTGACGCCCATCTACAAGAAGGGCCGGAGGGTAGACCTGGAGAACTATAGGCCTGTTAGTTTAACATCAGTGCCAGGGAAGCTCATGGAGCAGATTATCTTGGGTGTCATCATGCGGCAGTTGCATGGCAAGCAGGCGATCAGGTCTAGTCAGCATGGGATTATGAAGGGCAGGTCCTGCTTGACGAACCTGATCTGCTTCTATGACAAGGTGACACGCTTAGTGGATGAGGGAAAGGCTGTGGACGTGGTCTACCTTGACTTCAGTAAGGCATTTGACACTGTACCCCACAGCATTCTCCTCAAGAAACTGGCTGCTCATGGCTTGGACTGGCGTACACTTTGTTGGGTTAAGAGCTGGCTGGATGGCCGGGCCCCTTTGGGTCATGGTGAATGGAGCTAAATCCAGTTGGAGGATGGTCACTAGTGGAGTCCCGCAGGGCTCAGTGCTGGGGCCCGTCCTCTTTAACATCTTCATCGAGGATCTGGACGAGGGGATCGAGTGCACCCTCAGCAAGTTTGCAGACGACACCAAGTTAGGTGCGTGTATCGATCTGCTCGAGGGTAGGAAGGCTGTGCAGGAGGATCTGGATAGGCTGGACCGATGGGCCGAGGTCAACTGCATGAAGTTCAACAAGGCCAAGTGCCGGGTCTTGCACCTGGGGCACAAGAACCCCAAACAGAGCTACAGGCTGGGAGATGTGTGGTTAGAAAGCTGCCTGGCAGAGAAGGACCTGTGAGTAGTGGTTGACAGTCGGCTGAATATGAGCCAGCAGTGTGCTCAGGTGGCCAAGAAGGCCAATGGCATCCTGGCCTGTATAAGAAACAGCGTGGCCAGTAGGTCCAGGGAAGTGATCGTCCCCCTGTACTCGGCTCTGGTGAGGCTGCACCTCGAGTACTGTGTTCAGTTTTGGGCCCCTCTCTACAAGGACATGGAGGTGCTCGAGTGAGTCCAGAGAAGGACAATGAAGCTGGTGAAGGGTCTGGAGAACAAGTCTTACGAGGAGCAGCTGAGGGAGCTGGGACTGTTTAGCCTGGAGAAGAGGAGGCTCAGGGGTGACCTTATTGCACTCTACAGGTACCTTAAAGGAGGCTGTAGCGAGGTGACGGTTGGTCTATTCTCCCACGTGCCTGGTGACAGGACGAGGGGGAAAGGGCTAAAGTTGCGCCAGGGGAGGTTTAGGTTGGATATTAGGAAGAACTTCTTTACTGAACAGGTTGTTAGTCACTGGAATAGGCTGCCCAGGGAAGTGGTTGAGTCACCATCCCTGGAGGTATTTAAAAGACATTTAGATGTAGAGCTTAGGGATATGGTTTAGTGGAAGATTTGTTAGCGTTAGGTCGGAGGTTGGACTCGGTGATCTTGGAGGTCTCTTCCAACCTAGACTATTCTGTGATTCTATGATCATTCTCTTAGTTTGAGTGTTTCAGTGAGGCTCCTAGAGTTCATTAGGGTAGATCTAAGTCCTTAGGTGTTTGTCTTTACATATAGATGACAGCACATTTTTGAAAGACAAGTTACACTCTTCTTATGTGTAGAAAGACCAAAAAGCCTCAGAAAGGTCAAGGACACATGAAAAATGTACAAATTCAGTGTGTCTTTTCTAGTGTCCCAACCTTAGATATTTGCTTAACTACCAAATGCTATTGGTTTAACCTCTGGTTCACAGCTTCATGATAAGAATTTTGAAGTGATTGGTTATTGGAGGTGTGGAAACTTTTTTTTGCATGGGTAGTGAGTTAATCAGGTGGGTATTTTCTTTGTTATTTTGTTATTGTTCACTTAGGATTTTTGTTCTGTTCTTCCTTGGTACTTTCAGGATTCAGTAAACCTGACACATCATGATTTCTTTGTATTATTAATTCCTCTGAGGTGAGAGAAAAATATAGTTTTAAACTACTGATTTTCAATTATAAAGTAATCAGTAAAAAATACTCAATACTATTGACTATCACTGGTGTAAGCCAACAAAAATTCAACTTAAGTTTGTGGTGGTTTTACCATGCTAGGCAGCTGAACACCACAACCTCTTTCTCACTCCCCCTCCTCAGATGAGAAGTAGAAGAAGTAAAGGAAATAACAACTCACGGGTTGAGATAAGGATAATTTAATTAAAGATAAAAAAAATATTAAGGAAATATTATTATTAATTAAACAAAAAGGGAA
The DNA here is from genome assembly GCF_011077185.1 of Oxyura jamaicensis. Classification (NCBI taxonomy): domain Eukaryota; kingdom Metazoa; phylum Chordata; class Aves; order Anseriformes; family Anatidae; genus Oxyura; species Oxyura jamaicensis. The sequence goes on from NC_048893.1 coordinate 164,732,421, forward strand.
AGGGGAAGAGGGAGGGGGAAAAGGAATAAAAAACAAAACAAAACAACAACAACAACAAAGTAAAGGCTATGTGGAAGTGCAGAGAAAATAAATTACTCTCTGCTTCCCACAAATGAGCAATGCTTGACCACGTCCTTGATGCAGGGCCTCAATGCACATAGCTGGTGTTCGGGAGGAGGACAGACATTTTCACAAGGAGAGCCCACCCTTCCCCTCTTCTTCCTTTTTCCATCTTTTATTGCTGAGTGTGACGTCATATGGTATGGAATATCCCTTTGGTTGATTGAGGTCAGCTGTCCTGATGATGATTCTTTCTCACTTTTTTGCCCACCCCCTAGGAGGGTTAGAGAGAGTCCTGATGCTGTGCCAGCACTTCTCAGCAGCAGACACGACACCAGTGTGATACCACTGCTGTTCTAGCTATAAGTGCAGAGCGCAGCACTGTATGGGCTGCTGCAGGGAAAGTTAACATCCCAGCCAGACCCAGTACAAAGTTATTACTGAGAATGCAACCTAAAAGTAAACACTGAAGTAACAATACCCTAGGAAAGAAAAACATGGAACTTGGATACATACTAAGGACAACAGAGTCACAGATGTGAAAATCGTATGCTATTTTTTTTAAGCTATCATGTTTGATCTAGAGCATAAAATGTATTTTTACCCTAGAATCTTACAATCAAATTATTTTCAGCTACCAGTATCAGAAAATAATTTAACCATTTGCTTAGCTTTTAATTGTGGAAAATAATAATAAATAAATAAATAAATAAATAAATAAATAAATAACCGGCAAATTACAAGAAGTATGATTAACTGCAATGGACTGAATATGAATAACTGAAAATAAAGCAAACACAAATGTTAAAATCTTAGATGAATTGAATATATAAATGGAACCTTTGCCCTGACATGCATGTGATGGGATAAATCAGTGTGTTGTGAAGGACTTTGTTGACATCATTGCAAGACCACTCTTTGTCATCTTTGAAAGACACTGGTATCCTGGTGACAAGAATAATTAAAATGTCACACCTATCTCCAGGAAAGGCAAGAAGGAGAATCCAAGGAGGCTTATGAGTCTCACCTAGATACCCGAACATTTGAACATTCCTTAAGCATTAATATTGGACCTGATGCTGCTTACCATTTTTATAAACAGCCAGAATTCATCAGGAGGTTGATGCAAAGGGTTAAGGTTTAAAACTACATTGACAAGTTTTAGGAAATAATATCATGGAGCTCAACAGTGACTCAATAGAACAGTAGCAAAACTAATATTCCAATGAAATAGGGAAACTAAGTGACATAGTGAAGCTAATGGATGAGGAAAAAAAATATTTACTATATTGTTCTGTGGCTGTGGAAAAGAGCATTCTTACATTCCTGAAGTACAAAGGAACAAATGTTGAAGTATATAAAATGCTAAATGATGAGAGCATTTGTGAATGAATGTGAAGTATGTTCAAAATTTTCAAAAAGGAACCAGAAATTATAGAAAAATACTGGAGTAAATGCTCCAGAATGTAAGATAATATTCAAATTATTTACCTGTGTGATAACATGAATATAAACTCAAACTTGGAGTTCTGGGGGCATATTAAGATCACTGCTTAAACAATGATGAATTTGGATTGATGCATAAATATTTGTAAGAATGTGGAAGATATTTTAATGGGGTAAAAAAGAGATAATTCCTTAATGTTTGGAGAGAAATTAAAGGTTTCTCCAAAGAACATGTTTAAAGAATAGTTAGTGGAAGGAACTGGAATGAACAGAGTAATAGAAACAAAAATGAGTTATATTTCAATAAGAACATATTTAACAAGGTTGAAGGTAGCTAGCTATGAATAGAGAGGATGGAATATTTGAAATTATTTAGGAAGTAATCACTAAACAATAAATTACTTTGAATAGAGTAATTTTGTTAAAGTATAAGGTATAGAATGTGCTTCTGAGGAGAAAGTGGATATCATTGACCAAAGGAAAAGCACTATGGACATTACAACAAAGCATTAAGGAATTTAAAAAGAATTGAAATAGAGAAAGATGTAGATTCAAATATGAGTTTTTAAGATAGCAAATATTATAACATGTTTTCAGTTTGAGGAGAAAGACTCATTGGACCAAGTGTTATGGTGTACTCTCCTTGGTGTATTCCAACTCCTATTTCCCTAAGACAAACAAGGAGAGATCTGATTGGTGTTATAGGGAGAGGATTAGGAGTTTTAAATGGCATAGGTGCTGAAGTACTCATAAATAAACTAAGCACAAGAAGTGACTTAAACAAATTAGAAAATCCAATGCACTCTTTTCCGTTCATACTGAGAACTAACCAATGTCTTTAATTAGATATATGCCTCAATGGGAAAGAACTAATAAAAGGGACAATAAACTGATTGTAGATGCACTTGGTGTAGCCCAAGATAATGTTTCCCTAGCTCTTAGTTTTATCCAAGTTCAGCTGTGGATGGAATCTATGGTAGCAACAATTACAAGAGAAGGTGAAAGTGGCACCTTCTCCACTGAAATTTGAAAAGTAACAAAACTAAATTTCAAAGGGAGTTCCAGTTCTGGTGGCACTTACTCAGTTTCACTTATAACCCCTTTAGCAATAAGGCCACAGCTTTTGTCTTAGTAATACACAGTGCTTTGGCATACACCATATAATTATTATACACCATATAATTATTACACTAGTATTAAATCACAGTGGAACCATACTCTATCCATTAGAACATTTAATGTGGTCCCAACAAAGTGGAAACAAATGGCAGACAGTTGATGTTAATACTTCTGTTGCATGGGAACCGCAAAGAATTTTATTTGTGAGAGTAATGCTGTCAAAACCCAAGACATTCATCTTGGCACTGAACTGTCATTTTGAAGTACATCCTGATGAAACCCCTGAAACTGTACTAGTATATATCAGAAAGGGAAGTGTTTGCATGTGTTTGCTCTTGTTAAACTTCATGTGGTTTAACAAGTCCCAACCCAAGCCATTCTATGATTTTATGATTACACTAAAAGAAAATGTAAGGACTGTTAGAAAACGTAAGGACTGTTAGGAACGGGCTGCCCAGGGAAGTGGTGGAGTCACCATCCCTGGAGGTCTTTAAAAGACGTTTAGATGTAGAGCTTAGGGATATGGTTTAGTGGAAGATTTGTTAGTGTTAGGTCGGAGGTTGGACTCGGTGATCTTGGAGGTCTCTTCCAACCTAGAAAATTCTGTGATTCTGTGATTGAAAAGAAACATGACTTAATCCTCTAGTCTTTACCATCTGCAAGAGTTGAGTAACCGTGGTAACTATATGAATATTAGATGTTGCTCGAGAACAAGAATTAAGGTGGAGTTACCATGCGCACAACTCTGAACTATCTAGTTTTCAGAGTTTTGTATTTCTCTAGACACAAAGTTCCCAAATGATCTGCAGTGACACTTTCATTTCACAAAAACAGTATTATGTTGTTGTTGTTGGTAAGTTTTGCATTAATTTAGAGATTGGACTTTTTGAATAAAGTTGTTCTTTCACAGAATTAAAAATGTAGCCCATTTAGGGCAAGGAATATCACTTTATTTGTGCTTTATTAATAAACATATATTGCATGTAAATTAGATGCAGTATTATTATTATTTGCAGCTCCTTGAGAACTTTCAGTCCTACAATTATACTTGACAATATAGATGAAACAATACTCATTTTAAAGACTCATTGACTTGAAAAGAACTGTAGTAATTATATCAGTGGCAAATGTGTTTCTTCTTCCAAGTAATGATGTTACTAGATGACTTTGTTATATTCTTCAAACCCTAATTTCTGTTTTTAGAAATACCATCTGTGTTGTCATTGCACAGACCCCATTTGGCATCTTTCACTTCTTTCTGCTTAGAAGTCAGTGAGCTGAAAGGATCTTGAATAGGCAAGACAAAGGATCCAAGGACAGAGATTAGAAAAGCAAGGAAAACTAAAGGAATGTTTATTTGGGGAGGAGGGGAACCTTCTTAGAACAGAGATGGAGTTGTAGAGCCTTTTTCCAGTGAGAAGTGCTAAACAGATATTGTTATGCAGCAAAGTGAATACAATAGAGCTAAGTTGCAATGGTAATGGCTGCATCACCCTATTAAATCATAAGGCCTTCAGACTCATACTCAGGTAATGATGTTACAGCTACAGTTACGGTTTATTTATTTAACCAAGGGCAAAGCTGTTGAGACACAGTTTCGTTTTAAAGGAAGCCTAACAAGGTAGGTGCCAGTAATGGCATAGGACAAATGAACTTCTTCACTAACCAGCCAATTCAAAATAAAACAGCTCAGGACGACAGAGTGTGTGCTCTTAAGAGGAAACATAAACCAATGAAATGAAATACCTACTGAGCATTAATAAACCCATTAGTGAACATTAATAAAATAAAAAGCTTCACTCATTTACAGCCCCCGGAGTCAGCAGCTTCAGTCTCTGCGAACTATTTAGTGGGTCTGGAGAATGATTTAAGAGGGAGAGCTGGGAAAAAAGTAAATCAGATGGTACATTTCAGCTAATGGGAAGGGACTGAATATAGCTAAGGGCTGAATCAGCTGAAGTGAAGGTTGAAATGAGTCTGTGAGGAAATTAATAATTCTGTATATAGAGAAGTGTTTCAATAGCATGCAGTAAATAATGCCTAAGGACACACACTGAACAGTGAAGATGAAATAAATCTTTGGATAGCTGCAGTCTCCAAAGCTATTGCCTTTCCTGCCTGGATGGGGCAAGGGTGAGGAAGAGAAAACAGTAATTAAAGACCACATCAGAATAAGACAATATCAAGGCTATGAAGATCCTTACTGGGGGTCCCCACCCCAGTCTATTAGTCTGCCAAATCCTGACTGGATTTCCACCATGTAAGACTTAAGGTTTTCTCTTTTCTTTATTTCTCCTTGTCTATTCTCAGCCCCCTTGATCTTTTCAGTAATCTTCCCCAAGTTTCTCCTTACTACCATCTGACACCAGCACGTTTCTCCTTTTCAACTCACAGATGAGGACATAGGCAAAGCAGAGATGTTTAATACCTTCTTCACCTCTGTCTTCAACGCTGATGATAGGCTTCAGGACCCCAGGTGCCCTGAGCTGGAGGACCATGATGGTAGGAATAACAAACTCCCAACCGACCCTGAATGTGTGCAGGATTTGCTGCTCCACCTGGACTCATACAAGTCCATGGATCCAGATGGAATTCATCCCAGGGTGCTTAAAGAGCTGGCTGATGTCATCGTGGAACCTCTCTCAATTATTTTTCAATGGTCTTGGGAATCTGGAAAGGTCCCGGTAGACTGGAAGCTGGCAAATGTTTTACCAGTTTTTAAGAAGGGCAAGAAAGAAAACCCTGGCAACTACAGGCCTGTCAGTCTCACGTCCGTGCCTGGGAAAATTATGGAGAAGATGATTCTTAAAGTTATTGAAGCACACCTGGGGAACAATGAAGTCATTGGTCCCAGACAACATGGGTTCGTGAGGGGTAGGTCCTGCCTAACAAATTTGATTTCCTTTTACAATAAGATCACCCATCTAGTCGACCAAGGGAAGCCAGCTGATGTGATCTTTTTGGACTTCAGCAAGGCTTTTGACACGGTTTCCCATAGGATCCTACTGGACAAAATGTCCAGCATACAGCTTAACAAAAACATCATACGATGGGTGAGCAATTGGCTGACGGGCAGGGTTCAAAGGGTTGTGGTAAATGGGGCTGCATCAGGCTGGCGGAAGGTCTCTAGTGGGGTCCCTCAAGGCTCCATTTTAGGGCCAGTCCTCTTCAATGTCTTTATAAACAATTTGGATGTAGTACTAGAACGTGCTTTGAGCAAATTTGCTGACGACACCAAACTTGGAAGAGTTGTAGACTCGGACGAGGGTGGAAAGGCCTTGCAGAGAGATCTGGACAGGTTGGAGAGCTGGGCGATCACCAACCGCATGAAGTTTAACAAAAGCAAGTGCTGGGTCCTGCACCTGGGACAAGGCAACCCTGGTTGTACATACAGAGTGGACGACGAGACGCTGGAGAGCAGCCCCGCAGAGAGGGATCTGGGGGTCATGGTTGACAGCAAGCTGAACAAGAGCCAGCAGTGTGCCCTGGCAGCCAGGAGGGTCAACCGTATCCTGGGGTGTCTCAAGCATGGCATTGCTAGTTGGTCAAGGGAAGTGATTGTCCTGCTCTACTCTGCGCTGGTGCAGCCTCACCTTGAGTACTGTGTGCAGTTCTGGGCACCACAGTACAAAAAGGATGTAAAACTGTTGGAGAGTGTCCAGAGGAGGGTGACGAAGATGGTGAGGGGCTGGAGGGGATGACGTATGAAGAGCGGCTGAGGTCACTGAGCCTGTTCAGCCTAGAGAAGAGGAGGCCTCATCGCACTCTACAACTTCTTCGTGTGGGGAGAGTGGAGAGGTGGGTGACCTTTTCTCCATAAACACCAGTGACAGGACCCGCAGGAACGGGGTGAAGCTGAGGCAGGGGAAGTTCAGACTAGATATCAGGAGGAGATTTTTCACTGAGAGAGTGGTTGCACACTGGAACAGACTCCCCAGTGAAGCAGTCACTGCACCAAGCCTGTATGAATTTAAGAAACGTTTGGACTGTGCACTAAGTCACATGGTCTAAACTTTTGGGTAGACCTGTGCGGTGCCAGGAGTTGGACTTGATGATCCTTATGGGTCCCTTCCAACTCGGAATATTCTATGATTCTATGATTCTATGACTTTTATTAATAAAGTTCTTGTGAATCTTCTGCAATTATGATTTATGTGAAGCTAAACAGAAGCAATCTTTATAATGGCATCGATTTGGGGATATACTTATTTGCAAGGCAAGCTTTGATAATTATCATAAGATATTTGTTTACAGTTCTGGTATTTCCAGAAATCAAATAAGTAACATACATTCTCTCCAAAGACTATGGTCTACGAGACTTCCCAAGTGACCAAAGTCTAACCTTCGAAGAATACAAAAGAAAAAAAAAAAAAAAAAAAAAAAAAAAAAACATCCCAGTTGGGCAAAAATGCCAGCATTTACAGCTGAATCCAAATGTGGAAAAGATGGTAAACTGAACAAGGTACACCTGGAACATATAGCACTATGCTGGGAAACAAATACATGACTGAGTGTGGAAATAGAAATGCAACATTAACATGATATTAAGAATATTAACATGATATCAAGAATATTAACAAGGTATTTTTATCACAGAGTGTAGCAATAGGACAGGGGTAATGGTTTTAAATTGAAAGAGCATAGGTTTAAATTATATATTAGGAAGAAATTCTTCATGATGAGAGTGGTGAAACAGTGAAACAGGTTGCCCAGAGAATTTACAGATACCCTATCCCTGGAAGTAGACAAACTTTAAGGTCATATCCAACCCAAACCATTCTATGATTTTTTATGATTCTAAGATTTGGAGTTAGAGTGAAACAACTTCAACCTAAACCTTATTATTAAGGTTTCCACCTGTAGAAAAGAAAAAGACCCTGCTGAACTAATTTTGTCTATAATTTATGACATGACCATGGATACAAAATATAATAATTTACTAAAGGATGTTAATTTGCTATTAAATGGATTTGTTCCAGTATAAAATAACATATATATATTTAATGACTATATATTTCACATTCTTTCATGCACATTTAAATTTTTTTCATTGGCTTTTATTTCTTCTTCTTATTATTTTTTGAACTGAGGTATGTAAATTTAGTTTTGCTTTTACAAATTATATATATTTTGTACGTATATGTACAGTAAACTATACATTTTATCAACACAAAGAAGCAACTGAAAATTATACACAAAACTTAAAAGAACTACTTTACCCAACATGATTGTTACAGGCCAAGTTTTTCGGTGTTTTCTTCTTATCCCAGAAATAATTTTGCACCTGAAGCTGTAAGATCATACATGCGTTTTAGCAGCCATGAAAATGATAATTTTCCTAACTTAATCTTGAAGAAAATGATCAATATATAAAATACAATATTTAAAAAAGGAGGTATAAGTATTTTTATTTTTGTTTGATTGTTTGTTTATTCCTTTTTATTCCCTGACTCTACTTTTTTGCTCTTCCAGAAATCCCAGTATGCTGTGCTAGCACCAAAAATCATGCAAATCAGTGTAACCTGAGTATTGTCAGTCTTCTAGCAGCTACATAGGAAATTGGCAGTCCCTGTCTACCATATTACTTTAAAACCATATTACTTTAAATTCTTAAAAAGAGGAACATGAATTGGATGTAAATACCCAGGTTCTGGCAAAAGGGTGGCCTCAGAGATGGCCTCTGTGAGGAGTGGCTGGGACTGGCTGTGTCCAACACTGGGCAGCTCCAGCCAACTTCTAAGCATAGGGTATGGTTGATCCCATTAGCCAAGATGGCAGCACCTCAGGAAAGTGTATTTAAGAAAGGGCAAAATGCTGCAGAGCACCTAGAAAAAGGAGGGGAAGGAAGTGCTCCAGGTGCTGGAGCAAAGATTCCCCTGCAGCTTGTGGAGGAGACCACAGCTTATTTCTCTGCAGCCTGTGGAAAGTGTCATTCAGGGCTGATCCACACAGCAGCTCATGGAGGAGCAGATTGATATTTCATGAAGAAACCAAATGGTTTCCATGGGCCCACAGAGAGACCATGCTGGAGAAAATATTTATTTTATTTTAATTTAATTTATTTCCTGAAGGACTGCAGCCTGTGGTGGGCTACACTGGAGCAGGGAAAAGTGTGAAGAGGAAGAAGTGGCAGAGAGGAGCTGGTTTGGACTGATCGCAACTCCATCACCTTGCGTGCTGTTCAGTGGGGTGAGTTGTCTATCCTGCTGTAGGAGGTAGAGGAATTAGGAGTGAAGGTGTAAAGCTGAGCCTGGGGAAGAAAAGGTTGGGATGGAGGTGGGGAAGAGTGTTTTAATGCTTTTCTTTGTCTCACCATCAAAATCTATTTTAATTGACAATAAATTAAATCAATTTTCCTCTATTTGAATTGGTTTTGTCTCTGATGGTAATTGTTAAACGAACTCCCTATATCTCAACATATGAGCTTTTTCATCTTTATTTTCTTCCCCTGTCCTCTCTGAGGACAGAGATTGAAAAAGCAGCTAGGTGGGCATATGGAAGCTAGCAAAGGTCAATCCATCACAAAGGGAAAATAAAATTGAACTGCTGACATTGTAAAACCCAATAATGTTATTTCACCCCAGAAAATGTAATTTAAGGTTATCTAAATCCAATTAAAAAAAAAAAAATCTTCTACTTTATTTATATCTGAAGAGAGCTGTATATTAGCATTCACCAGACTTTTTAATTGATCATAATCAATATTTAAATGAAAAATATGAAAATATGTTTAATTATATGCACCACAGTATTTGTTGTCATGTACTGTATAAAGATTTTGAAGGAAGGAATACTGAGAGAGCGATTGTTAGACAGCAATCTCAGGAAGTCAGAGACTTGGTTTTACCTCCAAAGTCTATTGACCATGAATAATGAACCAATATCTTTCCACCTGTTATAATATGAATATAAATATGCTTTTTATTTTTTAATACCAGCCTTTTGCATCTAGGTATGAAAATAATTTTGTAGTTACTAAATAGAATTATGATAATGCTTCCTTATGCACTTTGAACTCCTAATGCTATGACACTTAATAGGTAGGAAGATTAAAGTGGAACCTTTTTGTCTGTTTTGTTTCTGGAAAAAATTTCCTTTCCTGGAATCTTTGAGGACTGTTATTCTACAACCACTTACAAGGATCAATAGCTCACTTCTCTTTCTTATCTAATAGCTATAAACAAACTGCAGCAAACAATACAGAATCCTGAGTGTACAGTTTCTTTTAGTCTTCTGATGAGACAGACAGCAAAGAAGCACTTCACAGAAGTAGTTATTGAATAGAGAATTGCTTAAGCAAATCAGCAGGGAATGGAGAGAAGAAAATAAGGCTGATATACATGTAGTAAGTAAACTTGAGACTATCAACCAGATGTATTCTCCTGCAATCAGACATAAAAAAAAAAAAAATGCAGTAAATTAAATATATAATATTCTTGGGAAGTAAGAAATTAATCATTTCACTTTCCTACTCCAAAGTTTTGAAAACATGTTTGCTACAAGACAATCATCTTAACATGATGCTAATCTTTTTCAGTCAATCTGTGATCTACACGTTTGGGTGTAATTGATATTCAAATTAGCTAATATAAAGAGATCATTTTTATAAGCAGACACTGAAATATCTTATACCAGAATGCCCAACTGATTAAAATTAAGCATATTCCTCTGTGGTAGGACAGAAATATCCCACTCTAAATCACATGGAGGATAGGATTTAGTTCAGCTAATTTTAGATTTATAGAGAGTAAGGGTGTGATTCAACATTTAAACATAGAACTGTAAAAATAATCCCAGTCTAAAACAAATATAATTTAGTGATTTCAAGAACTCTTCAGATTTTATTGAACGTAATGGCTAAAACACTTATTCAGTTGCCAACAGTAAGCACTTGTCTTTCCAAACATCATAGGCTTCCCTGTCCTGTCTCTACCTGTAGGTGTGGGTTAGCCTTGCCTAACAGCCAAACTTCCACCCAATAACTTTCTCAGTCCCCTTCCTCTATTGCATAGGAGGAGGGAGAAGAATGGAACGGAACAGAACGGAACGGAACGGAACGGAACAGAACAGAACAGAACAGAACAGAATAGAATAGAATAGAATAGAATAGAATAGAATAGAATAGAATAGAATAGAATAGAATAGTTTACTTGGAAGGAACCTACAAAGATCATCAAGTCCAACTACCTGACTACTTCAGGGCTAACCAAAAGTGAAAGCATATTATTTAAACCATTATCCAATTTCCTCTTGAACACTGACAGCAAGCTGAATATGAGTCAACAGTGTGCCCTGGCAGCCAGGAGGCCTAGCTGTATCCTGGGATGCATCAATCACAGCATTGCTAGTTGGTCATGTACAGTGACTGACCTGCTCTCCATTGCACTGGTGTGGCCAGCAGTACACAGGACACTGATATGTACTGTGGGCAGTTTGCGGCGTTGCAATATAAAAAGGATATAAAACTATTAGAGAGTGTACAAAAGAGGGCTACAAAGATGGTGAACAACATAGTGGGGAAGATGTATGAGCAGTGGCAGAAGTTACTTGGTTTTCTCAACCTAGAGAAGAGGAGACTGAGGGGAGGCCTCATGGTGGCCTACAGTTTCCTCACGAAGGGGCAGGCTCTGACCTCTGTTATCTGGTGACAGCAACAGGACACAAGGAATGGCATGGAGCTGCAACAGGGGAAGGTCGGGCTGGGTGTCGGGCTGGTTTTGCACTGGAACAGGCTCACCAGATCAGTGGTCATGGCACCAAGCCTGTCAGAGTTCAAGAACTGTTTGAACAATACTCTCAGACATATGGTCTGATTTTTTGGTGGTTCTGGGCAGATCCGGGAGCTGTACTCAATGATCTTTGTGGGTCCCTTCCAACTCAGGATATTCTATAATTCTATAATTCTATGATTCTATAATTCTATGATTCTGTGATCAATCACCTCTCCAGAAAGACTATTCCAGTGCTTAATCACCCTCTCAGTAAATAAATTTATCATCATGTCCAGTCTAAACCTCCCCTGGCACAGATTTGTACCATTCTCATGCATCTTATCATTGGTTACCAGGGAGAAGACACTTGCACTACCTTCTCCTCTTGCCCTCCTCAAGAAGTTGTAGAGAGAAATGAGATTGTTTCTTAATCTCCTTTTCTCCAGACTAGACGACACAAGTGTCCTCAGCCTTTCCTCATAGAACATGCCTTCTGGCCTGTTTACCAGCTTTGTTGTCCTCCCTGGACACTTTCAAGTATTGTAATATCTTTTTTATATTGTGGAGCTGAGAAGTGCATACAATATTCAAGGTGAGGCTGTACTAACGTTAAGTACAGAAGGAGAATCATGTCTTTTGACTGGCTGGCTATCCTGTGTTGAATACACTCCAAAATGCAGTTTGTCCTCTTGGCTGCTGGGCACAATGCAGACTGTCAACCAGCACCCCTAGATCCCTTTCTGCTGAACTGATCTTTAGCCACTTATTTACCAATCTGTACTTGTGACTGGCATTACTCTGTCTGAGGCACTGCACCTGGCATTTACCTTTTGTTGAATTTCATGCCATTGTTGACCGTCCATAAGAATGAAAAGGTTTATGAGCTGAGTTAAAGACAGGAAAATTGTTTACTAATTACTGTGGCAGGCAAAAGGGCTCACTTCCTCTTCTGGTTGGTTTAGAGACACCAACTTAACCAAAGGGGTTCAGCTTTGTCCTGCAGCAAATCTGTTGCAGAGCAGCTGGAACAAGCTATGTCCATCATGGCACCCTCCTCAAAGAGACCAAATATGCAGGCCCACCCACCCTCACCCCACCTCCAAAACCTTGCCACCTGCCACCTACACCCAATAAAATACTGCGTAAGGCTTTTTTTTTTTTTTTTTCCTTTTTTCCTTCAGAGGCTGTTATAAATGTATTCTCCTTTAGGGTTTCTTGGATACTATAGAACATTTCAATGACAATTGACATCTTTGTATAAGTAACTGAAATAAGCCCTTGATCTCCAGCAAATATAATGATACTAAAAGAAAGAAACTCCACGCACAAATTCTCAGTATCTAGTTGGAATATTACATCAAATAGTCAAGAATTCTGCCATCTTTGAAAACAGAATATGAACATCACTAGTCTGCTCATTCACCACTTGTCTATTCTTTCAAAGAACAGTCACAATTGTCTACCCAGAGGAGTACCCAGCTCCTGGACATACAGTCTTAAGTTGATAAAGGAACATCACTTAGAAAATGTTTTGGTCATCAGTGCTTTTCTTATCTGAATTCTGTCCTACGGAAAACAAACACTAACCATCTGCAATTTGGGAGCTCAGCTGTTTAATGCAGTATCTAGGATACCGCTGCTTGGACTACCATCTAACACTGGGAACCAGTGTCTTTCTCTTTATTGCATAAATTCTAAGTTCTGCCTCTTCATTGCTTAAATTTTAAGCTCAGGGCAAGACTGTGTAACTAACTTGCTAAATTCACAATATTCATAAAAAGCAGCAAAATATTTACAGTGGTGAAAATGTATTTCAAAAAATAATTTAAGAACTCAGTGATCATCTTTTCCCTTCTACTCAGTCCTTAAAATCTCTATTTTCAGCTCTGATATTTGCTTACCAATCTATTGTCCTTTATAATGAGAGTTGTGATTTGAACTGCAGATCTTAAGAAGAAAAAACAAAAGTGGAACTATGAACTTAAAGTAGTATTAGATCTTCATCATTTTGGGGAGGGGAGGGATAGGAAGATAGCATTGTGTTAGGAACTACATGCTCAAAGAGACGAAAATATATTTGTCTAGTTTTAACTCACTCTCCAGTGAGCCACAGGTGATTTTTTTTTTCTTTTTCAATCCAAATAATCCTACATATAATGAAGTGTAAGAAGTAGTTTTAAACCACCTACCTGTATGTTCTTACATAGCTTGTATGGAATCCAGTCACTCTAGGTTCCTTCTGTAAGCAGGAATCACCTTTTAGTGATTTAGCCTACCTACAATTTGGAGATGCCTTTCTCATTTGTCTGACAGAAAAGGGATACCTAGAGTAAACTTTTTCCAGACAAAGTGACTTAGTTAATGCCTGGATTCATGCCCTTAATTTCAGACACAGGAGGCAGTATATTAAGAAAGGGTGAACTCACTTTTTTTCTGTTTATGTGTTTTATCTGTTTTTCTGAAGAGATGCAAAACCCTAATGATACTTAGTTCAAACACTGGAAATTAGACGGTACCTATATTTGTTTGGTTTCCGTCTGCTAATTGCTATGTATGTGCAAAAAAACACATTTCCCAACAGATACCAATCTATTTGTGAAAACCAAGGTTCTTTAAGGGGGTTGTTCATGAATAGCTTTTAGGATGTTGAAATATAATGAGCACTTTGAACACCAGAAATCCAGAGGGATTCGCCTGGTAAGTGCCTAAAATAAGGCAAAATTAACTCGAGCATTAACATGCAGGCAGTGTGATGTGTATACTAAGTCACTGATTACACTTAACTAGTACAAGAGCTGCCAAACTTACACCATAGCACAGTAGCTATGTATCACAGATCACCTCTCCTGCTCCGTTTAAAATAGCTCATTTTTAAAACACAAACATTCTACTTAACACTGGTGCTTCTACGGTTCACCCAGTGTGTGAAACAACATCACTGAAGGCAAACTGATTATATCCATAACTGTTGAATGGTCTCTGCTACTGTGACAATAAGAAAGCTGATATGGAGTTATATCTTGCTGTTCTAGGAGTACAGATGAGTTACTCTGCTCAGTATGCTGCTCAGTATGCTTAGTCAGTGCAATGTGATATCAGACTACTATCTGCCCTTTGTCTATAAAGCAGAGGATGTGACAGGAGGAAGTGAGTCATTCTGCCATAATGAGTACTATGTCCTAACTTGAATATGTTCCATTCACCTTTTCCTAGATGAAATGTGATTTTCTATTTCTTTTTGATTTGGTGTTTGTCTTTCAACATTTTATGAAACCTTTCACATCTATAGCAAGAGAAAGAGATTGGCCTCCAAGTCTACCTTCGAAGGTAGACTTGCAGGCCTTCGATTGGCCTGCAAGTCTAAGCTACCTAACAAATGGAAACAAAGACAAATTCCCCCCAATAAGTTACAGAGAAATAAAATTTACAAGTAAAACTTGTCTTAGTGTACTTGTAGTTTTCTCACAGAAGTGTTAAATTTGCTGCTGTTTGTTTTAAGAATTTAAATTATATTCTGTGCAGTATTGATAACAATTTTCATTACCAAATATCTGTATACTATATATAGAAAAACATTACTTTATCTGACTTTTAGAGACAGGAATAATGAGGCACAAAAAAGAGCAATCATGAGGCCAATGCTATCCACCACCTCAACAGCAGAAGCAGAGCTCACATGCCCTGAGCCTAGGAGTAGTATTGTGTTTGTTATCATAATGGAAGCAGCTGCATAAGAAAAACTACCAAAATAAAATAAATAAATAAATAAATGTAAATTTCAAATTTTGGACTCAGTTTCAGTGCTGAAAGAACCATATCAATAACAGGTAACTTTTAATAAGTGTTCTCAAAGCAAATCAGCTTATTTATTTATTTATTTATTATTATTTTTTTTCCAGTTAGTGCCACTTAGCATTAAAATTAAATAATACTTAATAATTAAATTCAGCGTGGCAAAAACATTATAATAGCCATTAAAGGTTTTATTATTTTAATTACTGCAATATTTGTACAGTTTTATCATCTGCTTTGTAAACCTTTTTTTTCTGAGCATTTTTGAAGATTAAACGTCTTCATAAAGTGTCATTTAAACGAAGATGAATGTGGATGCCTAATGATTAAAGTGTAGCAGTAGAGTCCTGTTATCAAAAGTTGAAGCTTTCTAATTTGTTTAGAGACTTTCTGTACTATTTTTCAAATTCCCACTAGTAAAATATTTATGCTAAAAAAAATAATGGAAAAGAGAACTTAGATAAGCTCAATTTTCCTAGTTTAAAGGGAATTTAAATTTAAATTGAACAGTAGTTCATAACAGCTTACAAGATATAATTCTTCCAATATTTGCCTTGAAGAAATGACAGCTGAAGATTAAAAGGCTATGGAAGAAAGGGTCAGTAGATTCTTTGGCTTGGTCTTTTGCTATGTAAATTCTCATAGTTGTCATATGCTTTCTAGAAGATAGGTCAGGGAAGCCAAATCAGTTTGACATATATAGAAAATATTTTATCAAAGAGAGAAATTAGGTGACAGTTAGTCATCAGGGCTGCACAGCATCTACCTGAGACATCTGACAACCATGAAATGTGGACCAATCTATGTGCAAGCAATCATGAAGATCTACAGTGAAATTACAAGAGCAATTTCACCATTGCCATCACCACTCTGATAAAAGAAGTGACCAGCAAAATCTTTATTTCTATGGATGAATTTTTGTCACAGTTTTGGCTGAGATAGAGGTAATTTTCTTCATAGCGGCTCATACAATGCTGTGTTTTGGATTTTTGATGAAAGTAGTGGTGATAACAAAACAATGTTTTTCAGAGCAGTGTTTACACAGAGCCAAGGACTTTTTTGCTCTTTGTGCTGCCCTGCCAGCAAGGAAGCTGAGGGTGCAAAAGAATCTGTGAGGAGACTCAACCAGGACAGATTACCCAAACTGGCCAAAGGCCATACTATATGGCATCATGATCAATAAAAACCTGGCAATAAAATCCAGGGTAAAGAAGGAGGAAGTGTGTGTGTGTGTGTGTGTAACATTTTGAGCAATGGCGTTTGTCTTCCCAAGAAACTTTTACATGTGTTGAGCCCTGCTTTCCTGAGAGTGATTGAAAACCTGCTTGCCAATGGGAAGCAGCGCATCAGTTCCTTGTTTTTCTTTGCTTGTGTTCACAGCTTTTGTTGTACCTAGTAAACTGTCTTTATCTCAGCCAATGAGTTCTCACACTTTGACCTTTCCAATTTTTTCCCCCATCCCTCTTGGGGAGAGTGAGAGACTAGCTGTGTGGAACTTAGCTGCCTTCTGGGGTTAAACCACAACACTTTTTTAAACTAAACTTCAATGTAAATAAACATAAATCAATATAGCTAGGGAAAACAACAGCTAAAAATGTTTGAAAAACACCCATGTGTTGATGAAATCAGATCTAGCAGTTGCAACTGGGGAAAGAGGTCTTTGACTCCATCAGAGGGGGTTCTACTCTGACATCAGACTGCAGTGACAGAAAGCGAAGCCAGCAAAATGTTAGGCATCATCATCAGAAAGAGTACTGAGAACAATACAGGGAACAATATTTTGCCACTATATAAAACTGATCTGTCCCAAGGCTTGTACAGGAAATTTGGCAGAAAAGGGAAATGTTTTGAGATATCCCCAGCTTTTTGCTCTTGCAACAAAAATAACCTCCATCTCAACTTCTTTTTAAAATATGATCCGCTGAAATAGATAAACTGATAATTGTGATTAAAATGAACTATTGTTTTGGAAATGCTTTAATGTAGCATGAAAGTTATAGGTGATCAAAAAAGCATGTGATAGTTGTGCTAAATAATTATAGATGTTTTCTTAGTTTGAATTCCAATTTGAACCTAAGTTTTCATATAGACATCAATAAACTTGCCTGAATTCTTATATCACTAATTATATTTTGGTTCTATATATATATATACATATATATGTATACATACATATAAGTACAGGAGTATATTTTATTCTGGCTTTAAATATTGTTATTTCTTGGGAACCAGTTGTTTATACTCATTTCCTGATGTCAGCTATTCTGGGATGTTTTGAATACTTTTCCATTCTTTGTTGTCAATATGAAAAAAATACCACGCCTATGCATACTGAGTAGGTTTTCTGAAAATTTAAATGGACAACCTGCATTTAAAATATAGTTACAAGCTACTTTGTCTATATTGAAATGCTCTAACACCAAACAGTAATCTTTAGCTCATTTCCTTACCCAGCAGGAGTTATGTGCCTAACTACCTTTATAAACCCAAGGTCCAGTGTTTACTTCTATAAGTCTCAAATGCACCAGAACATGACAGCAGAATAGCAGAATATGAAGTTAAACAATAGCTTAGAAATGAGGAACATAGAACATTTCTTTATTCATTTTCTGAGGTTTCTGTTTACTGGATAAAGAATAATAATTATATTTTTTTGTCTTGTCATTCCCATTAAAAAATAATAATAATAATAATAATTAGCTATCCAACAAAGATTTTTCTCTTGTCCTTTTCATAAAGTTGTCAGATGTTACTGGGACTGCTGGACTGCTGTTCTTGTGGCAAAGTGGACCTATCTATAATAAACCACTTAATATTTAAATAATTTCTATATTTCCCTACTAATTTTGAAACAATTTTTTGAGGAAGCCTTGCTCAGGTTGTTGTCTTTTAAATTTGCCTTAGCTGGGTAGCTACAGCTCGTGTGGTTATCACTTGGTAGCATCTATTTCAGATAAAAGAAATTATCTTGACAGGTTAACTGTTGGACTTGATGATTGTAGAGGTCTTTTCCAATCTAAATGATTCTATGATTCTATTCTATGACTCAATTCTTACAGCTATCTTACTGGAAACAATAAAGAGATCTGTCTTTTTAACAAATTTCTGCACTTTTTTAACAAAGTAGAACCAGAAAATAATTAAATAATATACAAGGCCAAATTTACATATGTTACAGTCTACAGTCTAGTTCCAACTTAAAGTGTCTCAAATCAAGTTGGAGGCAGAAGAATTTAAGGAATTAAGAGAGAGCATAACGACTTGTAGGAAAAAAAAAAAAAAAAGTGAGAGACGCAAGAAATAGATTATTACACTAAAAGAGGAATAAAGAAAGAGAAGGGTTATATAACATTTAAAATATTGTTGTATTGCCATAAAACTAGAGTGCTAGAGAGCTTATCACTGCCATTCCTAGAACTCAACTTTTTCAGCTTCTACCTTTCTATCCTAGAATGGAGTGAGTTCAGCATGAAAGGCAAGAATTTTCATCCCAGCAATCCCAGCACTAGTAAAAAAAAAAAAAAAAAGTTACAGCCCTTACTATCTTTCTTACTCTAAGTTTAAAGATAGATTTAAGATTAGGTAATTTGATTAGGTAATCAATTGAAGATAGGATAGAGTTGAGTCTCAAGGCATAATGTAGGACACACAGGAATATCAATCCAATTGCAAGAAACTGGTTCCTAGAAGAAACTGGTAAACTGCATCGAGTGCACTAAGACTTGTAGTCAAGTTTTTTATTGTATTTAGGGACCCTGCTGAAAATATTTTTCTAAGTAATTTTTTTTATGTCATAAGAGAGACTGAGTAGTGCTCATTCCAAATTGTTGCAATGTGATGAAATATTTCTTACTGATCCCTAACATACTCAGTGTGTTGAATATGAGTACTATATAGTTATCTTACTCATCACTATAGTACTAAAATTGAAGTTTGATATTTAAATCCCTCTCTGCATCTTTATGTTCTTTCTTCATACTTTTCCTCTGAGTCTCCTAATTGCTATAGAAACTATGAAACCGGAAGCTTAGATAGATTTAGCATATGAATATATTTATATGGGACTATGCTCATTATATTAATAAGCATTACATGATTAAATGTACATTTTATTGATTATTTTGTATGCATTTATGTTTTTCAGAAAGAATATATTTCACACAAACCACTAGCTGAAAGAATCTTTTTTACTGAAATATATCTGGACAATTTGAATAGCCTGTAGTATAACATGAAATGCCTTTTTTTGTTTTGTTCTGTTTTGGTTTTGTTTTGTTTGTTTGTTTGCTTGTTTTTGTTTTTAAGATTGATAACGTGAATAAAATGTAGGGGAATTTACACAAGTTTTGAAGTGTTACTGAAATGTAGCACTTTACAGTGGCTATACTGGAAACTGGGAAACATAAATAAATAAATAAATAAATAAAATCTACTGGAATATTTTTAAAGGAAAAGAATAATTTTAACTGAAATTGAAAAAAAAATGACATTTTGAAGTGTTGATTCCACAAATACTGTAAATATATATATATATATTTTTCCAGTGAATCTCAGTTTTCGATCCTAGTGTATGCAGGGATTACTGATGGAAAGACGTTAGTTATTTAGTTGTGGCATACTCATGAAACATATGCAGTACATTTTCCCCTGTATTTGATTGCACAAGTATCTACACTATGAAAATGAATATGTTCCCAAATGTATATTATATTAGATCATAAATCACCTTTTCATTTTTAAATATATAGACTTTAAGGTCATAAGTGATTGATCGATTATCTCACCTACTGGTTAATAGAAAGAAAAACTGAGTATAAAATTATGACACTCTCCAGGATGGCATGACTGAAAACTGTAAATCTTTCTATTTCTGCTTTATACATTCTCACAGGGAAGTTCTAAGAACTGTAGTCTTTTAAAACATTCTTGACTGAATTGAGCCTTAATATTGTGTGACCATCTTGTTAAAACGTCTCTAACTGATATTCACTTTTAGTTCCACAATACAGAAAATATAAATCTGTTAAATACAAGTTTGTAATTATTATATTCTATATTTTTCATTGTGGCTTTAGAAATATGAAATATATGCATTATGTGATAGGGTAAACTCAGTATTTTTATATGTATTGTTAAATAATATATAAATCACATTAAATATGTTTACAGCTTATTCAGAACTTCTATAATTTGCTGCTATGCATCATTTTTATCAGTTTGGCAAACAGGAAGCAAATAAACAAGATACATATATATATAAATTTGATCCCATAGTATATTAAAATGAAATGTGAGAACGGGCAGATATAAAAAGGCAAGCAAGTAGTTCAAAAAAATTTAGAAAGAAATCTTTTGTATAATAATAGAGAATAGAAAATAGTATATTAAGTCTTAGTACACAAATGGATTTTGCAATTTTAGATTTGAAAGGATTTGTATTGTTCTAAATGTTTACAAAGTTTCTTTGGTGTTAAGTTTAGCATTAAAAAAAAAAAAAGGAACGTTTCTTAAAAACTGAAGTGAACAATGAAAATTGTCATTAATGGCATAGTAATTAAGGTCATTCCTTTTTTATTTTTATTTTTATTATTATTATTATAAATCATGAAGAGAAGGATAAGAATAACAGCCTTGTATTCATTTCAATTTCATGTATTAAAGAGAAGGCAAAGGACAGATGCACTTCTGTATCGTTACATTGGTTATTATATTGTTAGTGTTCCATGTTATAAATTTTACTAGTGTGATGGTTTTACTCGGGTGGGCGACCGAGCTCCACCACAACCACTCTTTCACTCCCCCTCCTCAAAGAGGAACAGAGAGAAAATACGATGATAAGGGCTCAAGGGTTGAGATAAGGACAAGGAGATCGCGCAGTAATTATCGTGACGGGCAAAACAGACTCAGCATAGGGAGATAGTAAGATTTATTGCCTATTACTAATGAGCTAGAGAAGTGAGAAACAAAGGAAAGAAACCAAAAGCACCTTCCCCCCCCATCCACCCTCTTCCACCTCCTCCCCCCGAGCGGCGCAGGGGAACGGGGGAATGGGGGCTATGGTCAGTCTATAGAAATTCTTCTCTGCCGCTCCTTCTAACAATAGCAAGGCCAGGGGATAAGGCAATGGCCCAGCTGAAGTGCATCTACACCAATGCACGCAGCCTGGGTAACAGACTGGAGGAGCTGGAAGCCATCGTGCAGCAGGCAGGCTACGACTTGGTTGCCATCACGGAGACGTGGTGGGACCACTCTCATGACTGGAGTGCTGCAATGACTGGCTATAAACTCTTCAGAAGGGACAGGCAGCACAGAAGGGGTGGTGGAGTGGCTCTCTATATTAGAGAGTCTTTCGATGTTGTAGAACTCGAGGCTGGGCATGACAAAGTCGAGTCCCTTTGGGTTAGGATCGGCGGGGCCAACAAGGCTAGCGTCCTGGTCGCGGTCTGTTACAGACCGCCGAACCAGGACGAGGAGACGGATGAGGAGTTCTACAGACAGCTGGCAGAAGTTGTGAAATTGTCAGCGCTTTTACTCGTGGGGGACTTCAACTTCCCTGACATATCCTGGAAGCACAACACAGCCCAGAGGAAGCAGTCCAGGAGGTTTCTGGAGAGCGTGGAAGATAGCTTCCTGACACAGCTGATTAGTGAGCCTACCGGGGTGGCGCCCCGCTAGACCTTCTCTTCACAAACAGAGAAGGACTGGAGGAGGACGTGATTGTCGGGAGCTGTCTTGGGCAGAGTGACCATGAAATGGTGGAGTTCTCTATTCTTGGCAAGGCCAGGAAGGGAACCAGTAAAACCACTGTATTGGACTTTTGGAGGGCTGACTTTGTGCTGCTGAGGACACTGGTTGGTAGAGTCCCTTGGGAGGTGGTTCTGAAGGGCAGAGGGGTCCAGGAAGGCTGGGCGCTCTTCAAGAGGGAAATCTTCATGGCGCAGGAACGGTCTGTCCCCATGTGCCCAAAGACGAGCTGGCGGGGAAGAAGACCAGCCTGGCTGAACAGAGAATTGTGGCTTGAGCTTAGAAGAAAAAAGAGGGTTTATAATCTTTGGAAAAGTGGGCAGGCCACTAGGGAGGACTATAAGGATATCGCGAGACTGTGCAGGGACAAAATTAGAAAAGCCAAAGCTCATCTGGAGCTCAATCTGGCTACTGCCGTTAAAGATAACAAAAAATGTTTTTATAAATACATCAACACGAAAAGGAGGACTAAGGAGAATCTCCATCCTTTACTGGATGCGGGGGGAAACTTAGTTACAAGAGATGAGGAAAAGGTGGAGGTGCTTAATGCCTTCTTCGCCTCAGTCTTTAACAGCAAAACCAGTTGTTCTCTGGATACCCAGTACCCTGAACTGGTGGAAGGGGATGGGGAGAGAGATGTGGCCCTCACTATCCATGAAGAAATGGTTGGTGACCTGGTACGGCACTTGGATGTACGCAACTTGACGGGGCCGGATGGGATCCACCCAAGGGTACTGAGAGAACTGGCAGAGGTGCTGGCCAAGCCGCTTACCATCATTTATCAACAGTCCTGGCTATCGGGGGAGGTCCCAGTTGACTGGAGGCTAGCAAATGTGACGCCCATCTACAAGAAGGGCCGGAGGACTGACCCGGGAAACTACAGGCCTGTCAGTTTGACCTCAGTGCCAGGGAAGCTCATGGAGCAGATTATCTCGAGAGTCATTACGCAGCACTTGCAGGGCAAGCAGGCGATCAGGCCCAGTCAGCATGGGTTTATGAAGGGCAGGTCCTGCATGACAAACCTGATCTCCTTCTATGACAAGGTGACACGCTTAGTGGATGAGGGAAAGGCTGTGGATGTGGTCTACCTTGACTTCAGCAAGGCTTTTGACACCGTTTCCCACAGCATTCTCCTCAAGAAACTGGCTGCTCTTGGCTTGGACTGGCGCACGCTTCGTTGGGTTAGAAACTGGCTGGATAGCCGGGCCCAAAGAGTCGTGGTAAATGGAGTCAAGTCCAGTTGGAGGCCGGTCACTAGTGGCGTTCCCCAGGGCTCGGTGCTGGGGCCGGTCCTCTTCAATATCTTCATTGATGATCTGGATGAGGGCATTGAGCGCACCCTCAGCAAGTTTGCAGATGACACCAAGTTAGGTGTGTGTGTCGATCTGCTCGAGGGTAGGAAGGCTGTGCAGGAGGATTTGGATAGGCTGAACCAATGGGCTGAGGCCAACTGCATGAAATTCAATAAGGCCAAGTGCTGGGTCCTGCACCTGGGGCGCAATAACCCCAAACAGAGCTACAGGCTGGGAGGTGAGTGGTTGGAGAGCTGCCAGGCAGAGAAGGACCTGGGAGTGATGGTTGATAGTCAGCTGAATATGAGCCAGCAGTGTGCTCAGGTGGCCAAGAAGGCCAGCAGCATCCTGGCCTGTATAAGAAACAGTGTGGCCAGCAGGGCCAGGGAAGTGATCGTCCCCCTGTACTCAGCTCTGGTGAGGCCGCACCTCGAGTACTGTGTTCAGTTTTGGGCCCCTCGCTATAAGAAGGACATGGAGGTGCTTGAGCGAGTCCAGAGAAGGGCTACGAAGCTGGTGAGGGGCCTGGAGAACAAGTCTTACGAGGAGCGGCTGAGGGAGCTGGGCTTGTTCAGCCTGGAGAAAAAGAGGCTCAGGGGTGACCTTATCACTCTCTACAGGTACCTCAAGGGAGGCTGTAGCGAGGTGGGGGTTGGTCTGTTCTCCCACATGCCTGGTGACAGGACGAGGAGGAATGGGCTAAAGTTGCGCCAGGGGAGTTTTAGGTCAGATGTTAGGAAGAGCTTCTTTACTGAAAGGGTTGTTAGACACTGGAACGGGCTACCCAGGGAAGTGGTGGAGTCACCATCCCTGGAGGTCTTCAAAAGACGTTTAGATGTAGAGCTTAGGGATATGGTTTAGTGGGGACTGTTAGTGTTAGGTCAGAGGTTGGACTTGATGATCTTGAGGTCTCTTCCAACCTAGAAATTCTGTGATTCTGTGATTGTTCTCGGTCACTCTCGTCCCCTGTGCTGTGGGGTCCCTCCCACGGGATGCAGTCCTTGCTGAACTGATCCGGCGTGGGCTTCCCACAGGCAGCAGCTCTTCAAGAACTGCTCCAGATATGGGTCCGTACCACGGGGTCCATCCCTCGGGAGCACACTGCTCCAACCTCGGTCCCCCACGGGCAGCAGCTCCTGCCAGGTCACCTGCTCCTGCGTGGGCTCCTCTCCACGGGCTGCAGGTCCGGCCCGGAATCTGCTCCGGCAGGGGTCTTCCACAGGCTGCAGTCTCCATCGGTGCAGGTCCACCTGCTCCACCATGGTCTCCTCCACAGGCTGCAGCGTGGAACCCTGCTCCACCGTGGTACTCCATGGGCTGCAGGGGGACAGCCTGCTTCACCATGGTCCTCACCACAGGCCGCAGGGGACTTCTGCTCCGGCACCTGGAGCACCTCTTCCCCTCCTTCTCCGCTGATCTTGGCTCCTGCAAGGCTGTTCCTCACTCCTCTCACTCTCCCAGCTGCTGTATGGCGCAGCGTTTTTTTCTGTCTTATATCTGCTCTCACAGAGGCGCAAACAACATCACTTATTGGCTCAGTTCTGGTCAGCAGTGGGGCCCTTCCCAACATGGGGCAGCTTCTAGATCCTTCTCACAGAAGCCAGCCCTATGGCCCCCTGCTACCAAAACCTTGCCACATAAACCCACTACAACTAGAAGAATCTTGCAGTCAGATGAGTAATATTTCATGTAATTAGAAGTACTATCTACTCTACTTTGCCATAGCTCTACAACAAAGTTAAAGAAATGGGAATAAAATGGATGCAGAAGGTTGTTTTCTTGTTCGTCCACTGCTGAGACTACTCAGCAAGGAAAAAAATGTAAGAACGTCAGATCCATTTTCTCATTAGCCTACTGAGAAACAGATGTGAAAGGGTGCAGTTGATTAATTTTTCAGCCAGCAGGCATTGTTATATTTCTGCTAGCAGGCATAGAAAATAACAATGAAAAAAATTAATAGCTATAGATCAGCTCTGTTGGCTAGAAGGTTATCAGTATGCTGGGGTGATCAGCAACAAACTCTCATAGGAAACTGGTGGTGTAAGTAATTTGGGGGTTTATTGAAGTAAATTTAACTAAACATAGAAAGAATTAAAAGGAAGTTGTTTCCATCAGAAGGCCTATTAAAAAAAAAAAAAAAACACTAAACAAACAAACAAAAAATACAACCACACACACACACACAAAACCCCCTGCGTTGGTGTCCTATGCCAAGTAATGATGCAATGATTAAACTAAAATGTATGGCTGGTCATGAAAGACCACAAATAGAGACAAAATGATTAAACATTTTACAAATACATTTTTTTTCTAAATATATTTAAACATTATTATTTAGACACATTTACATCCACAAGTGATGTAAAACAATGTTTTATTGCCACATTCAATGAGGCAATAAAAGCTTGGTGCTCAGCATTTTGCACAAAATTCTGAGTTTACTGTTGTTGTCTTATTTATATACAAATAGAGTTTAGCTTTAAACATCTCTTTCATGGATTCCATGAACTATTTTTAGCTGTTTTATAGGTTTCTGTTTGCTTCTAATCTTAATTGATTTTCCTTGATGCTTTCCATAGCTGTAGTTGTTCTGATTAAATCCCCAACCTTTTCAAAGTAATCATGATGATCTAATTAAGATGTTGTAGTTAATCTCTATCTGTAATAGTTGTTTTTGTTATAAAAGTCCTTTATGTAAGAAAGCTTTAATCATTTATAGGCTCTTGCGGATGCTGATATTTACCTCCTCTAATTTAATCTTCCTTCCATACTATTTTTCCTTTTGACTTAGTATCTCACAGTAAAAAAGTAATTCATACTTATTGTTCACTACTCTTCAAAGACCAGCAACAGTGTTCTTACAACAAAATAGACCTCTTATGATAGCAGAATCCTGGGGCCTTGTGAAAGGAGCTTTGATGAAAAATTTACAGAGGATTCAGTGCTTAATTCTATTTTGACTATATATTCAGCAAGCTTCTAAATTTCTTAGATCAAATATAAGCTTTAAATCGCAGTACTAGATTCAAAAAATCATAGAATCATAGAATCAGTCAGGTTGGAAAAAGACCTCTAGGACCATCTAGTCCAACCTTTACTAGTACCGTTACCTAGTACTGACAAGACTACCACTAAACCTTGCTAATAAGTTCTACATCTACATATTTCTTGAAGACCCGCAGGGATGGTGACTCAACCAGTTCTCTGGGCAGTCTATTCCAATGTCACACAACCCTTTCAGTAGAGAAATTACTCCTAATCCAACCTAAACCTGAGATTGTCTATAAAGTGTTGTATAAGGTACCCTTCCATACATGCCACAGACTCTGAATACAGTGGGTGACAACTTTTTTAACAGCATTTTTTTCTAATCAGAATGTGCAAAATATTTACAATTCATTAGATATTGTTCCTTTTTCCTAACAATATTGCAGTATATAATGTTGTATAATATAAAGACTTTCCATAAAGCTGGTGGGGAAAACTGGTGTATAACATATGGTTTCAATATGTCAAGTAACAGTGTTAGTATACTCACTGTAAATTTAGAACGACTTACACCATAACATACTGTATTCAAAGTCATGAACAAATGATCACATCTACTGAAAAACTCTGCACCCAATTAAAATGTGCTATGCAAAAATGACAGGAGGCAGTATTCCTCAGATCCAGATGGCACAGCATCACATAGTGCTTTCTTCTTTGGATACATCATATTAGATCCACAGTCTGGTAATGTGATTGACAAGCATTCTCATCTAAAGATTCATACTGTGGAACAAGATCTGATCAACTTGATTTCATGGTTTTCAATGTTTTACAGATACATTCTATATTGCTAAAATACATGCTCTTTTTTTCTGTAGGCTTTCCTCTGTAAATCTCTCACTTGTAGGTATTAAGAAGTTAATGACAGCATGATTTTCATCTGCATAAAATTATTCATAGTATTCATTTTTGCTTCATCTTAAATAGCTGTTATTCAGAAAGGAAATTATCTGAAATTCAGAAAGTATGTCTTAAATTTAATCTTCTAGACTTACAAAGATGAGATTTAAATATGATTAGGAAAAAAATGAAAAAGGGGAAGCATTAATTTAGTATGTATATGATCAGATTACAAAGTTGTTTTCACAAACCTCTTCTGCTTGAGACAAAAAAAAAAAAAGAGAGAGAACTTTATGATGTATGTGTTAATATTATTTTAATTATTTTAGTGTCAGCATTCATATAATGTAAATAAAAACTTATATGTATGTAGTACATTTATAGGAATCCATTCCTTCACTGTGGTTTAGATACAAAGCCAATGTGAAAAACTCTGTATAGAATGGATAGAAAGGATAACAGAGGAAGAAGCAAAAGTACCAACTAATATTAATTCAGGAATTTTATATTTGTGTTCAATTACCTCGCTTAAAAACAGTAAACTCCCAAAGAGTTCCAGGTAGTCTCAAACTGGGCTTTAAGCAATTAGTACATGAGACTGATACACTGAAATGAAAAGCACCCCAGATGTATGGCATGGAATATACCCTTGGACAGCTCTCACAACTGTCTCCTCCCAGCATCTTGCTCACCCCATCCTACTCACTGAAGTGGCAGAGCAAAGAAAAATGAAGCACTTGATATTGTACAAGCACTGTCCAGCCAAAATGTCGGTGTGTTATGAAGGGTGATTTAGTCAAAAATCTAAAACACAGCACAATACAGGCAACTCTGAAGAAAGTTAACTCTATCCTGGACAGACTCAGTACACTCACAGTCAAGTAAAATGAAAGGAAATAAGCATGAATCACAGAGGAAAATTATGTAGAGAGTTAACTATGACAAAAGTAGAAATCCCATATAATTTTAATTGCATGGTTAGGATAAGATAGTTAGAGTTGCTTTTTGATATAAAGGGAAAAATCATCATAGACTGAGTATAAAAAATGTTCTTTCTTGCCCTCTGCACTTGGGTGTCTTCTCTTATTATACAACTAGTCTAGAGGAAGAATTCATCTCATCTGACATAGACAACTAAGTTCCTTATAATTTCTTTAAACTCAGTGAAGAGAAAAAGTCACTGTCACAGATTTAAAATTCTACTTATCTTAGGTACCATATTAGGATGAGATGGATCACATCCTGAAATATATATATATATAATTTTAATCAGAAAATTTAGACTTTAGCACTTCGTTTGAATTTGTTTGAAATCAGGAGAAATTATTCCTACCCTAGTAATTAATATAGACTATATTTAAATTTGAGATAGTTACCAAGTCCCAGTGTTTTTGTTTGGTCAGAATACACTTTGTTAGGCAGTGTAAGTCAGCTGTCCATGTACTGTCCCCTCCCAGATCCTTGTGTACCCCTAGCCTCCTCATTGGCAGGACAGTGTAAGGAGCTGAAAATTCCTTGGCTCTGTGTAAGCACTGCTCAGCAACAACTAAAACATCAGTGTGTTATCAATACTATTCTCATCCTAAATCCAAAACACAGCACCTTACCAGCTACCAGGAAGAAAATTACTTCTACTCCAGCTGAAACCAGGACACAGAGAGAGAGATAATACTCATCAAGAAGAAAGAATAAATAATGTCTGACCATTCTGATTGTCCCATGTAATCACATGATCAGATTCATAGATGAGGGGAGAGCAGGCAATGTGTTTTACTTTAATTTTAGCAGGGCATTTAACACTATATCCCATAATATTCTTGTATCAAAGTTGGTACATTACAGACTGGATGGGTTGACAACAGGGTACATAAAAAGTGGATGGATGATCAGGCCTGGAAGGTTGTGGTTAATGGGTCTTATTCCTTACCTGAATGGGTCTTATTCCTTACCTGGAGACTTTCAACCAGAATCTGTACCAGACTACTAGATCTGTACACATGAATGTGTACCAAGTTTTCTCCTGTTCAATATGCTTGTATCGCCTGAAAGAGGTGACACAGTGCACTCTCAACAATTTTGTTGATGACACCAACCTAGGAGGACCTGTAAACATGCTTGAGGACAGGGCTGCCACTCAGAGGGATCTAGACAGGTGGGAGGAATTAGCTGATATTAAAATTATGAAACTCAAAAAGGGACTAATGTAAAGTCCTACCCATGGGAAGCCAGCCCCCAACAGTGTTACAGGCTGGAGACTGAGGAACTAGAGTGCAGCTATCACAAAAAGTACTGAAACCTTGGGGGACAACAAGCTGAAACTCAGACAAGAGTGTGCCCTGGCAGCAGAGATAGACAACAGCATCCAGAGCTTTGTTAACTGGAATATATCTAGTTAAATAAAGGAAAGTGATGATCACCTTCTACTCAGCACTCAGTAGATCATATCAATAAGAAAGTGTTTGGCTTTTGGCTCCCTGAGTGCAGGAAAGCTGTCAATAAAATAGAGCAAGTTCAGCAAAGGCCCATGTTGACATGCAGGGCTGGAGTACTTGTCCTTTGAGGAACAGATGCCTGTTCATCCTGGAGAAGTGAAAGTTCCAGGGGGACTTAACAGCATATCCTGGGTACCTACCCCTACTGTGAGGTGATTAAGGAGACAGAGACAGACTCTTCATAGCCACGCATGGTGGGAGGACTGGAGGTTATGGACATAAACTGAAACAAGAGAATTTCAGACTAGATATAAGAAAGTTTTTTGTTTGTGATATAAGAAGAAAGGTTTTTTTGTTTTGTTTTTTTGTTTGTTTGTTTGTTTGTTTGTTTTTGTTTTTTGTTTTTTTCTTAAGACGACAGTCAGGCAGTGGCTCATGTGGCACAGAAGGATTATGCAGTCTCTAGCCTTGGAGGTTTTCTAGACTTGACTAGCTAAAGCCCTGACTTTGAGTTGACAGCTGAACCTTGAGCAGGACGTTGGCTTATATCTCTCCCAGCCCAAATTATATAATTATCCTATGAAACATTTTTACTTGCTTCTTTAGGTTCATCTCTTGATAGAGTTTCTCTAGACATTTTTAATAGCATCCAGAGGAAATGTTTATTTGTGCATAATTACTAGCAATTTTCTACCTTTCCTCAGAGACACACTCTAACTATTATACAGAAACAGAAGCTGTTATATCTTTTTATTGAGTAAAAGTTTTTACAATGAATACCATTATTCTTCCTCTATTGAATTATTTGTTAAATAGGTTACCCAAGGGGATATCATTTTTTTGATTTTGTTTATAATAATAGTAATAGTAATAATAAACATAATCTGGAAGTAAAAAAATAACCTTTATTAAAGATAACCTTTCCATAAGAATGAAAATTCCTCAAATCACATAGACAGTGGACATGCAGATGACATCAAGATGAGCGATGTGGTTGATACGATAGACGGAAGGGATGACATCCTGAGGGACCTGCACAGGCTTGAGAAGTGGGCCCATGTGAATCTAATTAGGTTCAACAAGGGTGCTGCACCTGGGTTGGGGAAATCCTGGATGTGAGTACAGACTAGGAGAACAACTCTTTGAGAGCAGCCCTGTGTAGAAGGACTTGGGGTTCTGGAAGATTAAAAGCTTGGTATGAGCCAGCAGTGCATGCTTGCAGCCCAGAAGGCTGCATCCTGGGCTGCATTAAAAGAGGAGTGGCCAGCAGGTCAAGGAAGGTGATAGTCCCCTTCTACCCTTCCCTGGTGAGGCCCCACTTGGAGTACTGCATCCAGTTCTGGAGCCCCCAGCACAAGAAAGATGTGGAGCTGTTAGAGAGTGTCCAGAGGATAGCCACTAAGATGATCAAGGGGCTGGAGCCTGTCTTCTACGAAGACAGGCTGAGAGATCTGGGGCTGTTCAACCTAAAAAAGAGAAGGCTCCAGGGTGACCTCACTGCGGCCTTTCAATGTTTAAAGGGGTCTTATAAAAAAGATGGAGAGGGACTCTTTACTTGGGTAAATAATGATAGGACAAGGGGGGATGGTTTTAAAATAAAGAGGGGAGATTTAGATTAGAGGTTAGAAGGACATTTTTCACTCAGAGGGTGGTGACGCACCAGAACAGGTTGCCCAGAGAGGTTGTGGATGCCCCATCCTTGAAGGTGTTCAAAACCAGGTTAGATGAGGCCCTGAAGCACCTGGTCCCGTGAGTGGTTGGCAGGGTGTTTGTAACTCAATGATCCTTGAGGTCCCTTCCAACCCAGGGCATTATATTATTCTATGATTCTATGATTCTGTGATTATAAATCCGTGTCATCTGAATCAATGTTTGACATTTACAATGTGGATACATAGATACTTAGACATCCCTGCACAATCAAAAGAAAAAAACAAAGATGAATAAATTCACTTGTCCATAGATTAGTGTCTTGTGTCATGTGAAATACCTTAACATTTCAAAAGAATTCAGTTGGGGTAGCAGATGGGAGATCCTTCTGTTTCATAGGGTCTCAGATATGGTACGGTAGACTCATGCCTTGCTGCGATACGAGGATAGCCCGGGGAATTTGGAATTATTATTCATCAGTTTTATGGGTAATTGAATAGAACTCAAGAATTCAAAACATGACAATATAAAGTAGATACCTACTTAAAATTGACTTAATACATTTGTTTGAGGTAACTCACCTGAAAATTTACTAACCTGTATGTATAGCTATAAAATAATCTAGCTACAATAATTTATAATGCAGATGCCTAACATCATCTGAGATTATTACCTTCTGAATGTTATTCCATTTTGAAATTTTAGTAAATTTTTAGAAAATGTTTAGAAAAACATGCAGTCTATTGGGACAATTGTGAAAGACTTTAGGATGAATTTCAGGTAGTTTTTAGTTCCTTAAAAATGTGCCATATTTTTAGTTATTAACTAATCTTCAGAAGGGATTGAGTGTTTTTTGTTTGTTTGTTTGTTTTGATTTAATTTGATTTTTTTTTTTTAAGTTTAAAAAATACTGTCAGCTGAAACATATGAAAAATATAACCTAAAAGAAAACATGTCTTACCTTCACTTAAGGACTCACTCTGTCAAAAATCCTCTTCTCATTTTCCTCATGAGAATTAGTTTGTGTGACATTTGCAGAACTCCTGAAATTAGAGCTAAATAAGGACAATATATTCCCAAAAGTACATTATCCACTACTGATGTGATTTTGACTTCATTCTGTTTGTGCTGTTACATGACCAATATAACATACATGACTACTAATAAGATTTAGAATAAACATTTACTGACAGTTCACTGTAGATACTCCGAAAGGCTTTTTTTAAAATAATCATAATAATAATAAAATAATAATAATAATAATAAGTTTGGTGAAGACTAGAAGCTCACAAAGTTAGGATGTCTGAGGAAAATTTTAACATTTTAATAACAGAGAAACAATAAGTAGTCAACAATAGTAAAATTTTGCAAAGTCTATCCAATTACTAAACATGAGTACATGAGTGCTTCTTGCAAATGTTTTTCACACTTTAAGTTTAGATATTTTTCTGAATGACAGTCCTTCAAGCTACTTAGTACATTAATTACCTTGGATATATGTCAGGCAAAAATTAAAAATCTGAAGATGTTTTGTCTCCAGTTTCACTATTTATAGCTTCATTATATTAACTGTCATAAAAGCCAGACTTAGATTTCTTTGCTTTTCTGGTATGTGCTAAAATTTTAAAGTGATAGCAGTACAGAAACTTGTTTTGCCAATCTTTATATGCAGCCCACACCATAGCAGTGAGTATCTGTACTTCCTGAGCTTAACATCATTAATCAGGGTAATAAAGACATTTCACAGAATCACAGAATCACAGAATAGTCTAGCGTGGAAGAGACCTCCAAGATCATCGAATCCAACATCTGACCTAATGCTAACAAGTCCTCCACTAAACCATGTCCCTAAGCTCTACATCTAAATGTCTTTTAAAGACCACCAGGGATAGTGACTCAACCACTTCCCTGGGCAGCCTATTCCAGTGACTAACAACCCGTTCAGTAAAGAAGTTCTTCCTAATATCCAACCTAAACCTCCCCTGGTGCAACTTTAGCCCTTTCCCCCTCGTCCTGTCACCAGGCACATGGGAGAATAGACCAACCGCCACCTCGCTACAGCCTCCTTTCAGGTACCTGTAGAGTGCAATAAGGTCACCCCTGAGCCTCCTCTTCTCCAGGCTAAACAGTCCCAGCTCCCTCAGCCACTCCTCAGAAGACTTGTTCTCCAGACCCTTCACCAGCTTTGTTGCCCTTCTCTGGACTCGCTCAAGCACCTCCATGTCCTTCTTGTAGCGAGGGGCCCAAAACTGAACACAGTACTCGAGGTGCGGCCTAACCAGAGCTGAGTACAGGGGGACAATCACTTCCCTGGCCCTGCTGGCCATGCTGTTTCTTATGCAAGCCAGGATGCTGCTGGCCTTCTTGGCCACCTGAGCACACTGCTGGCTCATATTCAGCCGACTGTCAACCAATACTCCCAGGTCCTTCTCTGACAGGCAGCTTTCTAACCACTCATCTCCCAGCCTGTAGCTCTGTTTGGGGTTGTTGTGCCCTAAGTGCAGGACCCGACACTTGGCCTTATTGAATTTCATTCAGCTGGCCTCGGCCCATCGGTCCAGCCTATCCAGATCCTCCTGCAGAGCCTTCCTACCCTCGAGCAGATCGACACACACACCTAACTTAGTGTCGTCTGCAAACTTGCTGAGGGTGCACTCGATCCCCTCATCCAGATCATCGATGAAGATGTTAAAGAGGACTGGCCCCAGCACTGAGCCCTGCGGGACTCCACTAGTGACCATCCTCCAACTGGATTTGACCCCATTCACCACAACTCTCTGGGCCCGGCCATCCAGCCAGCCCTTAAGCCAACAAAGTGTACGCCAGTCCAAGCCATGAGCAGCCAGTTTCCTGAGGAGAATGCTGTGGGGAACAGTGTCAAAAGCCTTACTGAAAGCAAGGTAGACCACGTCCACAGCCTTTCCCTCATCCACTAAGCGTGTCACCTTGTCATAGAAGGAGATCAGGTTTGTCAAGCAGGACCTGCCCTTCATAAACCCATGCTGACTGGGCCCGATCGCCTGCTTGCCCTGCAAGTGCTGCATGATGACACTCAAGATAATGTGCTCCATGAACTTCCCTGGCACTGAGGTCAAACGAACAGGCCTATAGTTCCCCGGGTCTACTCTCTGGCCCTTCTTGTAGATGGGCGTCATGTTTGCTAGCCTCCAGTCAAGTGGGACCTCCCCCGATAGCCAGGACTGCTGATAAATGATGGTAAGCGGATTGGCCAGCTCTGTTGCAAGTTCTCTCAGTACCCTTGGGTGGATCCCGTCCGGCCCCATTGACTTGCGTACATCCAAATGCTGTAGCAGGTCGCCAACCATTTCCTCGTGGATTGTGGGGGCCACATTCTGCTCCCCATCCCCTTCCACCAGCTCAGGGTACTGGGTGTCCAGAGAACAACTGGTTTTGCTGTTAAAGACTGAGGCAAAGAAGGTGTTAAGCACCTCAGCTTTTTCCTCATCTCTGGTAACTAAGTTTCCCCCCACATCCAGTAAAGGGTGGAGATTCTCCTTAGTCCTCCTTTTTGTACTGATGTATTTATAAAAACATTTTTTGTTGTCTTTAACAGCAGTAGCCAGACTGAGTTCCAGATGAGCTTTGGCCTTTCTAATTTTGTCCCTGCACCACCTCGCAACATCCTTATAGTCCCCCTGAGTGGCCCGCCCTCTTTTCCGAAGATTATAAACCCTCTTTTTTCTCCTAAGCTCAAGCCACAATTCTCTGTTCAGCCAGGCTGGTCTTATTCCGCACTGGCTCATCTTTGGGCATGTGGGGCCAGACTGCTCCTGATCCATTAATCAAATCCTCATCCATTAATCCATAAATTCATTAAGATTTCTTTCTTGAAGAGTGCCCAGCCTTCCTGAACTCCTCTGCCCTTCAGAACCACCTCCCAAGGGACTCTACCAACCAGTGTCCTGAACAGCTCAAAGTCAGCCCTCCAGAAGTCCAAGACAACGGTTTTACTGATCCCCTTCCTGACTTCGCCAAGTATCGAGAACTCTACCATTTCATGGTTACTCTGCCCAAGACAGCCCTCGACCACCACATCTCCCACCAGTCCTTCTCTGTTAGTGAACAGAAGGTCTAGCGGGGCACCTCCCCTGGTAGGCTCACTAACCATCTGCGTCAGGAAGCTATCTTCCACGCTCTCCAGAAACCTCCTGGACTGCTTACTCTGGGCTGTGTTGTGCTTCCAGGATATGTCTGGGAAGTTAAAGTCCCCCACAAGAACAAGCGCTGATGATTTTGCAACTTCTGCCAGCTGTCTGTAGAACTCCTCATCTGTCTCCTCATCCTGGTTTGTAGGTCTATAACAGATCCCCATCAGGATGCTTGTCTTTCATGCATATCTTCTGATTTTAATTATATAAACACAACCAATCAGCACTGTGAAAACATCAGCATTAAATATCATGTAATTAGATAAACGGTTTATCTTTCCTCACAGCTTTGAAGTGTTATCAGGCAGTTAAAATAGATTTGCATGTAAATTTATACAGCTTCAAGAATTTTAGCATGTTAACTTGTTTAAAACTTGTGAAAGAAAATAATCAAGAATGGAATACTGGATATACAACTGCTTTGTGAGGAGCTGAGGTATGACAGCTTCCTGTTTATTTACATAGCCTCTCATATAGCTCTACTATATAGCAACCTTAAGAGAAACTGTGACCTGCATAAGTCTGGTGTTAAGAAGATATTGTTATCCACATTTGATAATGGAGTACTTATTCATAGAAATGATTTTTAGTTATAAAATTAGGCTGGGATGTAGATGTCTGTATGGAAAACTGGTTTCCAGCTCAGTAGCCCTCACCACTGTCATTTGAATTGCCCTGTAGAAAACAAGGCATCTACTTTGGACTGACAAATATCACAGAGAATATATGGTTTACTGGCATTGCAACTGGCATTGGAAAAATAGAATGTAATCATGTCAGGTACACAGTGCCCACATTAGCGTTGCAACAGATGAAGTTTCTTACTTAAAGAAAGTACATTGTACTCTTTATACCTGTATATGTATTTTTACTTTCACTTGATATCTCAAGCAAAGGATACATAACTTTTTAACTTTTTACTCAAGAGATGTTACTGGGAGGTATTCCACCCCCCATACCTTTCACCTAAAACATTTGGAAATTTATTATTATTATTATCGGGTACAACTAAAAGATGGTAAGATGGTTCAACATTCTTAGGTGGATTTCATAGAACATAGGTACATTCTGAAGCTAATTTCCCTAAGACATGTAGAAATTCTCAGAAAAAAAAAAAAAAAAAAAAAAAAAAGAGCTGTGGGTGGGGAAGTATCTGCCAAATTAATCCCACTAAAAATGTTTAATAAAATTATTGTAAAATCACATATATTGACAGAATTAGAAACTATGGAAAACTGGATAAGATTTAAACCTCATAAATCCGAGCAAGAAATAATATGCAGTGACTGGAATTATATGGAATGAAAGGAATTTTAATTGAAAAATTATTAAGTCTCACTCTCTCACCTAATTCCCTAGCTGTTATTGGCCCTTAGATGATGTGTCAATTTTATTTTTGTCATTCTCTTATGCAGGAAGAATTTTTTATTTTATTCATTCCCTCTGAATGTCTCAGATCCTTGTTCTCTGAGCATTTTTATTCCCAAGGTGAAAAGTCATTACTATATTTATGTAGACAGAACTGCATTGAGAATTTGAAAATTTGAATACAAGATTAGTGTATAAGCTGTTTTTTGTTTTGTTTTGTTTTGTTTTTTAAGTGGGAGAGTGGATGGAGGAATAAACTTTTTCTTGCTGTATCTTGCTCGTATTCCCCCTGTCTTTATCCTGTATCTGATAGTAAAATTAACATGTTATATCTGTTAGGGAAGTTAGCAAAAGTGAAGCTAATACTTTGAAAGACATTATTAGAGAAAGTGTTTTTTTTTGGTTTGTTTGCTTTTTTTTTTTTTTAATAGTTTTCAGGTCAGAATTTTGAGACCTTCTTGCAACCATTAACATACCTTTCATACTAATGAATCGACCTGATGTGTCACTATATATGCTACAAAATATTCTTTTATCTGAAACAGTGGGTGCAATAAATGTAAATAATAAACCCAACAATTGATTCTTTGGCTTAGGTGGTTATTTATATGCATGGCGTTCTCACTGAATAATTGATAGTAGCTCATTTCATTAAAATAAATATATTAGTTACTTTCATACACTGAAAAAAAAAGACAAAAACTATTCAATAAGTTATGAACTTTAAATCATTTGCTCAGTCCTAATTACAGTTCTAAGACTAGGTTTGATAAAGTGCAAAGGTCACAAGAAATAAAGTTAAGCTGTCCAAAAGTGTATTCCAAAAATTCCATACATCAAAACAAAACAAAACAAACAAAAACAAACAACAACAACAACAACAAAATTATTTTACAAAGTGTCTAAATCCATAGCAGTACGGTTAAAAGAGATTTATTTATTTTTTTAAATGACAGAATTCTACAGATACATAAAATTTTAGCTTTATCCAGAACTCTTGAGAAGATCAATGCTTACTTGCTTCCACTTGCTTCCAGAGCTAGAACAGTTGAAAATGGAGGGAAAAAATGGAGAAGAAAGCAAGGGAGAGAAGGAGGGAGGGAGGGACAGAGGGAGGAAAAATAGAAAAAAAATAGAAGGGAAGGGAAGGGAAGGGAAGGGAAGGGAAGGGAAGGGAAGGGAAGGGAAGGGAAGGAAAGGAAAGGAAAGGAAAGGAAAGGAAAGGAAAGGAAAGGAAA
>NC_048893.1:164770342-164779663 GCF_011077185.1 Oxyura jamaicensis
AAGGAAAGGAAAGGAAAGGAAAGGAAAGGAAAGGAAAGGAAAGGAAAGGAAAGGAAAGGAAAGGAAAGGAAAGAGGAAAAAAGCAGGAGGCATTAGGCCATGTAGAGAAGTACTGGAAGCTAGTAAGTTATCAGGACTATCATTACTCGCCTAAGAGTTCTTACAAAATTTGTGTGTGAAATGATAGTACAGAATAGTACAAGAAGTTTGGAGAGTTTTGTAGATTGTACTGTCTTTGGCTAGGATGCAGTTAATTTTACTCTTAGTAGCTAGTAGGGTGCTGGGTTTTAGATTTGTGTCCAAAAAGAGCATTCTGTGTACTGTGAGCAATATGACCCAGGAGAATGGAATGATGCTGCAACAGGGGATGTTCAGGCTGGATGTAAGGAAAAAGCTTTTCACTGAGGGCATGGTTGGGCACTGGAACAGGTTTCCCAAGTAAATGGCCACAGCACCAAGCCTGCTGCAGTTCAAAAAGCATATGGACAATGCTGCCAAACATACATTTTTATTTTTAGGTGTGCCTGTGTGGTTCCAGGAGTGATAGACAACACTTGTGGGTCCCTTCCAACTCAGCATATTCTATGATTCTGTGATTTTAAGGAGTAGGTTGTGAGTGACTGAGAGTCTGGGAGGGAACACAGCATGGAAGACTGGTCCAAATTGGATGAGGAGGTATTTCATACCACATAATCATATTTTCAGAAAAAAAAAAAAAAATGTATATGCTGGGAGGACTCTTTCCAAAGTAGCCACTGCTTGGGAACTAGCTAAGTATCAGTCTGTTGGTGGTGAGTGATTGCTTCTGTATCACTTGGGTTGTCCTTTTTTTTTTTTTTTTTTTTTTTTTTTTCCTTACTTGTTAAATTGTAGTGATCTCAACCCACAAGTTCTTGTGCTGTCCTGATTTTGGCTGGGATAGAGTTAAATAGTTCATAAAATCCTCTTCATAATAGATTATAAGGTGCTATATTTCAAATTTGTGACCAAAGCAGTGTTGATAATTCACCAATATTTTAGTGTTGCTGATCAGTACTTGCAAAGAGTCAAGGTCTTTTCAGAGTTAAGGTCCTTTCAGTGAAGTTGGCAGGGTATGCACAAGAAGATGGGAGGAGACACAACCAGAACAACCAAGCCCAGATGAGATGAGTTGCTGGCAAGGTACAAATACCTTGTACCTTGCAAAGTCATGATGAACAGAAAAATATGAGGGGTAACTGTGTGTGTGGGGTGGGGGGGGGGTGGTGGTTAGGGGTATGAACCTAACTTCATAACTAATTTCAAGGAATTAATGGTAGTGTTGGTCACTGACTATAAATTCTGCTGACACAACTGTTGATTTTTTAAAGATTGAGCTCAGAAAAGCTATATTCACAAGCAGAAGACACATCATGTGACTTTCTTTACAAATGGTGAAACTCATCCAACCAAGTTACTGTTAGGAAGAGTAGTTTTACGAATGACTGTGCCATCTCATCCCACATTTGCTCCCTGATGTGACAACTAGTTTAAATAGACAAAAGTAATGACTGAAGCTGAGTTTGATTTAATAATAGTTATATTTTTAAAATAATAAAAGTGGATTAAATGTGTCCTTCTTTCCCCTTGTGTTTACACACTAGTTCATCTGAATATTTCAGAATGGACTGAAGTCATACAATGGACATTACTACATCATTTTTGGCCCATATTTCAAAAAATAAAAGAAATGAAATGCTGTCACCTGCCATGAAAACCTGTATTTTTCTCCATTCATGTTCTTTATCAAAGTCAAAGGCCAAACAGTGAAAATACATTTTTAATTGAATTTTAAAATGATAGAGCCTAATAAAGTCAGTGAAGTGCATACAAATCATATTATCCAATGCAACTAGAAGCTTTAATTCATTTTGCCTCGTAGCTAAAGAAAAATGTGTGCTCATCGTAGGAGTAATAAACACGGGTAATTATGCATAATTATAGGATTGGTTTCCAATTAAGGCTTGATTTCTGTAACAATCTTATCCAAAAGTCTTTGAATGTTTTGGTGGTAGTAATGAAGACCAAGGTAACTCAAGGCAGTAAGAATTCTTATAATTATAGGAAATAAACAAATAAATAAACAAATAAATAAATTGCAAATCTGGGTAGCATTGTAATCAGCATTAAGTTTTAAAGTGCGTGCTTGCTTTTGCTGCAACACTTTTAGTGCTTCCCCATAGCATCATTATAGAGCAGAAGAAGATTTTTGTGTCATATAGAAACATTCACCTAACCATATTAAAAGAAGTTTTGGTTTGGTTTTGCTTTGCATTTGATTCAAAAATAATAATAGTAAAAAAAAAAAACAAAAAACTATTTGCATATCAGTCATTTGTATATTTGCCAGTTCTGCTAACCTAAAAATGAAATAACAAATCTTGTTCCACCCAAATTCCATTTTCATTGAATATACATTAATGACTTTGAAATATTTCACATTTTATTTTATTAATAAGGAAAATAATCTTAAATTACAAAAACAAAACTAAACTAAACTAGACAAAAAAAAAAAAAAAAAAAAAAAAAAAAGCCCTACTACAGCTACATGTATAGGAAGGTATTCTGATTCTGCATCCTTGCTCTATATGTCATTGGTCATTGCCCTGTGATGCTGGAACCTAACCCCCAAAAGAACTGCAGACATTAACATTTTTGCCAGTACTGAATATAATGGCCATAATATATATGATACTGTAAATAAGGCCATTATTGTTACCAATATTTACAGATTAAAATCCAACAGGTTTGGTGCTGTGACTACTTCCCTGAGGAGTCTGCTCCAGTGTGAGACAACCCTTTCAATGAAGAACAGAATCGCACACAATCCCAGAATCACAGAATCATCCAGGTTGGAAGAGACCTCCAAGATCACTGAGTCTACCCTGTGACCCAACACCTCTTCCTAATGTCTAGCCTAAACTTCCTCTGCCTCAGCTTGACACCATTCCCTCAGGTCCTATCACTGGTGACTAAAGAGAATGGATCGGTGCCCTCCCCTCTACTCCCCCTCCTGAGGAAGCTGTAGACTGCGATGAGGTCTCCCCTCAGCCTTCTCTAGGCTGAACAAAGCAAGTGACTTCAGCCCCTCTTTGTATGTCTTCCCCTGTAGGCCCTTCACCATCTTTGTAGCCCTTCTCTGGACACTCTCCAATAGCTTCATGTCCTTTTCCTACTGTAGTGCCCAGAACTGCATACAGTACTCGAGGTGAGGCCACACCAGCGCAGAGTAGAGCGGGACAATCATTTCCCCTGACCAACTAGCAATGCTGTGTTTGATGCACCCCAAGATACGGTTGGCCCTCCTGGCTGCCAGGGCACACTACTGGCAGCTTGCTCTAAACCACAACCCCCAGATCCCTCTCTGTGAGGCTGCTCTCCAGCGTCTCGTTGCCCAGTCTGTAGGTATAGCCAGGGTTGCCCCTTCCCAGGTGCAGGACCCAGCACTTGCTCTTGTTACACTTCATGCGGTTGGTGATCGCCCAGCTCTCCAATCCATCCAGATCTCTGCAAGGCCTTTACACCCTCAAAAGAGTCCACAACTCCTCCAAGTTTAGTGTCATCAGCAAATT
The DNA here is from genome assembly GCF_011077185.1 of Oxyura jamaicensis. Lineage (NCBI taxonomy): Eukaryota > Metazoa > Chordata > Aves > Anseriformes > Anatidae > Oxyura > Oxyura jamaicensis. The sequence goes on from NC_048893.1 coordinate 164,773,933, forward strand.
TGCTCAAAACACCTTCTAGCCCTACATCCAAATCATTTATAAAATCAATGAAGAGGACTGGCCCTAAAATGGAGCCTTGGGGAACCCCACTAGTGATTGTCCACCAGCCTGATGCAGCCCCATTTACCACAACACTTTGAGGCCTGTCCATCAGCCAATTTCTCACCAATTGTATGATGTTTTTGTATGCTGGACATTTTGTCCAATAGGATCCTATTGGAAACTATAAATTATTCTATTCTGTTCTGTTCTATTCTATTCTATTCTATTCCTCTGCCACTGAATATTTGCTGGGAACATCAGATATTAAATTATCATTTAACCTTTATTAGAGGAAATATTGTGGGATGAATTATTGAAAATATATTTTTAACTCCTACTATGCTCTACAGACATAAAGAGTAGACCAGAAAATGCATTACTATAAATTAACAATTTCTTATAAAGATTAAAAGTGCATTAAAATATTTGCCCCCCACTATTCCATTGTGTTCTTTTTGTTTGTTTCACTCATGAAGTCTTAATATTGATGAATCTGCCATAGAAAAGTAAATTACAGATACTATCCTTTGTAGTGGGTTTACATGGCAAGGTTTTGGTAGCAGGGGGCCATAGAGGTGCCTTCTGTGAGAAGGATCTAGAAGCTGCCTCTTGTTTGGTAAGGGCCCCACTGCTGACCAGAGCTGAGCTAATAAGTGATGTTGTTTTGCACCCCTGTGTATTTAAGACAGGGAGAAAAAAACACTGTGCCACACAGCAGCTGGGAGAGTGAGAGGAGTGAGAAATAGCCTTGCAGGTGCCAAGGTCAGTGAAGAAGGAGGGGGAGAGGTGCTCCAGTTTCCAGAGCAGAAGTCCCCTGCATCCTGTGGTGAGGACCATGGTGAAGCAGGCTGTCCCCCTGCAGCCCATGGAATACCACGGTGGAGCAGGGTTCCACACTGCAGCCTGTGGAGAGGAGGCCACACAGGAGCAGGTGATCTGGCAGAAGCTGCTGCCCATGGGGGACCCAGGTTGGAGCAGTTTGCTCCCAAGGGATGGACCCCATGGTACGGACCCATATCTGGAGCAGTTCTTGAAGAGCTGCTGCCTGTGGGAAGCCCACGCCGGATCAGTTCAACATGGACTGCATCCCAAGGGGAGGACCCCACAGCACAGGGGACGAGAATGACTGAGAAGGAGCGGCGGCGAAGAAGCATTATAGACTGACCATAATCCTCATTTCCCATTTCCCCTGCTCTGCTCAGGGGGAAGAGGTGGAAGGGGGTGGATGGGATGGAAGGTGCTTTTGGTTTCTTTCCTTTGTTTCTCACTTCTCTAGCTTGTTAGTAATAAGCAATAAATCTTACTATCTCCCTATGCTGAGTCTGTTTTGCCCATCACGATAATTACTGTGAGATCTCCTTGTCCTCTCAACCCTTGAGCCCTTTTCATCTTATTTTTCTCCCCGTTCCTCTTTGAGGAGGGGGACTGAGAGAGAGGTTGTGGTGGAGCTCAGGTGCCCACCCGAGTAAAACCACCACCTCCTTGCACAATGAAAATTAATGCACTTGAAAATCTTGGTGAAATGAAGATTTAACCATGATAATTTTGTGTGTGAATAACACCACCATGACTAAGATTGTAATGAACCTACGCAAAGACTGTGCTAAGTTCTACTTTCTTTCATATTCATTTTTAATTCTATATTAAAAAAAAAAAAATATTTCAATTCATCTACATAATAACTCACACTTAAGTATATATATATTTTTAAAAAAATAATATATGCTTTTCCATCAAAAAAACTGTGCAAAATTCTGAAATTAATTCCAATTCAAATCACTAACTTTATTAATGGAATTTAAAAATTCATAGGCATAAATTCCTGAAAACATTAACAACTTTTTAAAGTAGAACTGGCCATAGAAATATTTTCCAGGGACATATGTGTAATGTGTTACATTTTGTCTTACTGACATTCATAAATATATTTGCAGTGCATATTCTCAAAAGAACTACTTGTACAGTAATCATAGTCTGATATATGGATGTTAAGGATCTACTCTTTGAGTTTCAGTTTCTATTCTAGCTCATAAAGGTCAAAAAGCAATATTTACATAGATTACAGTTAATATGGGATGTATTTTAAATAATATTTATCATTTTTCAGCAAACTGAAGAACAGGAATTGTGAAGTTGCTGACAGTAAAAATTGAACGTTTATAGTATACAATTACCATGGATCCTTCTGTAAAGGAAGAAGGAAGAAGAAGGCAAAGGAGAAGCAGCAGCAGCAGCAGCAGCAGCAGCAGGAGAGGCAAAAGCAAAAACAGAAGAAGCAGCAGAAGCAGAAGAAGAAGAAAGAAAAGAAGATGGAAAGAGAAAAAGGAAAAGGAAGAAAGATGGAAAGAGAAAAAGGAAAAGGGGAACAGGTAAAGGAAGAAAGAGATCTCAAGCTATCATCCAATTAGTTTATGTACTAACTGTTATGCAGTACTAACCTGGGTCTATTACCTCCAATTTCTACACAAGCTAACATGTGTTAACAACATAATTCATCTAGGTAAGATGGCCTATGTCAGTTCTGTTTCCCATCACCGAACTTGGTCTCTGGTGGCTAATTTATAAACTATTTCAGATGCTGTTTTTACAAACATGCAAGAGAATTTAACCAGATCTTCAGTTCAAGAAAAATATGTGAATTTCTAATTTTGTATTTTGATATTTTAGAATCACTTCTATAGCTAAAAAGAAAAACAAGTAGATGGAATCCAAGTAAGTAATCAGGAGCCTACAATTAAAAAATTATACATTTCTTGTTCTCTTAATAATCAAACGTTTTCTCTATCATGCTTTAGTATCTGAGTAATGCAGTTCTTTATAGAGATAGGATTTTAATTACAATTTTAGGCAATTAGGCAAACATCAGGAAATTTAGCAGAAATCATTCTCCCCCTCCTCTTCTCCCCACCCCACTGCCTCCTTGAAGATGGAACAAGAAACTTGTAAGTAGAAACAGGTAAAAGAAACTTTAATAAATTTAGTTATTTGCTGACTTTTTTCAATGCATCAATGAACAACAAGTATCATATGATGATTTGTATTATTATCTTGCACAAGACAACTTTGATCTCAGACTTTTATATAATTATTTCTAATTCTGTTCCAATTTTACTAAGAAGTTTTTGTCATTCAACCTTTTTCTCCTTTCTGATTTTATTTCTGTTGACATTGCACTACTGAGCCCAGGAGCCTTTTCTGGGTTAATTGGTCCAGGTGGATTAATTTAGCATCTAATTACACAACTGGTTTTGATACTGCTGTGAGTTTTTCAGGGTCACATTAAGTGAACTGCCTTCAAATACTTAAAAAAAAAATCAGAAATGTTTTTTCATTATTTATTTTCTTACTTTAAAGCTAGGATCAGTCCAAATCCCTTTGAAATTAGGGCTAAATTCCCATCGATTTGATTGTGTGCAGAATCAGGCCCAAACCATGTAAATAGATATATGCTAATTGGCATATTTTAGACAGTGTACTGAAAAGAATATGCTGCCTTTGGGCTGTTTGAAATATTTGCAGAGCAGTCAGACTCCCTCTTTTTTTTTGAAATAATACATATGCAGATACCAACACATTTACACACTTAATAATATATACATAATTAGTTTCTACAATGCCAGTGGGGTATTGCACTTAAAATATATATAAATCTGCTTTTTCTAACCATTGTAATCAATATGCATGATAATATCCACACAATATTCCCAGATTTTGTGAACAAATAAAGGGCAGTTTTTGTGCTTAATATGCATAAATATTAAGGTTACGCATTGGCTGAATGTGTTTAATAAGTGTTGGATTTTTCAAGTATTTTATCTGTTAATCTATCATTCCTGGTTTTGTGGTGTCAATAGAAATGATGCAACACTCAGAAAGGTAAGAATTGAATGTAAAGCTCATTGGTAAATCTGCACGATACTATAAAACATATCTTAAAAATCTAAAAGTTGATCACAAGAGATCAGGTCTGGATAAAAGGTAATCACAGATTATTATTATTCTTACCATTTTTCTCTCATAACCATATTATTTTGTACATACATTTGACAGATAGATATTATAGGGAGAAGGTACATACCATGGTGGTATCTAATTATTTTATTTAATTACTTATTAATTCAAGCAATAATAAATGCCTTAAATAGGTCCACGCAATTCAAAGCATGATGACCCAATACTGTGACAGGAGAATGACAAAATGGGAAGAGAAACAAAAATTGTGTTCGAGGAAAAGGACAGTAAAAAAAAAAAAAAAAAAAAAAAAAGGATGAACAAGCCAGATTAATATTGTATCTACAACCATTCTAAAATAACCTGTAATTCTAGATGCAATGATATCAACGTATTTATTCAAGACTAAGAGAAGATTTAGATATTCTAAAGAATGTGGTTTAAATATCTGGATTTTTTTTTTAGTATTTATTTAAGTAATTTCTTAATGACTCAGTTGAATTGGAATTATTTCTATATGTTTCATGTTAACTCTGCCTATGCTACACAAAATTAAAAAGAAAAAAAAGTCTTGTAAACTAATATTAAAAATAGATCTGTCTATGTATACATTTCAAACATTTCTTTATTAAAGAGCTGAGATTTTTTTTGTATGTCTGAAAGAAAAAAGTCAATATTTCTTCAGAATATGTCTCAGTTTGTGTGATATATTGATTTTTAGAGAAGTCTGATCTTTGGACATCTAAAACAGTACTGACTCTGTAGCTAACAGTTCAACTGCAGCATGTTGTTTCTTGTCATTGACTTTGTCACACTTAACATGATGTCTTCTACTGCAATGGATAGAGAATTTAGAAGCATTTTTGTCCACAATTCCTGATCAAAATAGTAAATCAAGAAAACATGCATGCTTATGGAAGAATGAAAGAACACACATACTCTAGTCTGTACGTAGATGGATTTGTTTAATACATTTAATTTGGTTATAGATTTTTAAAACATTTGTAAAACTCTTAAAATTATACTGTAGTAGCAATTTAATGTAGGATCAAGTTTCATGGATTCTAAGTTGAAATGGATTGCCTCATTAGGCACCTTGAGAATAGGAATTAGGCAACTATGTTAAATGTGCAGGAGCCTTCCTTTATAAAAAATGTGCAGAATGGCACTGACGAAAGTCTGATATATAACTATAATAACTATGTAACTATGTAAATATATTTGTACATATAACTTTATGTAAATATACATATTACTACATATATATGTGTATGTATATGTGTGTATACCTGTGTGTATAAACACCTATTTTGCTCTAGCTAGGAGTGTTGCCTTCAGGGGAAGGATCACCTATCCCTGTATTCAGTACTGGCAAGGCCACATCTAGAGTATTGTGTCCAGTTCTGGGATCCCCACTGCAATAAAGATTTGGACTTACTCTTTTGAGTCCCATGCAAGGCCTCTTACATGACTGAGGAACTGGAGTATCTGGCATACAAAGAAGATGAGGGAGCCTGGACTGCTCAGCCTGGAGAAGAAAAGACTTAAGGGGGATGTCATCAAAGAGTATTAATATCTGATGGCAGGAAAGGAAGAAGAGGGAGCAAGATTCTTCTCCGTGGTGCCCAGAAACATGAAAAGAGTCAATCTTCACAAATTAAAACAAACATTAAATTTCACCTGAACAAAGGATTTTATTTTATTTTATTTTATTTTATTTTATTTTATTTTATTTTAT
>NC_048893.1:164779673-164836624 GCF_011077185.1 Oxyura jamaicensis
ATTTCAACAGGTTTCCCGGAGAGGCTGTGGAGTATCCATCTGTAGAGATATTCAAAATGCAACTAGTCATGATCCTGGGCAACCAGGTCCATCTGAACCTGCTTGTGCACAGAGGTTGAAAAAAAACGACCACTAGAGGGCCCCTTTTCAATTGTTCTGTGATTCTGTGATTCTTGGACTGCACACACAGATTTAAATGGACTGAGGCAGAAAAAGTGGGGGAGTGGGGAGAAATATCACAAGTTTCATGCATTCTGAAATAATGTTGTTATTACAGATGTGTTGCACACAGATATGTGATCTCCTGCTCTTGATATTGTTATAACTACGTAACAGTAAGAACTCTCTCTACTGGTATGTAATTTAAAGATGATTTAACAACAATTTTAAAAAGGCAGACCATTGGATCTTGACCGGGTAATTGTGTAACAAACTCCAAGTGTCTCAACAGAATTATAATTAAGATATATTGGGCCATGAACTTCAGGTGTCAGGATAATTTAAAATACTAAATTAAGATACCAGTATAGATACAGGTGATCTAAATAACCAGTAGGTTACCTAGTGAATTAATGAGATTTTCAGAATATCAATATACAAATTGATATTCAATTTGTATATTCCTCCAATTCCTGAAATTCAGCTGGGAAATTTATTATATCAATTTCAACTGGGAAATTTCTTAGTTCAGTCCATGTATATATACTTATATATACATATACTGATATTTATATATATGTATACACAAACTGTTATATGGAACATTATCAATAACTAGAGTCCATACTTTTTAAATAGTTAAGACTTATATGAGCATAGTACAATATTCTTCTGTAAGGAAAAAAGTCAGATACCAATCCCTTCTTCATTGTCATATATAAATATATATATATATATATTTTTCTCTGTTTCCTGTCAAAAATCACAGTCTCTTTTTTTTCAAACAGTATGTCTTCCAGTCAAGATATAAAGACTCATAAAGAGCTTACATCTAGGTAATTCAGATTCTGTAATGATTAATCCATTATCCTTTGTTATATTTTCACTTTTTTTTTTTTTTTTTTTTTTTAATCAGAAAACAGTGGTTTTCATTTTAGTTTAAATTGTTTAGTCATAAAATGAGACATTTTCCTTTCAAACTGCATTTTATGTATATGTATAATAAAATTTCTTACATACTTCTCACCTTCTAGAACACAGAATATACCAAGTTCTCAATTGTCATAAAATCTAGTATGTTTTCATGGCAAAATTTTATTACAGAACAAACATTAAAAAATAAGAAATTCACGCTTATGTTATACACTCCAATAATTGCATTACTGCTTAGCTAGGTTGCTAGGTTGTCTTAAATATATTAAATTACAAATTAAAGTTTTGTTCATTCTTTTGTTTATACCCAGTAAATTTTCAAAAATATCTGCACAGAAAAAAAAAAAATCTACATGGGGACTTTAGTTTTGGAAGTATAATATAATTTTAAAATACATTATACCAACATTTTAAGAGAAGATGTATTTTCAAATATTATATAATAATATTATAATGATTATAATCTTTCATCCTGCCTCAGGAATGTTACCTCTAAATTCAAAATACGCCAGACCTGTACTAAAGTGAACTTTACATCTCCCACTCTTATCTTTGATTCCAAGATTTATTCTCTTCAATTGCCATTTTACCAAACTTCCTATTCTTGCTTTTATTTTTGCTACTGGTGGCATCTCCACCTTGTTATATTGCCAAATTTCAAAACCATGTTTTAAGACTACAGGTGGTAAATAACAACATTTTTGAACTGTGGACAATGTCTGTGCATGTCTGTCTGTGCATGTATACTGCCATGAAGAGAAGGTATAATTACTCTTGTGAGAAGGACTATTGTTTGGGAAAATGAATTCATATAAAGAATACTGTCAAACAATTCTAAAGGCTCAGAAGGGAAAGATGTAAAATAAATACTTCATTAGTTGGCATACTGTAGGGATTGAAGGCAGCTACTACTTTATCTCCAACTAAATTACAAATTACTTAGTTCTTTGTGATTGGCATAATGTCTTTGGAAAAGCTTAATTTTAATAAAATAATTTTCTTAACATTTTGTTTATTTATTTATTTATTTATCTTGTACACAATTTTGGTTTTGCATAATGCTTGAAAGGTGTTCAGCTTTGAAATCCACCATTTTTTAACTCGTCTGGAATCAAGTTAAATTTGTCTTTGGTTTATTTCAGAGTCCTTCAGGATTCTCAGAACTGCTGACTTTAAACTTTTGAATCTAATGATTTTTTCCAGGACATCATATAGCATGATGTCTTAAAATTATGTCTTCTGCTAGTCTGAAGATCATACATGAAGATTTGCTTTGAAACAGGACCTAAAAGTGAATTAACTGCGTTTAGAATGTCCATACCCATTCATTGTATGTCTTGCATAGCTGATCTGCACACGTGGAAGAAAGTCGGGTGTGTTGGACTTACAACATATATATGAAGGACTGCATTACTGTGTTGGATTTAGATGGCAAGATTTGGGGGGGAGGGAGACTGCAGGGGTGAGGGTCTTTGAGTAACATCCAGAAGCAGCCCAAGGTTAGATAAGAGTTCTGGCCATCTTGGAAAGGGACTTGCCACTGGAGAAAGCTGAGTCAATGAGCATTGACAGAGGTTGCACCTCTGTGAAAGCGAAAGGAAAGGAAAAGAAAAATGCTGCACAACTGCAGCTGGGAGAAGGAGGAGTGAGAAACAGCCCTGCAGCCACCAAGGTCAGTGAAGAAGGAGGGGGAAGAGGTGCTCCAGGTGCCAGAGCAGAAGTTACTCTGCAACCAAGATGATTTGTCAAGAGCTGTCTAACTTCTGTGGGGGCCCTTGCAGGAGCAGTCCACTCATCCAGGACTGTAGCCTGTGGTATAGACCCATATTGGAACAGGTCTTGGAGAACTGCAGTCTGCAAAAAGCCCACATAGGATCAGTTTGGGAAGCATGACATACCATGGGAGGGACTCCACACTGGAGCAGGGGTGTGACTGAGGAGCAGTGGAGATGAAGCAGTTTGGACTGCCCACAGCCCCGTTCCCTGTTCCCCTGCATTGCCTGGGAGGAGGTAGAAGGGGGTGGATGTGTGTTGTGGTTTAACCCGGCTGGCAGCTAAACACCACACAGCCGTTCACTCACCCTCTCCCCTCTCCCTCTGGGATGGGGGAGAGAAACAGGAAAGTGAAGCCTGTGAGTTGAGACAGAGACAGTTTATTGAGATAGGAAATAACAATAATAATAATAATAATAATGTGTATGAAACAAGTGATGCACAATGCAATTGCTCACCACCCGCTGACAGATGCCCAGCCTATCCCCGAGCAGCTGCCCACCCCCACACCAGCTAGCCACCCTTATATATTGTTCAGCATGACGTCAGATGGTATGGAATACCCCTTTGGCCAGTTTGGGTCAGCTGTCTTGGGTCTGCCCCTTCCAGCTCCTGCTGCACCCCCAGCCTGCCCACTGGCAGGACAGAGCGAGAAGCTGAAAAGTCCTTGGCTTAGTGTAAGCATTGCTCTGCAACAATTAAAACATCAGCATGTTATCAGCACTCTTCTCATCCTAATGCAAAACATGGCACCCTACCAGCTACTAGGAGGAAAAATAACTGTCCTAACTGAAACCAGGACAATGAGAGAGAAGTTTATTTTAGTTTGCTTTTAGTTCTCATTGCTCTAGTCTATTATCAGTAGACAATGATTATATAATTACATATTTAATTACATTAATAACACTATGCTGAGTCTGTTTTGCCCATGATAGCAATAGGTGAGTGACTTCCCCAACCTTATCTCAGCCAGTGAGCCTTTTTCTCCCCCTTTCCTTTTGAGGAGGGAAAGTGAGAGACTGGTGTGTTGAAGCTGAGCTACCTATTGGTGTTGAACCACAACTGCAAGTGTTCAGTTCATTAGCCCATGAAGTTTTCAGTATCTCTTTCTTCTTTCCTACCTTCTTCCAGTACCTCATCTTATTTTTATTTTTTAAAATTTTATTTTTTCCCCTCAATCTATTGTTTTTCAGGGCTGATAAGTTAACTTAATAAACTCAGTTATCTAGATTTCTCTTTTCTTGTTTTCGCACCATCTATCAAATATTAGGGATGAACAATTCTGTTTTTGTTTGTTTGTTTGTTTGTTGATTTTTCCAAGAAAATGATTAATTTCTTAAGCATAATTAAATGAATCATTTATAGCTGTGCTTTTTAGGAGTTTTTCCTAACTCCTAAAGGAAAAGTTATTTTGATTTTTTCCTTTTTTAAGGTAAGGGCATCAGTGTTTTCTCTCAATTTCTTTTGCTTAAAATTACTCTAAAGTGATCATTGCTTTATTCCCCACAAGGCATTCTTTTTGATGGATTATTTTATACTCCTTGCTCAAGCTATTTTTTAGATCTAGTTGTTCAGAGAAATTGTACGTTGTAGTTTTCTTTCTCCGAGTGAATAAAAATGCAAGTATTTCCACCAATATTACTCGCACATGAGACATAATTTAGTTTCTCTGGTAATTTGTATCAGCAAAAATTGCTATGAGTGCCTATGGAAAAGACAGGCAAGGCATGAAACTAGCCAAAGGAAATGATTTTTTTTAAAAAAATTGTAAGTATTCACAACTTGTTAACAATTATTTTCTCACTGTAGCTTTCCAAGAGTCTGATATTCTATTAGTCCCTTCATTGATTCCAGCTGAAATTGTTCAAAGTAATTTCCAGCTTTGGTATCCAACCCAGTTCAGTCCACTGACCCATTTTGTTACTGTGACCAAAAACTCAGGAAAAAGACACACATACACAATATAATAAAAATAAATAATAATAATAATAACCACATCTGTCAGCAAACCCTTCTCTATTTATTTTTGGATTAAAAAAATATGGATAAAAAACTATTATTCTGAATGTTTGTTTTTTTTTTTTTTAAATGCCAATTTAGGAAAGAAGTAGTCTTTGTCATTGCAATTTGTCAGTCTTTAAAATTCTGTGGATTTGAGGTAATTTTTTCAATCAAATTTATTATTGTCATAACCTTTTCTTATGGATGGGAATTTAGCTTCTCAGTAGGGTTCTTATATTTTATTTTATTTTATTTAATCATGGGTGTAGTCTACTTATGTATGCCACTGTAATACTGGGTGTTGAAAGGATCTTTTCTTTAAGGAGTGTGTAGGAAGAACTACAGATAAAATATGTTTCATCAATTGCTTCTTTTTTGAGTATATATTCTAACACTGAAAGAAAACTAAAACACAGTTCAGAGTCTAAAGGATTATTATTGTAACAAAAATGTATTTCTTAAAAGATGTGCTCTGTACTATGCAGTGGAGCCTTGTAATTAAGCATCTACTAAATCTGAGATTATGATTTTCTAAATACAGTAAAATTTCTATAATAATTCTCCGGTATTATAGCAAGTTCCCAATATCCTTAGATTGTGAGCCATATCACTTTCCTTATCTTTATTAAAACTCTGGATCATTGAGCATTCTCAATGGCTAGAGAACTTTCTAAATGTTATATTATTTTGTAATGTTAGATTATTTCATGTGAAACATGCTGAAATTGCTGTCAAATTGACTTTATCTTTTAGGAAATTAAAATGTATTATCTCACACAATGCAGACTTCTTATAAAAGCAGCAAGGCAAATCTAGTGGGTAGTTGTCAGGAGATAATCACCTCCCTTAGGAATTATAGAAAGTCTGTTAAATCTCCTATCTTTTACAGCTTTAGGGATATGATTATATTATGACAAATATACCCTTGTTGCAGTACTTATATTTTTCATTAAAGGACTACCCACAATCATCTAGTTGAAATACCTCAGAAGAACATTTCTTTGTGCTAGTAAATTTTAAGTTTTAAATAGCCACTTGAGATAAAATCCACAATTCAGCTATAGAATTCTAGAACTTTGTTAAAGCTTTGTTACTGGAAATTATCAATATAAGAGTTTGTGTAACAATATATAATTTATATTACTACTATACAAAGAAATTAAACAAGGCCAATGTCTGTCAATAATCATAATCATGCAAACAATGAAAACATTACTGATAACAAGAAAAACACTTAAATAGTAAATTAAATGAGAATAGAATTAAAAACAGCACTATTATTTTCTATTTTTGAAGCTCTAAACATATATTAACTGACTCCAAGATCAAGCTTTGCCCCTCAGCTGAATAGAAGACAGTGGCAGGAAAACTGAATTGTGGCATTCTGTTATCTTTTTGACTGCAACTATGTAATTAATACCCTTCATCATGCAAAGATTATTTATTTACTTAAGCTAAAAAAAAAAAAAAAAAAAAGTTGGATTTAGTTTAACTTTTGAATAATATATTTATGAAAATCCTGGGATAATTTAGTGATTGCTTACTTCAGCAGCTGAGAAGAGGAAAGAAAGTCATTTTCCACTTTGTGGAAATGAAACCCTGGGATTTTCATTTATCTTAATTGTAACAAAATTTGAAACCTAAAGGGAATGTTTCTTCTGAGCATCTGTGAAATAACATATGAAAGGTCTTCAAAATGAAAGTTACCTGTGTACCATCATCATTTATTCAATAGTTTATAAGTTAGAGCAGCTAGCCTTCAGGACCTGAACCTACATGCTTTCATACTTTATTTAAATATATATATATATATATATATGTATATATATATATATATATATATATATATATATATATTTTTTTTCCCCAGGAGTCAGGCTTGAATCTTAAGACTAGAGTATTGTTGTGACCTTATTACATTGTGGCTGTGTGTCTAACTGTAATAACTCAACACCAGTAAAAAAAATATTTAAACTACCTTTTACAAACTATCCTGAATGTCAGAAGTACGTATATGATGAAGGTAATTTGTCTGCTGATTGAAACCTTTAAGATAAATTAGGAATATAGACAGGATATGAAGACAAACCAAATAGACTATTAATTCAGGTATTACGAAGTAGTATTGAATTCTGGTTACTATAGACAAGCCCCTTACAGAAATTAAAAGATTTCATATATTTATACATAATGGAAATGGTCCAAGAGAAAGAAAGTGAGATTTTGGTATAGCCTTGTGATGAGAGCAGTCCATTTCTGAGCTGAAAGTCCAAGTTAAATTTAGGTGACAGTAATCTAGGCATTATAGACATTTAGATAAATCTGTCTAAAACCAGAATACATCAGCATATGAACTAGATTTCTAAGATCCCATTGTGTTTAGTAAAAACAAACAAACAGTGGAGAACTAATGGTTCATTCATTATTTTATTTTAATGATTTTCCTGAGAGCTTGAAGGTTGCTTTTCCAAGGAAGTACCAGGAAGTCAATCTGCATCCTTCACATAGTCGGGGATATCACAGAAGTACCTGAAAGGAACCTGAGTGCACTAATGGGCCTTAACAGCCTGAAGCCTCCCCCCACCATGTCCCCATTGGACCCCATTTTGGCCTCCAGGGCCATAAGTCCTTGGCCCAGTGAGACTTCAGCAGACGCATTCTCCAGCCCTGCTGAGCTGGGCCCACCCAAGGGCACACATCTCAGCCTGGCCACGGCCTGTCCCCTTAGCCTGGCCTGGCCATGTCAGAGCTATGTCTGATCCTTGTTCCTCTCATCAGGCTGATCTTGACCCCAAACTTTTGGGCTGATGTCTTGCCCTGGGCAGACTATATCATAATCGATGTGCTGTATCCCATGGGCTGGTGCCTGCCCAGTCCACCCCCACAACTCAGAGCTGGGGCAGCTACAGTAAGTTGTTAAAGACCATGTCCAGTTTCTCAGGGCAACCTATGTCAGTGTTTAACTACATTCTCATTTAAAAAAATAAAAATATGTTTCAGCAGAATTTCAGTTTTTCAGTATGTGCCCTTTGGCTCTTGTCCTGTCAGTGATCACTGCTGAGACAAGCCTGGCTTTTATAATCATCAAATTTTATAATCGTCAAATTTTTGCACACATTGATAAAATTCCCCTTCTCTTCTCCCAGCTGAATAATTCCATCTCTCAGCCTATCCCCCTATATTGAATGTTCCGGTTATTTAATCATCTAAATAACATTGAAGTCTGGTCTTAATGAAAGTGTTTACATTAGTAAGTTGTGACAGGTTTCTGAGTATATATATATATTAGTTTTTAAGTCAAAATTCTACCAATAAGTTTACAAGTTTCTAGGTTATGTCCATTTAGAATGGCAACTTTAATTTAGTAAAATCCAGAACTGCTTAAAAAAATGAAGTCCAAATGAAGTAACATCTTTTCCCATTGCATTTTCTTACAGTATTACAAGCTGGATCCAAATTTCTTGAGAAAGCTACAAAATAAATTGTCATTAAATATCCATATGTCCTTCATAAGTCCTTTTCTTGTAAAAGTTCTCAGTGCAGCCACATCCTGAATGCATGATGGCCTATAGGTTAAATGGGAGGAATAGTTTTTATGAAGTTAATGTTGGCATAATACCTTTGCTTTTTATCATTCTACTAATAACAGGTACACTTAAATTCTCATTGGACATGAGTAAAATGTAATGTCAGGGAATAACAGGACTCCAATAACATAACACAGGTACAATTTAAGGCAGGTCAGACAGAAGCTTTATAAACTTCCCCCTCTGCCCCCATTCTCTCTACCTGGTGTTTGGGTAGGCCTGACTTATATACTGTTCTAAAGAAAAGAAAGAGGTGGGGAAAAACATTCTGATGTTAGGGAAACCAGGTGTGCATTCTTGGGAAGAACTCAGACAATCAATTATATGTAATGTTAATAAAGCCAAGTACCCATTCCAGGGTGGGATGGACTCCTTTAAATATCTTCTTACAAGAAACAATTGACATTGTGATGGGGCCTGTGGGAATGGCACACCCAGCATTATTTTAGTTTAGAAGTGAGAGATGGAAACAATCAAACTGCTAGCTTTTGTTCAAAAGGAATGTTCCTTTTGTTAGGTTAAACCTTTTAGTCAGACTTCACATAACTTAAATATTAATCATTTTTCTACCACAATAACAAGTAACTTTTTTTTTTTTTTTTTTTTTTTCTTCAGATCCACCTCTTGGCTCTTAATAGCAGAAGTAACATTATCAAAAACAGTTTTCAAAAAATATACTTTTCATAAATATATGCTTAACTATATACACAAAATTCAATATCCTATATTTTAAAAGAACAGTACAATCTATTACAACGGACAGTGGTAAAGTTGCTTATGTAGTTTTCTGTTCCGAGTTAGTTTAGAAAATAAATGAAGTAGCCAAGTTTTGTGCTCTTTAAATTTTTACTGTCTATATAACTTTACTACTGTTATTTCATCTCTCTCTGGTTATGGAGGAAGGCTGCTCAATCTCCAGATAAACTGTAGAGAAGTTTTGCAGCTTTTTTTCTTTATAAAAATTTGTACCTATTATAAAAATTTGTACCATATAATTTAATTCAGTTGCTATAGAGATCTCTACAGGGACACACACATAAAAAAAAATAAAATACAAAATTAATCTGTTTTATAGTCTAGTTGCCTAGACTGCACCTCCTATAGAGAGAGTGCAATAATTAAGTCTTGATTACTAGAGGTTCCATTAAGCCTTCATTGTTACTGATTATGTCATTGTCTGATTTTTTCAGGTGTGGAAAACAACAGAAAATTAATTGCTTTAATCTTAATAAGCAAATGGCATGTGTGTTGTGAGCTGCAACACAGAATTCTTCTTAAATGGCTGGAGTTTTCCTATTTGCACTTCATTTTATTTCCATGTAACATTGAACATATTTTGGGGTAGGGAAAATTGCTTCTATCCACAGGTTTGAATTTTGCACATGATCAATGTAAGAGAGAGTATGAAAGGTTTTGTTGTTAAATTAACGTAATACTTCCCTGTTACAAAATAACAGCAGGAAATAAAATGTTTTTCAACACAAGGAAATGTGTTTAAGGAAAAGGGTTTTACACTGCATTAAACTCCAAAAATAAATGAATCAGGCAAGATAACAGAAGAATTACACAATCTATTTTATTGCTTCATTAGAAGTATTTTATGTGCATATTTTCTAGAAAAAAGGGCATAAATTCTGTATGTCAGATTTTATTTTTTATTGTCAACTGTAATTTGCAATATAAAATGTATTACTATATAAAGTTTTGATTCAGACAATAAGAGCTACATTCAAAACTACTTTATTTTGGGAAAAAAAGATGCATATGCTTTTAAGGGATCTGTACAAGGTATGAATATTGAAAGTATCTGAAATATAGAGTAAACAAAAATATTGTTTTCTGAAATGTAATTATAGTTCGGTTATTAGAAAGCAGCACAGGACAGTGTTTTATTTAAATAAATTCAGATAAGTTCGGTGTTCTGTATTCTGTAAGTAATATGTTGAGTTTTCTACTCCTTGGTAAATATTGTTATGCTTTTCCGCTACATACTAGTAAGGAAAAGCAGAATTTGTGCAGTTGTGCGGGAATTAGTTTATCAGATTTTGTTTATCTTGACTTGCTTGATTATAAATAATTGTTGTCCTACATAGTCTACGGTTCCTGCAGCTGTATTTTAAGGTCAAGGATATGTTCAGGATTTCCACAACAAGATCCTCAAGTTGACAAAAATCAATTTCAGTATTTATAAAGACAAAATTGAAACCAGCCACTTGGTCTCAGCAAACACAATTACAAGCAATGGCAGCTTAAAAGAAAATTAAATAAAAATGTACATCTGTTAAAATACTTTAAAATCTAGCATTGTGAATTCAGACATAAGTAGTGGTTATTTTTTTGTTGTTATATAGGACCTCAATTTAGCAAAAACTGTAGGCTGCACTCATATGTACTACTAATATAAAGAAGTCTATTTCAGAAGTAAAGATAGTTTAGAAATATTATTGCTTGTTTTTCAAGAATATTGTGTTCATTGTATTTGAGGACTTAATGACAACCCAATCTATAAAGTTTTAAGAAATCATATTTCTGCAGGATCAAAATTGAACTGATCTCTTTTCTTTTCACACCAAACATGTTATGTTTGTTTTAATTTTAGGCTTGTTGCATTTAAGGACCATGTTGAATGGCATGACTACAAAACCAGAAAGATATTTTAATAATTGTAATTTTAAAGTGTTAGCTGTTGTTACCTATCTATGTGATGATAGTCAACGATAATAACAATAATGATGCAAGATACATCTTATTTGATACTTCATAGCAATTCGATTGAGTAAAATGTGTTTAGTAGTACAGATTTGGTTTGGCTAGGCTAAGAAAGGAGAGAGGTAAGGTTTCTGACCTAGAAATCTCAAATAGGTTATTTTAGACTCCCTCATATTGTCTTTTAGCATCCTTTAATTAAAAATTACAACACAGATCAAAATAGATCACTATGAATATGTATTATTCATCATCAATAAAGATTATAATTAAATCTGACTAAAATAGTAGATAGAAATAATGTTAGGATATCTGAGAGTTTTCTAACAAAAAGTTATCAAATTCAGTGAAAATATTTCCCTAGTCCAAATTTTGGCTTGGACACTAATGGTCTTAAAATTGTTAGTAAAATTTTGTCTTGCAAAGAGAAATAATTATTTTTCAGATGTTATTGCGTATGTATATTTTAACATTTGTAATATTATTGCTTTAAATATTAAATTTTGAAAAACTTGAAGATTATTTTGAAACATGTGGCTATTCATATTGATCCATCATATATTTTTTAATTTCTTCTTTATTTGAAATAAAATCTACACTGACATTTTCAGTTTAGCTGAAAAAAAAAAATCCATTGTAATGAACATCTGTTTGTACTTCATCACAGAAGTGAACTGGCACCTCCAAAGGCTGTCAGCTATTACCATCTTTATGTGATAGTTATTCCAGAATTTAGAGAGAAAAGCACAAAACAGAGCCATTTTCATTATTTCTGATTATTGAGAGGGCTAAAAGTTTAAGAGAACCAGAATATTAATTCTTTTGAATCTAGAAGAGTGGAAAAGACTGATTTTTGCTAGAATGACAAAGTTCAATTTTTCCCAGGATCAGTTACTGTTAATATTTCTATGAAATATTCTGATAAAGTAATATATTATCTCTATCAATGATTATATTAATAGATGTTTTTCATTTCTGTTTAAGCATAGCAAAGTAATTAAAAATAATTTAAAAAAATGTTTAGGCTAATCTAAAAAATAATCCATAGCATATTTGCCAAAGAGTTTAAGGTAAAAAAGAAAAAGAAAAATGAAAAAAAAAAAAAAAAAAAAAAAAAGTGGTGGTGGAGGGATAAGGCAGCATGTTGAATTTACAGTTCCCTTTTACATACCATGGCAGGACTTGAACATTCATTCAGAAGACTAAGTTTTAATTCATCCATTCCTTGAAGGGACCTAAACATACACTAACCACAAAAAACTCCTGTCCAGAATGTTCCTTTTTATCTTTTGCTTCGTCGTAACTGTTAATTGTGGGAATAAAAATGCTGTTTTTGCAGAGTTACATTGTTTAAAGGTAAAGAAAGTGGTACTGAGATATGCTTATAGTGATAAGAAAGCTTAGCAGGCGACCTTGTAAAATGCAGACAACCAGCCTCCTTAGAACAATTAGGTGAAAATCATGGTGTCAAGTCAGATAAGTGAAGAAATATTACCACTTCACACAGTAAAAAAGTGAAAAGAAATTTGAAATTTAATAGGCTGGCAACTGAAGGCCATGTATTGTCTGTGAAGCATTGGATAGGTTGTGAACCTGGATTAACCAGTCAATGGGGAAACAGTGGAGGGTCCCAGTCCTCGAGAAATAAAATATATAAACCATGCTGTGTGACTAGTAGGCGCACTGTTGCTTGTGGGAAGCCTGCCATTGCAATTGCAAATAAATTACTACTTCATTGAGATCCTTGCCTGAGTTATTGGCTACAGAGCGTTTCTCACATAATTATCCTACTATTTAGAAAGATTAAGTTACCTTTTGTAAGAAGAACTATGGGACACAAAAATCAATATGGTCAAGGCTGTATATACCAAAAAGACTAACATCTGTCAGTTGCATATGAACTGTAAAGGTAAATATTACTTAATAAGCAGAGGATGCAATATTACATTTTGGCAACATTTTTGTATAGACCAAATATTTTTTGGTAAAGTATGTCCAGGACTGACTGGAGAAAATATCTCTCCCTTCTTTCACAAGCTTTTCCTTCTTCTCCATTACCTGTCTTTAAAATGTTGTGCATTTAAATGTATTTTTAACCCCTCAAGATTTCATAGATCACAATTGGCATTGGCATTCAACATGAAGGCAAAAAAAAAAAAAAAAAAAAAAAAAGTGTTTTTCATCCATTTATCAATGTATAAGAATTAAGTAGCTCCAGACAAAATTCCCAAATATATGAACATGTCTGTTATTCTGTCACATTATTAGAATGTACCCAGGATTGTTTAGCCCATAACAGCCATCATCCTCCCAAACAATTTTGAGCTACAGAAATTAAGAGTGGTCAGAGACCCCATGGACTCTGCAATTTGGGCAAGAACATAACTGTAAAAGTAGCAGATTATATGTAAGTTTTATTTTATATTAAAAAATAAATGAAAACACAACAAGTCATAGGGAAGGCAGCATGTCAGGAATCATCAGTGAAGTATTTTGTAGAACTCTGAATAGAATAATATAGATTCTTAAGATGGTATGTTACTTCA
Organism: Oxyura jamaicensis; assembly: GCF_011077185.1. NCBI lineage: Eukaryota > Metazoa > Chordata > Aves > Anseriformes > Anatidae > Oxyura > Oxyura jamaicensis. The sequence goes on from NC_048893.1 coordinate 164,793,379, forward strand.
CAAATCTACAGGACCAAGGAAACTCAGCAACATGCATATATTGTTTTATCAAAGTGTTGTTTGTTTGTTTGTTTGTTTTAATTGGGGGAATAAAGGTGTTAGGCTGCAGTAACTGTTTAAGAGAATAAACTTTCTGAAGACATTATAGTACTTATTGCTTTGAGTACCTATGAGGAGACACTGAAAGAGCTGGGACAGTTTAGCCTGGAGAATGGGAATTGCAGGGGTGATCTTCTTGAGATCTATAAAGACCTGAATGGAGGGTAAAAAGAAGACGGAGCCAGCTCTTCTTAGCGTTGCCCAGTGACAGAATGAGAGGCAATGAGCACAAACTGGAACACAAGATGTTCCGTCTGAACATCAGGAAGTACTTATTTAATGTGTGGGTGATGGAGCATTGGAACAGGTTATCCAGAGAAATAGTGGAGGCTTCCTCCCTGGAGACCTTCAAAAGCTGTCTGGATGTGGTATTGCATTAAAGAGTAAAAAAGTTTGGCAGGCCCTAAACTCCATTGTGTTCCATCTTGATCTCAAATATCAGAGGGGCTGGGGGCAGCTGATTCTGAGTGATACCCAATTCAGCACAAGTCCAGTTGTATTCAATATGTTGAATTACCATGATCATGAATGCACAAATAAAGCAATAGACATCCAGTCTAGTAGATTAACAGCAAGTATAGTTTACTGAAGCAACACAGAACAGGTTCTTTTGGATTACAGGTGGTAAATACACTGTCTGTAAAGCACATTAAAATACCAAGAATATGACTAACACAACAAAGTACATATAAGTTAACTTATGAAACAACTCTATAGAGAATGTTAGGTTTCTCAGGGAAGCACTTGGTATAACTGAGGGTTCAAATCTCACCCTATAGGCACACATTAGGCATCCCCATCAGGGCAAAGGAGAGGTTCAGTCCATCAACTGATACCAGAAGTCAGCGATGTCCTCCCAGCTTGTATGCAATGGTATCTTCCCTAACATTTTTCCTCTCTTGAGTCATTTCTATACTATTTTATAACTTTTAGGTGGAGCTTGAGTGACTCTAGTCATATGGATCTTTGTTATGATTGTTATAAAATTTTCTCATTTTTGCTTTAAAGATATTGTTCAAAGAAATTCAGAGCACATGCTCAGTGAGGGGTAGTTGCACCTTGGAGTCAGGTAGACTTTGGGACTGAGACATAGGTTGGTGTTATAATGAGCAAAGTTCACCCAGAGGACCTAACCTTGTTTGGCTCAGGGCTGGCTATGCAGTCTATCAGTACCATCAGTTCCATAGTACCATCAAGTTTGCCATCCCTTTGGTGATATTACTGAGCCCTGCCAAGATGTCTTCACTCTGTTTTAATTTCTCTTGGAGTCAGCACACCAAGCTCCCCTGGTATTGCCAATATCTAAGGTTGCAGGTTTTTTTGCTAAGGGGATTATCATGGAAAAAAAATGCATTTCTGCTACATCTCACTCTGGAATTTTCCTCAGTACTGAACATTCTCTTAAAATGTGGACATACCTTTAATCTCAGTAAGTCTCCTCCAGCAATTATTTCATACATCATCCTGGGCAACCTGATCTAGGTGTTTCTGCCTAAGCAGGGGTGTTGGACCAGATGACCTCTAGTGTACCCTTCCAAACTTTATCATTCTGCTATTCTGTGATTGTGTAAATTTCAGTCCACTTGAGATACAGTCTAGCTAAAGCTGTTTGGTCTACTTTTTATCTTCTTTATGTCAAAAGAACAGGCATCACAGCTCCAACTTGCTCTGGAATGATTTATTTCCATATTCCCATTGTTTTTCACATCCTATGTTTTCAGTTTACTTCCTGAGTTATTCAATAAAGGAAGATGATGCCTAGCCATAGAAGCCAGTAATTAATTTAATTTGTTTTCTTTACATATATACTTAATATAACATTTCATTTTCATGACAAAAAAAAAATAGTAAAAATCATTTATTCAAATTATTATTTTTTAAAAGTATTTTTGTACTTCATTTCACTGATAACACTCCCATTTATTTTCACATCCATAAATACTAAATTGACTCCTTAGCTAAGCAATTATTATTTATGGATCAGACAGTTACTCAGTTCCAATACATTTACAAGAAACTAGCAATAATTAATTTCATACATAACGTATAGCATCTACTTTTCATTCACTGGACTAGAAACAACAACATCTATATTCCATTTCCTGTTTCAAATACTACAGGATAGTAAAGTTACAGTTGCCAAGTACAATTCTTGGAAGGAAGACAATTCTACTAAGCATGAAGTACATCTGAAGAGATGTCAGAAAATTCCTGTGTACTCTTTACTGAATAGGTCCATACTCTTTACTGAATAGGTCTTGAACTCACATGTATCTTCAAGTTCTGCATTAATGCTCAGTGGAGAAAAAGAAAAAAAAATCATCTTATTATATATATATATAATCATCATCATAATTCAAATTAATAATTCAAAAGTTCATAAAATTTGCTCAGAGACTTATTCAGGAAACCAAATGAAGAAATGGCACAATTAAATGCTTCCATATATTTAGATAGTAATGAGTTGCAGTATTTAACACTTGCTAAATGAAAAACAAACAAACAAACAAAAAAACAGTGTGTATGAATTTCTCTAATCATTTAGCAGCAGTGAATGCTTGCTCTTCATGTGATTTTTTTTTTTTTTTTTTTTCCCTGAAAAACATATCAGAGCTTCTCATTTAAATTCACTGTTTCAATGTTTGTAACTGAAATAGGCCTTGTTTTGTCTCCTCAATTTCCTTATATTAAGATACACATAAGATACACATAAGGAGATACACAGGTGTGTGGGTTTACTTAAACATTTACGAATTTACAAATTGTTTTTGATTTTTCTTTTGTAAATAAATTTTATTTTTTCTTTTACTTGTATACAAAAATATATTTGACATATGGAATGTCACTGTGTGAACAACAGACTACTTACCTGAATAATAATAATAATTCATATTAATTAAAAATGATTAAAAAACAAAGTGAACTTGACACAATTTAGCATAATTTCATTTCTAAGTGTAACTACGTACACAAACTAAAATGCATATTCCTTGTTAGCAGTAAAATATGATTTATTTATTTATTTTGCTTAAAAGCTGTGGTTATTTTTACATTGTTTTCTGCTCTGTATATGCTGTTGTTTTTTGTTGTTTTATGTGTTTTGTTTTTGCATAATGTAAGTTTTATCCTTTAAACCTTTATTGCTGCAAAAAGAACTTTAGCTGTGAAATGAAAGATCAGCGTGTTTCCACTATTCTTACCAAGCTTTAAGTATTTTATTATACTGCCAATATTCTTATTTTGCAGTGTCCTCCAGTTGTGTTTAAATTTACCAAAAAGCATTTCACTGAAATTCCTTGACATTAGGATAATGTTGGCATTAGACTTTTATTTTACTTTTCTTATGAGTCTACTTACAATACAAGAGACCAAAGTATTAATTTTGATATTCCTTCAATAAATAAATAAATAAATAAATCTCACAAAAGGGACTAGAATATATTACACATATAAACTTTTTACTGTTTGCTCAGACTAGTTTTAAAAATACAAGAGAATATGAAAATGCTAATGAAATAAGCTGCTGGGCTCTGATAAGTGACTTGGAGTAACTTCAAATCTTTCTTTTAGAGTATTTTTTTACTTCTCACATCTAACATACTATCTATTCAGACATTGCCCTATTTATTCAATGACATGTAGTACTGACCTCTAGAAAACACATTTTTCTTCCCCTTCTCCTTCCCCACTCCTTCCCTTCCTCCCCCTTCCCCTTCTCTTTTTAACTCCCTCTCCCCTTCCCCCTTCCCTTTCCACTTTCCCTCCCCTTTCTCTTTTGTTTGCTTTGCTAACAATAGAAATGAGGATTTAAAAGTTGCATTAGCAACTGTGTTACCTTCTATGCAGATATGATACACGTACCCATTGTTGAAGTCAATATTTAGTGTTTTATAGCAAATAAAACTGTTGTTTACATCATATTATTTTATAATTACTAATTATTAATTAGAGTTTTACAAATTATCAAAATTACGTATAGGTTTAAAAATAATTGAAAGAAGGAGGTAAATTAATAGTATAAACTGAAACAGTCAACTCTAAAACCAAACTATGACAATTCAAACTTTTTTCATTGTACTCAGATAAAATGATATAAAACATTTTTTTATTATTATTATCTACAAAAGAGAAGGCAAAAGGAAACTTTGTAAAAAATGAATTTATTATATCAAATAATAGAATAACAGTTATGCTGATTCATAATCCAAATCTACTGACAGATCAGAGGAATGAGCACTATGAATATGGAATTCCTGCAGAAGCCATGTACAGAGTTACCTGCCAGCTTATTAAAGATCTAATAAATCAGCTTATTGAAGATCTCATTCTGCATTGCTCATTTATTACATTTGTGGGGGTTCCTACAAGCTTTCTGTCACTTATCTGAGAGTTAGACTATCCATCACATAATTGCTATGATGGTGACTTTAGGTGTAATCAAATATCAGCATTTAATAAGTCACTGGATCCTTCCTTTACTAGGTTTGTGCTTACAAAAATACAAATGTGCTTACAAAATCCAGCCTTTTAAAGGTTCCCAATTTATATGGAAATGTATTAGTCAGTGTCTAAGACTCAACTACTTGTACTACACACGGAAGATTAAATTGATAATTTGACTATTCAAAAACATTAATGCAATTACAGGAAACTGCAATAGCTTTATTAGGTGGAAGTGATAGAAACACAGAAATACAAAATATTGAAGACTGAATAGGAATATTCAAATTCTTTGTTAAATGACTAGTGGGGAGTCAATTCTCTCTAACACAAGAGTAGCTATCCCCTAAATCTTCAAATGGAGAAGCAGAATCAATCCCACTGTTCTGAAGAAAAATATTCTCTTATGAAAATATTATTTTGTATTGTGAATAGTGACTACAATTATTTTCAACGTGGGTTGCAGTTAGACTTGTTATAAACTTGTTATAAACTTGTTATAAACTTAACCCAGTTATACAGTTTAGATTATTTTAGCAGTAAATTGAAGTTGGGGGGTAACAGTTAGGTTTCTTTTAATTTCTATGACATTTAACTACCCTTCCCTCTCTCACACCATACTTTATTAATTAATGTTAGATTGTCCCTCAAATATTATACCTTAATTTCCAGTATTTCTGTAGATGTATTAATTAACTGAATGTAAACTTTTTGGACTTTTTGTGTTTAACCTCCCTTCATTTCTTGAGTTTCATTTATATCAGCAGCATATATCAGCATATATCGGTATATATCAGTACCAATCTGATATCTTATTTTAATCCTAGTATTCTACATCCCTTTTTCTTAATTGTCTTTTAAGGGACAGATTATTTTGGAAATTTTTTAAGAGGTGACTCAATTCCTTTTTTTTTTTTTTTTTTTTTTTTTGATGTTATAACCCTCATTAATTAAGGACTAGTTTTTTTCAGTATCCTGAAGGTTATTTAGCCAGTGTGAACAGTAAATATTAAGTAGATCAGATGTGAGTTTTAATTCATTCACACTAATATTTGCAGTATTTCTTATTAACAGTATTGTAATAAGTTTATACATACTAAAGTGATAAATACACTTATTTTAACTTTTTTTTTTTTCTTCAGTTTTGCTTTATTTTCATTTTATATTGTTGCAAAGTTCATTGACTGTCATATTCTGTTCTGAAGATACGCATTCAGTTATATGGACAGAAATGTCAGAGGTAGGTTAAGATGTGAAATCATTGAAGAGCAAAATCATACGAAGCTCTAGATCCATGTCTGAATCTTTGAAAAGTCAGATATAACTATTAAACTGGTAATACCTTCCCCCAACTCCCAACCACAGTATGAGAGTTCATTGAAGGACAGAGTTCATTAGGAAGACAAAGGCAAAGAGGGAAAGAGAAGAAGACTCCTCTGATAAAACATAAACAATGAGTGGCAAGAGAAGAAGCAGGAGAGAGAAAAGATCCAAAGGTATAAGGAAATATTTAAAGAAGCATTATTCAAATAATTAATGAATTTAAAGAGTTAGATTAATGAAGAAAAGGTTGTTAGAAAAAACTTTTGAACCATGGTCAAGAGAGGAGACAACAAATTTAAAAAGTATCAGGATGGAGTTGGAGAAGAGGAAGAAATTTAACATAATATATACTAAACAAGACAGGTTCTATGGATAAGACATCTATAAAAGACATCTACAGCTTAGTGTTTACTTGTTAGTTTCTTAGTAGGTTTAGAATGACAAATATATTTACACAGCAAATGACATTGTAATAAGGTGTCCTGGTTTCAGCTATGATAATTTTTCTCCTAGTAGCTGCTATAGTGTTGTGGTTTTGATTTACAATGAGAATAATAATGATAACATGCTAATGTTTTAGTTGTTGCAGAGCAGTGCTTACCCTAAGTCAAGAACTTTTTAGCTTCTCATTCTGCCCTGCCAGCGAGGAGACTGGGGATGCACAAGAAGCTGGGACAGGACAGAACCAGGACAGATGACCCAAACTGGCCAAATTTCTATTCCATACCTGTGGCACCATGCCAAACAATTAATATGGGATGGCTGGCTGGGGTAGTGGGGGACTGGACATCTGTCAGTGGGTGGTGAGAAATTGCATTGTGCATCACTTATTGCGTGCATATTATTATTACTAATATCATAATTATTATTATCATTTCTCTTTCTTTTCTGTCCTAGTAAACTGCCTTTATCTCAACCCACAAGCTTTTACCTTTTTTTTTTTTTTTTTTTTTTTTTTTTCTGATTATCTCCCCCATTCCACTGGGGGAGAGGAAGGGGAACATGGGGATTGGATGGCTGTGTGGTGCTTAGCTGCCTGCTGGGCTAAACCACAACATAAGGTTGTATATAAGGTTATGAATAAGGAAAACTATATAATATTTTTTAAAAATTATAATGAATGTACCTATGGAATGAACTATAGAATAACAAACAATAAGTAGTCAGAATTATTATTCATACTAAAGCAAACAATTTTTAGTAATATGACTACTGATACTTCCACTATCTCAACAATAATAACAATAATAATAAAAAATCTGTGGTAAGAAAGAAGCAATAGATATGAAAAAAAAGGAAATCAAATCTTGCATTCTTATAATAATAAATATTCCACCAAAACCAGCATGATATTTGTCTGGGCAGTCACTCACTTTCAGAATATAAAATAACTCCACTTAGAATTTACGTTGAATGTTACAATATGTAAGAAAAGCATGTATATGGAAATTACTTGAGAATACAAATAAATAAATAAACAAATAAATCAACATTAGCAAACATATCAAATGGTCTTTCTCAACATATGGTCAGTCTCAGCTTAGAATTATGTGCCTTTTGACAGTCATGATCCTACTGAAGTAAGATATCCTATATCTTTAAAGAGGTTAGAAATGTTTCTTTAATATCTAATTGAATATTACAGATGGCCAAATTGTAAACCAAACTTTCTTTTTCAGTTTAAATCTCCATGTCCCTGATCACTTTTGCTTTTATTCCCTTTACATACTTCATATATTTCTTGGCTGTGGCTGCACAGATTTTCAAATGAAATCTTATCTTTCTTTGTATACTGACATTAATATTCTAGTTCTACTGAAATAAAGCATTTGATGTTACCCTAGGCTTATGTTTCCCTCTGGTGGCTTCCCTTATTTTCTTTGGTGGTTGATTGTCTGCAATTGCCTGATGTATCCAGAATAGAAATCATGGCTTCAGTAATACTGTGTGTGATTCATCTAAGCAACATCAGATGTTCACATTTAAGACAATAATTCTAGGTTCCCAGGAATACTGTTGATTATGTACAAAGCATGATTCATTTTAATCATAAACTGACACAAATTAATCCCTGAAAATGTCTTCTTGAATATGAAGACAGTCTAGTAGACTGCTGTAGCTGTTTACACTCTAGATGTCTGAAAGATGAAGTAACATATTCATTGTTTAATTAGGTTGCTAGGTGCTTCTAAATGCTTCACCTATCCTTTGGTGAAATTTTCTTGCAATTATATTGCAAAAGAAAAGTAGAAGTTTTCAATATGTTCATTTTACAGTTTCAGTCATTTTTCTGCAGAATATCACTGGCCAAATTATTTGATCTTTCTTTCCAGTAGACATAAGAACATATCAGATATAAAATTAATTAAGAAACAAATATGACTTAATCTCTATTTTAATTCTCTTCATATAAGATTCAGGAAGTACCCAAACTAATTGTTCTGATGGATCTTTAATATTTATATAAATTATCAGTGCATATTCAGTACATTTATTCTTGACCAAGATCAAATGTGAATTCTGTGCAAATATATAACAAAATGTAGTCATTTTTAAATTACTAATTCTGAGGTTCTGTAATGTCATTACTATATGTTTTTACACATTTAGCAGATGTAATATTTTTCAGGTCTAATATATTGAAATTATTCTATACCCTTGGTATAAATTTGTCTACAACAGATTTATATAACTAGATGATTTGTTTAAGAGATCAGGTTATCATTCTGAATTAAATTATTTTGGTATGTAGGATTTTATTCATATTAAAATTATTTTACTTTTTCCATAAGAACAGTATCAGTGGTCATACAGAAGAAGATATTATCAGTAGATATGTTTTCCCATATGACATGTAATCTCTGATCTCTCCACACTTACAAATCTGATACTGTGAACAGTAGAAGGCTGGTTTTCTTTAGAACTTTTCTGTGTTTTGCATCATTCTGTTGTTTTGGGAAGTACTACCTTCATCCAAGAAAGGGGTCTAAAAATTTTCCATGGCATTCTCCATAGTGGTACCCTAGTCTCAGTGTATGAATCATTTCTATTGAGAGACATGTTGCAATTATCTATAATTTCAAAATAGAACCCTATATATAATGCATGATTTAATTCATCAGGTTGATGAAAATAGCTGGATGAAAATACTGGGTACTTACAATGAAATTGTTAGAATATGGCTATGTCACATGACAAAACGTTAAACTGGATGGGAGGGGCCCTTTACAGAGAGACCAAGCTAGTGTGTCATTGTTTTTGATCTGTCATTTATAGCTTGTCTAATGACTATTTCCATTTCTCTTTCCATATTTTGCAGTGTTTTCTCTCATTCTACAAATTTGTATAAACAACATTACTTTGGACCAAACTGAGTTCAGTTTGCAGAGTTAGTTTAGATTATTATTTTCTAATTGAGATCACAATTTTACCCTAAGTGTTTGAAATGTTATTAACATAAATAACGTCATAAAATTAAATGAATGAATGCTATGAAACAAAAAGCAAAATTAATTAAAATAATTACTTTTTTAAATGACCCTCTTTCTAATGCATTTTGACTCTCCATTAGTTAATTATAGCTATCATTAGTTTCCTGGAACAACCTTTCATTTCAGCACATTCAAACTCTGCACAGTGACATGTTTCATTTCTAAGTGAAGGTGAAAAAATAGCATCCTTCACTTTGTATGGCTATCAGCTGATCTAATTCAAAATTATGAGAATATAATACATTATATTTTAACATTTTTCTGATAAAAAATGCCTATGTTTGTGTTTTGAGACAGAAGAAGAACTTTATGAAGTTGTCTGTGATAAATTCAGGAAGAAGTTCTATTTCTGACACATGGAAATATGGATAAATGTATCTAGACATTCAAGAGAATATTAAAGTTCAGGGTAAACAGGATTTTATTATTGTACTATTATTTTTTATTTGATTCTAATTCTTCCACAACACACTAGAAAAGTGTGATATTCTATCTTTCTAGTGGTTATTCCTAATTAAAATAACTCCCTTATCTTATTCCATTGGATTTTTTCTCTGAATATAAATCAACTGTATGAGATATAGATTCTCGGACTTACTGATGTAAAACTACTTTGGAGTTTAACAGATTTTTGATATTATTATTGTTAATAATATAAGGAAGATACACTAGTTGTCTCTACTTCTTCTTTTCCTGTTTAAATGATTTGAGTAAGAATAAGACCTTATATTAAAAGTTTTTTTTCCAATTAAGGAAAAAGTAGAATAACACAGTTTGAAGTTTTCACTAACAATGACCATTTAAAATATTTAATACCGATATTTTTATAACGAAAAAAAAGGTCAGATTACAGTACTAAATTTTCATGGAATCAGATCTCTTCTTGAACTGCCAATAGCTTTTACTAAGAGCTTTACTGAGACGTTGCTATCTATTTTCTACTAAGGCATGTACAGCACTTATTCACACTCGTGTCTGTTACCCACACATGAGAGAACATCAAGCATTTCCATCTTTCTGCATGCAAAGTATCTTAAAATTTTTACTAGATAAATATAAACACAATAAATAATATTAATTATAATATGCTAATTTGTCTAATTTAAGATGGTCACTGCTAAGAATTTGAATATAACCTGAATATTACAAAAATTGTTTGTTGTGTCCTTAGATTAGAAACAGTTTATTGTGGAATTCATGGCTATAAAATGATATGTTGTTATTAAAGTTTTTAAAGAAATATAAAACAAAGGAGCCATAATGTAGGGTAAAAATGGATTTTTGTTTTACACATTAAACAGATTTTTTTTTTTTTTTTTTTTTTACTTAGAGAGTTTCATTTACTCCCAAAGTTCAACATAATTTTTTTGATAATATTCATGATAATCTCTCTAAATTTTTTGACACATATGACTAGGTTTTCATTTGCAGTGGGATTCTCATCAAACTTTAGACAACATCATTATGGGTATCTACAGCTAAGACAGCCATTTAGACGTTCTTTAAGTCTTCATCTTAAAATGGAAGTAGAGTTTTTAAAGAAATAATTAATAATTTCTTTCTTAGACTTCTCCATTTAGCTAACATGACGAGCTCTAGAGATGCTCCTTTCTGTCTCTTGATTCCATTGTCTTTATTTCCTCTTAAAAGAAGCCTATTTCTGATTAATGTAGAGATATTTTCTTTGTATCTTTCTGTAAATAAGTGAGAGGAATCAATTAGTTTTAGTTCATTCTGCATTAGTAATAGAATAAATGAAACCATTTATGTATGCTTGAATTATTCATATATAAGTCTATGGACTCTGTTTGCTATTGAAAAGGTTAAAACAACTCTTTGTCTACTTGACTTGAAAGGCTACAGGTTTTCTCAATCCTGAAAAGCTATTTAGCAATAAATATTTCTATTCTCTGTGGTGAAAGTATTGGCTTGGCTGATTCTCTCTTTTAAAATCTCAGTAACTGAACATAATCTAGACATGAGTTTTGAAATGCTTGTTTGGGATTATTTGTAATTCTTCACAGTGCACCTATGACTTAGGACCCTGACTAAGAAAGTTACAACTTTCATGTAAATGTAGTGGACACATATAAAGGATTAAATGTCAGAGCTAGATATTTGAGACTTCATTATAACTAAGAGAGACATGGTTACTTTTAGCGTATGGTGTCATTAAAACATGGCCCAAATATCAACATATTATTAAAATAAGTCCCTCCTGTCTAGAAGAGATCTTTGTATGCTTAAGTGATTTGCAAATCTATGTGTTGTTGATGATTTAGGTGACATAAAGGCTGCACTTAAGGATCAGTGCTCTCTTCATTGCTTTATACAGAGGATTATAATTTTCTCTATACTTAAGCTGTAATGCACTACTTTAAAATTAAAAGGTGGTGTAGTCTGTCTTCATTTACTAGCACATTTCATGCTGTTGCAATATATTGTGGACTCTACCACTGAAATTAATATTACACATTTATTACATATTTCCTATTCATTGGGTTACCAAATGACAACAGGTTCTTGAATTATCTGTTGAAAGTTCAGTGATGACATTTACTTAATTAAAAACAAATAAACAAACAAATGAACAAATATAAAAGAAAAACAAACCAACAAACAAGGAAATATATAAAGCAATCACAATCTTATTCAAATATGGCTAATAGCGTTAAACGACACAGTTATGAAAAACAATAATAAATATTTTCTCATCTGAGGCTGTGAAATGTGAAAATAATACTTTTATTATTATTATTATTCCATTAAGGAAACCAAAATGTATGGTATTGAAATATTCCAATTGTTTGGTTCTCATCTTAATCAGCACATAATGTTATTTTTTGTTTGATTTTATTTTGTTTTGTTTTGGGAGGGTTAATATATTTTGTTTTAGTATAAACTTAATTCTAATGTTGGTGGGCACATAATAATGAATTTATTGACAATTAATTCCTCTGTGATATTTTTTAAATATTCAATTTATTTAAAAAAATCATCCCTATATTGTTCTCTTTTCACATTTTCTACACATTAGCATGTACCATGTCCTACACATAGACACAAATCACATGCCTCTTTTGTTCACTGCTATTAATTTTTTCTTAGTGTAACTGTTGTACAATGAAAGCCGAAATAGAAGCTGACGAGATGGGGGGTGGGGGCGTGGATGAAAAAACTATGAATGTAGGAAATTCTCTTGCTTAATCCCCCTTGACTACGTAGCTGAGGGACAGGCGGAATTTTAATCTATTTGCTATTCTCATTACATCTTTGGATTTAATACATGGTCTTATAATTAGAAGATAACTCCTGGAGACAGATGACAGACCTATTTTGTATGTTTAATGCAGTTTGGTAATACTTTGTACATCTGGCAGAAGAAACAACAGTGGCTTCGATAGCTAAGGGAGGTCAGTAATATACATGGTGAGACCAAAAAAAAACACTACCATCAACAAAAAATCACTTCAAATTAAGAATTACAAATAGATTCTGGATGTTAGGCATGTGGTCTATGTTCTGCTAAGTCTATGATCTACTAGGTTTTATGAATTCCTTTCAAATTCTTAGTTGAAATAATTTGGAAAATTCTGGATTTGGAAAGAATTTGGAGTTTTGGAAAGTAGGCTTCCATAAGAAAACTGTTAGCTTTGTCAGTCCTAACTCATAAAAGTTAAATCTTGAAATCTTAATATGGACAAACTTCCTTTAGACAAGAAACCTACCCCAAGTAACTGAGTTCACATAGGTGTCTCAGGTAGAAAAAATTGCCTTCTGGAGATGTCTATTTTTTGTCTACATACTAGAAGATGGCTCTGATATATGTATACATACACATACACACAAATATATATATGTTTATATGTATGGATATATATATTTATGATATGCAATATCTAAAGTTAATATTAATATAACATTTTCATTTATTTTCATTTAAGCATTTTATATATGTCTGCACTGCAAATTATGTACAAAGAAATATTAGGGATGAGTACCATAATTCCAGTGTAGGAAAACAGCTGGTTAAAAGTGAAGCAATAACTTTTACACAAGACAAACTTATACATAGAAAAATATTAACAGTGATTTTTGTCAAATTATAGGATTTAAATAATTATTGCACTCTTTATTAATATTAAATAGTTAACTGGGGAGGGTAGGAGGTATGAGGGGGGGTGGGGAGAGACAAGGTTAAGCTAACAATTTTTTTTTTCTGATGCAGCAAGATTGGAAGGAAAATAAAATACAAAGGAGAGTCAAAACATTATGGAGAAATAATTTTCTGACTTCATAGTAACTGAAATTATAGAAATGGGATCTAAGGCAGTACTAAAAAGATCAAGATCATGTGATATACCAATAAATACATTTTTTAGATATCTGAAAATAATTAAATTCAAGATTGTACATTATGTTTTTTTTTTTTGTTTTTTTTTTTTGATATTTTGCATGTGGGCGTGAGAAAACAACAAGTATTTCAGTCACATTCAAGTACAGGCTTGGAGGAGGTAGAAAATGGTGGGTGAGGGGAAAGTATTTTTAGTTTACTTTTAGTTTCTCACTGCTACCATTATCAATAGACAATAATAGCCTATTATTATTAATAGGCAATAAATTATATTAGTCTCCCTATATTGAGTTTTTTGCCCAATTGGTGAATGATCTCTGTGACCTTACATAAAGCCATGAGACTTTTCATCATATTTTGTTCCCCTGTTCCTTTGAGGTGGGGGAATGAGAGAACATTTTGGTGGAACTTAGCTAGCCATCAGTATGAAACTACCACAGATAAGGTTGGTGATTACCTGGCATTGCAACTTGTCAGGGTCTCTCTGAAAGTCCTCTCCACCCTCAATGGAGTCAACACATCCTCCTAATTTTGTACCATCTGTAAACTTTGTATGAATTTAAACCTTGCAAGCAGAACATTTTTAAAAACACTGAAGAGAACTGGACCTAAAAAGGAGTCGTAGGGAACGACTCCTTTTTAGGTCCAACTCACTCCATGAGTGATTGGTTGCCAGCCTGATCTAATGTCATTTATTATAATTCTTTGAATCCCAACCCATCAGCCAACTGTTCACCAATCATATTATGCATTTGTCTAGCTATATGCTGGACATTTTGTCCAGAATACTGTGAGAAACAGTTTTGAAAGATTTGTTGAAACCCAAAAAGATCACTTTTACTGGCTTCCCTTGGTCAACTAAATAGGTGACCTTGTTTTAAAAATAAATTAAATTATTTATACGGGACTTTCCCCTTCTGAACCCATGTTGGGTATGACCAATGACTGCAAGCAAGTCTGATTTCAAAGGAAAGAAAAAACATCTTAAATTCAATTTTAATGTCTCATTACAGAAAAGGTTAAACATAAATGTGGATGAAAATTATGAAAATTTCTTTCTCTTAACACTGTATGTGAAAGCATGCAAAAATTGGCTAATTGGCAGTGGAGTGATATTTCAGTGGTACTGAAATATTTAACTTGAAATAATAGCCCATAAATGTTTGCAATCTACTTTCTTAATGAGAAACTTAATACATATTCCTAGCAGTCTCAGCAGGTAGTCTCCAGTGGTTTGTTGACAAAAGGTGATATAGTGCCATCAAAATCAAAGATGACAAAGCTGCATGTAAATAAATTGAGTCAGCCCTGGATTATTTATTATTTATTATTTGGCACACTTTCACTGGAGACTTTTTTTTTTTTTTAATCCCATAACACAGTAGATGTATTCAAACTTTCTTCCAGGAATTGTCCAATTGTCCTTGGAACATTTTAACTCCTAAGCTACTCATGACAATCATTTGAGAGAACACATTGAATTTTAGTCAAAAGGATAGAAACGACAAAATAAACTAGGACTAAAATATTGTAGGGGTTGTGTTTAATTTGCAAAGAAGAGAATCTCAAATCTTTTATAGACAAATATAAGCTTCCTAAAAAGGAGGAAAGAAAAGGTGATAGATTGTACTATTAGGCTGGCAATCACAAATAATTTTGGTAAGGGCAGCCTATTTCCTTTAAGAAAAAATGCTTCTCTTTCTTTCAGAAGATCACTGAGAAAATCACTCTGACTCTTCTCATCTAACTATCAATACAAGCTTTGGCTAGGACATTTGTGGTCATCATTTGTGACCCATCTCTGTAGAAGGGCATTAGAAGGACATTTACTTGTTTTCTTAATGACAGGAGAACTATGTTGATGAACACTGAACTATTTAAATAATGTTAACTATATTATAGTAAAGTCACAAGTATGTATAATTTCAGCTAATACTGTAATGTCAGGTAGTATTAGTTTTGTACTGTTAATTTAAAACTGACCTTCATAGCTAGATGCAAAGACTTCTCAAATCAACGAAGTTCAATTATGCCACATACAGGATTTTTTGTAGAGGCCAAGTTAGCATATTTAAATAAATTGAGAAGAATCTTGAAAAGTGATAGTATTTTCCATGGGGAAATTTCAAAGCATTCTATAAATGCAAAACATCGGGGAAAGTTTTTTATTTATTTATATTTTTTAAGCAAAAAATTGATTTCCATTTTTAGTAAAAATGTTTTTCTTTAGTTACAAAAATTTCACCAAATAAAATTTTTGATGAGATTTGAAAGTAACATTAACTCCAACATAACCATCTATAACAAGCAGAAATCCAAATTGTTTGTAAGACCGAGAAAATCAATCTCTGTCTCTTCAGTGGAAGATAAAACTGAAGCACAACATCAATTTATTCAAAAAGATGAAAATTTAGTATATATTTTATAAGGAAAGATGTGTAGTAGCAAAGGATGTTAAGACTTGTGTTTGTGCTTGCTTGCAGATACAGACAGCGGGAGACTTCTTTCTGCTAATGTAAAGAATAATCAAAACATGCTCAGAACCTGGCATAGAGAGTGTCAGGATGCTATCAGACTAGCTGTTAGAGACAATGAAAATGGCCTGTTGGCTATTAATGTGAAGGCATGGGAAATGATTTTTTTTTTTTTTTTTTTCTATAACCTTATCTTTAAGAGATTTTTCCAAGTGAGAAATAAAGAGATAGGAAGATACAAGTGTTTTTTTTTTGTTTTTTTTTTTTTTTTTTTTTCTTCCTTATCTTTATATCCTTGATAACTAAGGACAAGAAACATTAAATAATAGTTAAACATGTTTATATGTTTTTAAATGAACATATAGGGACTTGTAACTATTAAGCAGAACAAATAGGCAAATGTCAGGTAAGTGCAGATGGTTGGCTTAATCCTCTGTTGAACCAGCAAGATGATGTTCTGCTGAACCTTAACATACAAAACTGACAATATTTAGCTAACACTACATGAAACACATGTTAGGAAACATTGAACTACCATTTAAGTTTGTCAGTCAAAAAAAAGGGAAGTAAAAAAATTGTATTAAAGAGGATATTGGTATAGATAGCAGAACATATAAGTGCTTCCTGGAAACACTTATAACTAAGAGGTACTAAAATTGATTATTGTTTATGTAGATATTTTGGATATTTTTTTCTTTTCTTTTCTTTTCTTTTTTTTTTTTTTTTTCAGAGTTCTTTGGCTACATGGTGGTTAGATCACTATTAAACAGATGGACTTTAATGCTGAGAGAGATTATGACAATCATTTAGCCTGGATTTATTACATTGTTCTTGAATTATTTGTAGAATTGTAGTTGTCTGACATTTATTTAGGTTTCAGGGACTTTCAGAACATAAAAGTATAATTTTACAAATATGGAACAACTCCCAGGTGTAAGCATAAATCTGTGAATGAATATGAACAAGAAACCAAAGAGCTTTAGTACTGTGTAAATGAATATCAGCAAAGAAATATGAACTTTTGAAAAACAATTCTTACCAAATTCAATTGAGTCTGACTCATTGAAACTGGCTCATTAACATCCTTCCAATATTTATTATTCTCTTCTAGTATGAAATAAGAGAATATTCTGCTTTTTGAAGGTAATGAAAAATGACAGTTCTCAGAGCTTTACCAGATAAATTCTAACAAATAGAATAAAAAATACAATAATTTCCACTATGCAAATTTATCTAGTACATTTTATTTCAGTCCCTGTTTTAGCCTCCAAAACTTTATCATTACTGTCTCATTTTGTTTATATTGTTAATTATTAAAGAGTGTCTGAAAATGTGAGGGACAGTGGGATTCATCTCACCTAACTTTTTGCCTTTTATACGTCTAAACTAATTAATGACAGTTTCATTCAGTTATCTACACATAGGTATCTAGTATCATTGAGATACCCTGGAGAACCCCGCTCAGTCTTCAACTGCCTCTCCAGAAATACCTGTCTTCTGCGCTGTCATAGTCCCATAAAGATATCAGTTATTCTCTAGCTATCCATTTATCCAGACCATACTTCTTCAGCTTACATTAGATTATTGTGGAAAATGGTCTCAAAAGCCTTCATGAAATTGAGACAGAACTACTACTGTCTCTTTCTCCTTGTGGCCCATCATTTATTCAGTCAAGCAAGATTGTCCTAGATAAATTTGTTTAACTTCCTGTACATCATGTATTTGGGAGTGGATTCTGAGATCTTTCTAAAGATTGAGGTGAAGTTAAACTGTCTTTAGGTTCTTCGTATTCTTCGTATTCGTCTGAGGGAGTGTGAATCTCAGAATCATAGAATGGCTTGGGTTGGAAGGGACCTTAAAGATCATCTAGTTCCAATCTCCCTGACATGGGCAGACATATCACCCAATAGGGCAGGTTGGCCAAAGCCCCATCAGCCTGGACTCGAACACCTCCAGGGATGGGTCATCCACAACCTCTTTGGGCAACGTCTTCCAGTGTCTCACTATCCTTACAGTGAAGAATTTCTACTAATTGCTAATCTAAATCTATCCTCATTTAAGACCATTCCCCCTCATCCTGTCATTGTCTACCCGAGTAAAAAGTCCTTCTCCATCCTTCTTATAAACCTCCTTTAAGTATTGAAAGGCTGCAATGAGGTCTACCCAGAGCTTTCTCTTCTCCAGGCTGAACATCCCCAGCTCTCTCAGCCTTTCTTCATAGGAGAGGTGCTCCAGCCCTCTGATCATCTTCGTAGCCCTTCTCTGGACTTGCTCTTACAGGTCATAGAATCATAGAATCATAGAATATCCCAAGTTGGAAGGGATCCATAAGGTGTTGCGTAGGCCTTCCCATGATCAACAAACCCAAAGTTCTGCCTGTTGCACCAGTCTCAAGGCTGCATATTGATGAGTCTGACCGTCAGTATTGATCCCTCCTATTGGAAGGACAGAGGCAAATACAAGCTGTTCCCTGATCCTTTAACCAGTCCCCCCAAAGCCCTAAAGTCCCTTTTGATCGTTCTTGGACTTCTTGCTATTTCATCATTACCAGCCTGAAAAAAACAGTAGCAGGTAGTAGTCAGTGGGCCACACCAGGTGACTGACTTTCCTGACAATGTCTCTTACTGCAGCCCCATGGAGGCAGCAGACTTCCCTGTGGGTTGGGTCTGGATGGCATATCGGGCCCTCTGTCCCTTTCAGAAGGGAGTCCCCCATGACAATAACCCTTCTTTCTTTCTTGACAGAAGATGTAGCAATGAAGGGGGTAGGTTATCTTGCCTTAGGCACCCCTTCCAACTGGGATGGGCTTCATCTACATCTTTGTTCTGACTGACATGTTCTAGAGCCTCATACCTGTTATACAAGGGTAGATGGAAAGGTGAGGTGGGCATGGAGAAGGCTCACCTACCACCACAAGCAGAAACCTGCTTCCATTCCTTCCATTGGCCTAGGTCCCCTTTTAGTGCCTGGAGGGATGGGGTAAATTTTGTCTTCTGTGTAGCGGCTGCCTGGTGGGATAGAGGAACCTTTGTTGCTTGTGTTGTGGCAGGCTTGAGAGTCTGTCTCAGGGAGCGTAGAGTGTGCTTCCATCAGTCAGTTTCCCTCCCTAACTCCCTGATGCTCCTCAGCCTACTCACCTCCTCGTGAAGCTCTGCCACCAGGCTGAGCTATTCTTCAATCTGGGCACACCTCCCACAGGCTGCTGCTGTCAGACACTGACAGAAGACTCAGGCACACCCTGCAGCCCAAGACATGGATGGCCATGTGTTTCCCTGAGACCTCTGTCTGGGTAGCCACATCAGTGACTGTGGCAGGAGAGGCCGCAAGAGATGCAGAGGTCATGGCTTTCTGCCTGGTGGATACCACGACCGGGCTCTTCACGAGCAGGTTACACCTGGAAAGACGGTTGGAAAAAAGTGGTGAGGGTGCCCTCCCATTCATCCTGCCCATGTGAACTGCTACTCAAACTGATGTACCATGCCCTGACTGATGCTCCACACCCTGTTTTCCTGTGCTGGTTGCCATACTCCTGGTAGCTTGCACCCCCTGGGGGCTGCCATTATATGGCCAGGGAGGAGACTCTGCTGGCTTCACCCATGCCTTGACAGCCTACCTTGTGAGGGTTGCCGGGCCCTGGAGGCTCCCTCAGCTGCCTTGAGTGGCCTCAATGCTGGAAAAAAAGTCCTTCCCACCTTGATTCTGCACTCTGCTGCAGAACTTTTCGGCTCCGGAGCCAATTGCCTTGGTGAGAGGTCCACAGCTTTCTTGTGCTGGAGGCCCCAAACCTAGATGCAGTACTCTAGGTAGGGCCTCACAAGGTCAGAGTAGAGGGGGACAATCACCTCCCTTGACCTGCTGGCCACTTCTTTGTTGATGTCACCAGGCATGTGGGAGAATAGACCAATCCCCACCTCGCTATAGCCTCCTTTACTGTACCTATTGAGAGCAATAAGGTCACCCCTGAGCACCCTTTTCTACAGGCTGAACAAGCCCAGCTCCCTCAGCTGCTCCTCATAAGACTTGTTCTCCAGACCCCTCACCAGTCTTGTTGCCCTTCTCTGGACTTCTCTGGACTCTCTCAAGCACCTCCATGTCCTTCTTGTAGCGAGGGGCACAAAACTGAACACAGTACTCGAGCGGCAGCTCCATGAGAGTTGAGTACAGGGGGACAATGACTTACCTAGACCTGCTGGTCGCACTGCTTCATATACAAGCGAGGATTCTGTTGGCCTTCTTGGCCACCTGAGCACACTGCTGGCTCATATTCAGCCGACTATCCACCAATACTCCCAGATCCTTCTCTGACAGGCAGCTTTCTAACCACTCATCTCCCAGCCTGTAGCATTGCTGGGGGTTGTTGTGCCCCAGGTGCAGGACCTGGCACTTGGCCTTGTTGAACTTCATACCGTTGGCCTCGGCCCATCGGTCCAGCCTATCCAGGTCATCCTGCAGAGCCCTCCTACTCTCGAGCAGATCAACACACGCACCAAACTTAGTGTCGTCTGCAAACTTACTGAGGGTACAGTCAATCCCCTCATCCAGATCATCAATGAAGATGTTAAAGAGGACTGGCCCTAGTACCGAGCCCTGGGGGACGCCACGAGTGACCAGCCTCCAACTGGATTTGACTCCATTCACCACAACTCTTTGGGCCCGGCTATCCAGCCAGTTTTTAACCCAACAAAGCGTACGCCAGTCCAAGCCATGAGCAGCCAGTTTCCTGAGGAGAATGCTGTGGGGAAAGGTGTCAAATGCCTTACTGAAAGCAAGGTAGACCACATCCACAGCCTTTACCTCATCCAGTAAGTGCGTCACTTTGTCATAGAAGATTAGGTTCATCAAGCAGGACCTGCTTTTCATAAGCCCATGCTGGCTGGGCCTGACTGTCTGCTTGCCCTGCAAGTGTCATCTGATGACATTCAAGATAATCTGCTCCATGAACTTCCCTGGCACTGAGGTCAAACTAACAGGCCTATAGTTCCCCGGGTCTACTCTCTGGCCCTTCTTGTAGATGGGCGTCACATTCGCTAGCCGCGAGTCAAGTGGGACCTCCCCCGATAGCCAGGACTGCTGATAAATGATGGTAAGCGGATTGGCCAGCACCTCTGCCAGTTCTCTCAGTACCCTTGGGTGGATCCCATCCGGCCCCATCGACTTGTGCACATCCAAGTGCCGTACCAGGTCACCAACCATTTCTTCATGGATAGTGAGGGCCACATCTCTCTCCCCATCCCCTTCCACCAGCTCAGGGTACTGGGTATCCAGAGAACAATCGGAATTGCCGTTAAAGACTGAGGCGAAGAAGGCATTAAGCACCTCCACCTTTTCCTCATCTCCTGTAACTAAGTTTCCCCCCGCATCCAGTAAAGGATGGAGATTCTCCTTAGTCCTCCTTTTTGTGTTGATGTATTTATAAAAACATTTTTTGTTATCTTTAACGGCAGTAGCCAGATTGAGCTCCAGATGAGCTTTGGCCTTTCTGATTTTGTCCCTTATAGTCCCCCTGAGTGGCCCGCCCACTTTTCCAAAGATTATAAACCCTCTTTTTTCTCCTAAGCTCAAGCAACCACTCTCTGTTCAGCCAGGCTGGTCTTCTTCCGCACCAGCTCATCTTTGGGCATGTGGGAACAGACCACTCCTGAGGGATTAAGATTTTCTTTCTTGAAGAGTGCCCAGCTTTCCTGAACGCCTCTGCCCTTCAGAACCACCTCCCAAGGGACTCTGCCAACCAGTGTCCTGAACAGCTCAAAGTCAGCCCTCCAGAAGTCCAAGACAGCAGTTTTACCGGTCCCCTTCCTGACTTTGCCAAAGTTAGAGAACTCTACCATTTCATGGTCACTCTGCCCAAGACAGCTCCCGACCAGCATGTTTCCCACCAGTCCTTCTCTGTTAGTGAACAGAAGGTCTAGCGGGGCACCTCCCCTGGTAGGCTCACTAACCATCTGCGTCAGGAAGCTATCTTCCACGCTCTCCAGAAACCTCCTGGACTGCTTACTCTGGGCTGTGTTGTGCTTCCAGGATATGTCTGGGAAGTTAAAGTCCCCCACAAGAACAAGCGCTGGTGATTTTGCAACTTCTGCCAGCTGCCTGTAGAACTCCTCATCCGTCTCCTCATCCTGGTTTGGCGGTCTATAACAGACCCCCATCAGGATGCTTGCATTGTTGGCCTTCCCACTGATCCTAACCTATATGGACTCAACGTTATCATTCCCAGCCTCAAGTTCCACAGCATCAAAACGCTGTCTAATATAGAGAGCCACACCATCACCCCTTCTGTGCTGCCTGTCCCTTCTGAAGAACCTATAGCCAGTCTTTGCAGCACTCCAGTCATGAGAGTGGTCCCACTACGTTTCTGTGATGGCAACCAAGTCATAGCCTGCCTGTTGTACGATGGCTTCCAGCTCCTCTTGTTTATTACCCATGCTGCGTTCATTAGTGTAGATGCACTTCATTTGGGCCATTGTCTTCTCCCCTGGCCTTGCCATTGCTCCCCCTTGCACACCTCCAACAAGCCGTATTTCAGCCCCATCCCCCTTCTTACCTAGTTTAAAGCCCTCTCAATGAGCCCTGCCAGCTCCTGGATCAGGATCTGGCAGGATCCAGGATCCATTTTCCCCTTAGAGATGCGTGGGACCTGTCTGCATCCATTAGGCCAGGTGCATAGTAAAACGCTCCATGGTCAAAAAAAAAAAAAAAAAAAAAAGTTTTTGTGTTGGCACCAGCCTCTGAGTGATGTGTTTATCAGGTGGGCTTTCCAGCTCCTCTCTGTACCCCTCCCTACCACACCTGTACTCCCTCTCCATCCACTAACTGTCCCAGGCCCTAAAGTCCTGTTTGATATCTTTCAGGCTTCTCTCGTCAATATTATCACTGTCAGCCTGGACTATCAAAAGAGGATAGTAATCAGAGGGGTAAAACCAGGTTGGGAAGCTTTCTGGCAACATCCCTGACCCTGGCCCCAGGGAGGCAGCAGACTTCTCTACAGGTAGGGTCAGACCAACAAATAGAGCTCTCTGTTCCCCTGAGAAGGGAGTTGCCTACTGTGGTTGTTTTACTTGAGTGGGTAGCCGAGCTCCACCACAATCGCTCTCTCACTCCTCCCCTCCTCAAAGAGAAAGGGGGAGAAAAGACAACATAAAGAGCTCAAGGTTTGAGATGAGAATAATCTAATTGAAGGGAAAGGGAATGGGGAGAAAAAGAAACAAAAGAAACAACAAGGCCGCGCGGAAGCACAGAGAGAAAAGAAAAAAGTTATTCACTACTTCCCATCAATGAAAGATGTTCAGCCATGACCTGGGAAGCAGGGCCTCAAAACACGTACTGGTTGTTCAGGAGGACCGCCCTCCCCCATGAGAGTCCCCCTTTTATTGCTGAGTGTGACATCAGGTGTTATGGAATATCCCTTTGGTTGGTTTAGGTCAGCAGCTGGTGATGTCCCCTCCCCATCAATTGCCTGCCCCCAGCTTGCTGGCTCTTGGGGTCTTGGAGGGAGTTCTGATGCTGTGCCAGCACTATGCAGCAATAGACACAACACTGGAGTGATACCAGTGCTGTTCCAGCTACGAGTGCAGAGCACAGCACTGTGTGGGCTGCTGCAGGGAAAGGTGACTCCATCCCAGACAGACCCAACACGCCTACAACTACCCTTCTGTCTTGGTGGAGGCAGTCTTGAGGCGTGGAGTTTACTTCCTCGCCCTAGGCATCCTCCTGGGTAGACTTTCTACCACTTCCTAACCCACCAGTCTTTCAAGCTCCATGGTCTCAAATCTGTTGTGTAAGGGCACCTGGGAAGGTGGAGATGGTAGAGGGGACATTGCCTGCAAGGTCCAGCAGGGACATGTCTCCTTTTCCCCTCAACTCCAAGGTCCCCTCCCTCTGCCTGAAAGCTACAGCTCAGGAGGTCCACCCCCATTTGGGGTGTCTCACCCTGGTGCCTTTCCTTCAGGCCTTGCAGGGAGTGGCTCCACCAGTCTATCTCCTGCTCACACTCCCTGATTTCCCTCAAGCTCTCCACCTCCTCCTTGAGCTCTGCCACCAGGTGGACCAGGTCATCCACCTGCTCGCACCTCACACACACAGTATCTCTACCTCCCTCAGATGGCAGCAACAGGCTTAGACAAGCCCTGCATCCAGAGACCTGAACTGCCACATTTTTGAGTGGGCACAAAGTTTGTGTGGTTACAGACTTTCTAGAGATAGCTCTCTGCCTAACATAGACCATTGTGGCTTAGCTAGTGGTAGACAGCTATTGGATGAGTTGTTCTTATGGGCGTGGGGGGGATGCTTTTCCCTGCCTGAGCGGGCCCTGCCTGCATGAACTTCCATGCAAACTGCCATGCCCTGCCCTTCTGATGCACCACACCCTCTTTGCCCACCCTGTTGGCCGTGCTCCTGGTCACTCGTGTTCCCTAGGGGCTGCTTTTGAACATCAGGGTAGAGGGGCGCTGCTGGCTCTGCCTACACCTCATCAGCCTCCCTTGTGAGGGCTGCCGGGTTCTGGCGGCTCCCTCAGCTGCCTCAAGTGGCCTCGATGCCAGAAAAAAAGCCCTGCCTGGCTCGATCTCCCACTCCGCTGCAGAATGCATCTGCCCCAGAACCAATCGCCTCGACAAGAACCTTGTGCAAGTACCTTGCACTTGGATTTGTTGAACCTCATTAGGTTCACACAGGCCTTCTTCTCAAGCTTGTCCAGGTCCCTTTGAATGACACTTTTTCTTTCTGTTATATCAACTACACCACTGAGCTTGGCATAATCTGCAATCTTGCTGAGGGTGTACTCAATCCTATCATCTGTGTCATTGATGAAGATATTGAAAAGCACCAGTCTCAAGGACAGACCCCTGAGGGACATTGCTCATCCCCAGCCTCCACTTGGACATAGAACTATTGACCACTATGCTCTGGGTGTGGCCATCACGCCAATTCCTTATCCACTGTATGGTTCACCCTTCAAATCCATCTTTCCAATTCAGAGATCAGGATGTTGTGTGGGACTATGTCAAATGCCTTGCAGAAGTCCAGGTAGATGACATTGTTCAGTTTTCCCTTGTCAACTGATGCAGTCACTCCATCATGGAAGGCCACCACAATGATCAGGTATGATTTGCCCTTGGTGAAGCCATGCTGGCTGTCACAGGTCACCTCCTTGTCCTGCATGTGCCTTCACATTGCATCCAGGAGTATTCATTACATGATCTTGCCAGACACAGGAATGAGATACCAGTCTGTAGATTCCTGGGTCCTTCCTTCTATCCTTTTTAAAAATGGAAGTGATGTTTCCCTTTTTCCAGTCACTGGGGGCTTTGCTTGACTGCCAAGACTTTTCAAATATGATGGAGAGTGGCTTGGCAACTACATCAGCCAATTCCTTCAGAACTTTGGGAAAGTTACCCTTTTTCTACAAAAAAACTGTTTTTTTTTTTTTTTTTTTTTTTTTTTTTTTCTGCTTCTTTTATTACTTCTGAACCTAGATCTTGCAGTCAGAGCTAAAGCTCTTCTCACTAGGTTAATAAGTTTGTTATTCCCTGTCTTTATAAAATAATCTTCCACTTTCAACAACTTATATACAGTTATTGGTTAGGCAAAAACTATGCTTAGTAAAGCCAGATAAGCATCCAAAAGTTGGTTTGCTGTATATGACTGCTCTTCTCCCTTGACTGAAAATATTGTAGACTAAAATAATCCTTCAAGTATTCTTCCTTCTCAGTTTCAAGTGCTCTGAATCTGTTTTCTAGTTAGTTACAAGCAGAGAGTGAGCCTTTCTCTTGCTAACAAAAGTGACTGCTTTCTAGTAACCACCCATCTGACAGAGCTTTTTTATCTACCTGACTTATTGTTATGGTTTAACCCAGCAGGCAGCACCACATAGCCATTTGCTCACCCGCTCCAGTGGGAAGGGGGAGAGAATTGGGGAAAAGGGTAAAACTCATGGAATGAGATAAAAACAGTTTAATAGCTTCTTGTGCACTGCAGCCTCCTCTCTATCAGGGCAGTGTGAGCAGCTGAAAAGTCCTTTAAATATAAACATTGCACTGCAACAACTAAAGTATCAGTGTGTTATGAACATTTTTTTCTCCTAAATCCAAAACATTACACATACCAGACACTATGAAGAAAATTAATTCTATCCCAACCAAAACCAGGTTGTTTTGGGACACTTTGTTTGGGACACTTGTTTTATAGGGCTCAGGTCACTGTCTCTGCCAACTCTTTCGATAGATTCTGTTTATCATCCTGGGCACAGCAAAGCTTGCTAACATCTGTTTGCAGCTTCCCCAGCTTTAATTGAAACATCTCTATCAGAGTACACATCCTAGATTTACAGTCCTGTTCTTGGCCTCACCCAATGGAGGACCACAAGGCACATTATAGCTACAGACATTGTCAAAGACATCGTGTCTCAGGACTTCCTCTTTTCTATTATTTTATTCATGTATTGAAATAATGTGGACTGAGACAAGAAAATAAGAACAAAAAATGTTTTGATCTGACAATATCTTGAAAATAATATTAAAATTATATTAAATTCAGTTGAAATCTCATACAGGCTACCTTAAAATCTTAGTACTACTTAACATGTTAAAATTAAAAGCAAAATAAGATCATACTTTTATTTATTTATTTATTTGAGAAGAATATAAAATTAAAATAACATTAACTAGAAAAAGACTACTTCAATAATCAATCCTATTGTAAAACTATATGAAGTAAACCCACAATTTAAAAGAGTCTAGTTATGTTGTAAAAAATGGTTTTGCAAATGGTAGTAGGTTGACCTTTGGTTGTCCTGAAATTTAGTTTAGTGAAACTGGGAAAAAATATGACAACTATCCAACGACACCTTCACATGATATCAAATAAGTTAAAATTACTTCCTTTCCTATTAAGGTAAAAATTTTACTGAGAGGAAGAGAAAAACATATCATACATATCAAGGCAGCAAGAGCAAGAAGTAAATATACTGATTTCCTTTATGATACAATTAACCTTAAAGTAAATGATTTTTAAGTATATTGATGGTGTTTTGAAATCTAAAGAGGAAATTGGTGAAGAATTAAGATGGGTATGTGTCAAAAAGACATATACAACCAAAACAGAAGGAAAAACAACCAAAAAGCATTCTGATTAGAACAAAATAATAATTTTACACTTAAAATGTTCATTTTGCACAATGTTCTTTACTGTCACATTAAGCAAGTAATTTGTCTTCAGCTATTCATCATATTTATATTTGTTTAGTCAGAAAAAAATCTTTAAAGAAGAAAAAAAGGTTGTTTACATTACATTTTAATTGTATTTTATCTGTATTTCATTCAGTTAAATTACTGCTAATCTACTGTCTGCAACAAATGTGAATTAAAGTTATATAGAAATTAAAATAAAAACTGGACTTTCATGTGCTTTTTTTGAGTAGCATCTGTTGGAATCATGATTGTCACTTCAAAAATCTTTTTTTTTTTTTTTTTTAAATATTTTGAGAAGTAAAAAGCATTTGTTTTGTCTGCATTAAACAAAAAATTCAAAGTAGTTAAAAAACAATATTTTGATCAATGAAGCATGTAAAGTTGCCAGCATTTCCCGGTAGTTATTATGAGAAACAAAACAAAACAAACAACAACAAAAAGTTTATACATCTTTGAGATGTCTTTCCTTTGTAAATGATCCATGTAATACACAGACACATAAATTAACAAAAATTTTCACTGTAACTACGTGTAGTTCACCAATTTGTTTACAGTGTACCCCTTTTTTTTAAATCAGTTGTAAACCTATATAGACTTTACATCCTTACAAGACAGAAAGAGAGAAAATAAAAAAGACCTTAATTTGTAAGTAATTATAGTGCATTTTATTTATTTGAAAAAAAAAAAAAAGTGAAGGACTAGGCTACACGATTTTAAGGAATGACATAGGCAAAATGAGGAGAAAAATGAAAAATAAGATGATCATCAGCTTGTATGTATGAAAAAATATATATATTTTAAATTTCTCTCTTCTGTGATTAAATGTTACTCAGGAATTCATATGTGACAATCATGGCATTAGTGTCATTTCATCTTACAATTCATTCCCAGTGCAGTCCACAACTACCTTATAAAAGAAAATATATAAATAAATATATACTGGTCAAGTATGGGAGAAATCATTTGCTTGGTATGAGGGAATCCATGCATCATCAATTCATATCTCTCATTAGTGCAATGAGAGAAAAGCAACATGTTAGACATTTGAACATTGGCCATGAGCCATGGGCATATTCTCCTTATGAAAACTGTCATCTTTATTTCTTCTGCCTGTAAATATTTTGTATAGTTCCAGGCTTCACAATCTTCTTTCCTCAATAATTAAAAATAAAATAATGTATCTTAACATGGGACACCCTTTTGCTTTTATTTTATTTATTTTATTTTATTTTATTTTATTTTATTTTATTTATTTTATTTTATTTTATTATTTTATTTATTTTATTTTATTTTATTTTATTTTATTTTATTTTATTTTTATTTTATTTTATTTTATTTTATATTTATTTCATTTTACCATACTTTTCATACATATTTATATATATATACTGGTGATATTTACACCCTTTATTGATAAATAGATACAGTTTGAATTTCAGTTTTTCCTTACTCATTCAGGCTTCCACTGGATTCCCCATTAAAACTTGTCACAAAGAAATAATGCTAATTGTCAATAATTAGTCTAGATTTACAAATTTCTCAAAATGGTATGCAATTTCTTTAGGCTAAACAGAAAAATATATTAACTAGCTAATAATAATGGCAAAGGAAGGAACATATTTACTGCCTGATATATTTCTATTATCAGACTGATTTTGACATATTAGATGTATTAAATTAAGCCAGAGGTCAGATTAATTCTAATTAATAAACTGGGGTCTTATGTTTTTAATTCTGAAAAAGACAGAAATGAGTTCTTAATTTTGAATGAGAAATCTAATCTTCATTGAATGTCTTATTCTGGATACAGTGCTGTAAATGTAGGACCTGAGTGTTTTCTGAATTCCAGTTGAGATAATCAATACTCCCTCTCCCCAGACATCAGCTAATTATTAAATGCCTAATAATTAAGCATTTTCACTTTTACTCTTTTGTGAGTTGCATAAAATTGTAGTTGCTTTAACAGCCAGAAAACAAATTTGTTCTTGAGCGTTAGCCTAGAGCTTTATCTTCTGGTGTCTAATTTAAATATTTTAATTAATATTTTAATTGTTAGCAGATTCTTTATTTGCATGGGATCATGGAGACAACAAATATATAACTTATAAGTTATAATACATTATACAAACCAGTATTTCAGATTCTGAAAAACTGAAGTTAATTCAATATTACTGAAATTAATAGTTTAACTGAAGTGAGATTTTAATAAAATCACTGCTGCAAAGGTGGGGCACCAGGACATTGTACCAGGACATCCTCTAATTTTGTGTGTGTATATGTATATATAGGCATATATACCTATAAATTTACATAGACAAAGTTTGTGAAAGTTTTATTTGATATGATTTCATTAGGTATTCAAGTTAGCAATTAGTTGTTGCTCTATTTTTTCATCAAATTATTGTACTTTATGGTGACATTGTCTTTTTTTTTTTTTTTATGCAATCAAAATGCATAGATGATGTTTAGCCAAAAACATATAACAACAACGAAATAATAATCAAAACCAAATGACTATATTGTTCTCTTTCCTTCTGTTTGATTATGGGACCCAATCAGCACAAACAAAAAAAGATTTATTTATTTGTAACAAATTATTGTAACAGTACAGCTGATTAGCTTGACAGTCTTTGTTAGGCATTCACAGATTACATAAAAATCAAGAACAATAAATAGGTGTTTTCTAACCTTCCAAAAAATCCAAATCCAAATCTATTTCATCTGTTAGACTATTTAGACAGTAATGTTTTCCTTACTTTGCAACCAGTTCCACTGAGAAAGGATACATAGGGTAATTCTGACAGGAGTAACTTTGCTTGGATTCTGAGATGGAAGGGGTTTAAGAAAGAGAGAAAAAAGAAAAGACCACACAAACAATGATGTCAGAACACAACAAACAAAAAGTTTGGCAAAGGAAGAATCATTTAATTTTAATCATGTCAGCTGCCTGATAATTGGATAATAATAATAACTGTAACTGATTTTGTTGTGAAGGAGTAAAGCCATAAATTTTGAAATCAGAAGGAAATTTGAACTGACAGTCTACAGAATTCACCTAGAAAATCCCATAGCTCACACATTCTGTGTAGTGAAAGTGTTTCTCACATGTGACTAAGTAACAAATCTCTAAAATGGAAGAAGGCTCTGTGCGGAGAGTCAAAGTTAATGTGCCCATGAAGCACAAGGAAGAATGTTGTGTGTGAATGACCACAGGTGGTACAAAGAAAGATGACTTCACAGAAGAGTGGTTTTTGTTTTAGATAAACAGTAATGTCGGTTGAGTGGATAAACTGACCATATTACAGTTCAGTAGATCAACTCATGGTATAAATGTTCATTAAAAGAGTGTGAATGTTTCTGAGTTAGTCAGATGAGCATTGAGAGTAAAAATGTGTCTTAGTCCAACACTGAATATAAAAACTAAATAATTATCAAAAGAATTTTGAAGATTGCAATTGGCTTGAGCTGGTTCAGCCCAAATAATCCTTCTTGGAAACTGGAGGTGCTTGGCATCATGGCAGTGAGTGTATTAAGACCAATAGGGATCACATTATTATTGTGATAGAAAATGTATTGTAATTGCTATACTTTTCTAAGAGTAGCTGACATTTATGTATTATGATTTCAGTATATTTTGTGTCACTCAACTAAATCAGAAATCCTGTGTAACATTGACTATGTTCACAGAAGATAAAAATGATATTAAACATTACACCCTTGAGATGCAGAATATCTAAAAGTACATGGCCAGAGAGTATGAGACTGACACTGACAGACAACCAAGGTATTTATAAACATTAATAATATCCCCTCTCAATTTTCTCTTCTCAAGGAGGAACAGACCCACGTCTCTCAGCCTTTCTTCATAGGGGAGATACTCCAGGCCCCATATCATCTTTGTGGCCCTCCGCTGGACTCTTTCCAGGAGATCACTGTCTTTTTTTTTTGTAGTGGGAAGCCCAGAACTGGAGATGGTACTCCAGGTGAGGCCAAAAAGGGTTTGGCATCTTAAGCAGACTAGAAGGATCCCTGAATAAAAGAAAATCCCTTCACTTGGCAATTGAAAATATCTTCAGAATGCCTTAAGGAATAATATCTTTGAGTCTACTTTATATTCTACTGTCTGTGTGCTACACATTTGCTGCTCACATGCTCTTCCATTCCAAGCATTCCAACTATATTGCATATGGAAAGTCTGAAAAGGTATCTCATAGGCAGAATGGATCTTTATATAGCAAGGAACAGGATGAACTCCAACTGCTCATTTTCAAGGTGAAGTGGTCAAAGCAAGACAAGAAATCAAGCTGTTAAAAAGCTCAATTTCTATTTACTAAAAAACAAACAAACAAACAAACAAAAGTAATTTTTATGTTAGAAAAACAAGCATGCAGTGGTTTTTCCAATATAAAAGTAGACTTTCAGCTGTTCCATGATATTGATGTCATTAAGAATATTTTCCAGTAAAAAATTCATGTCTTCAGTGAAAACAAACAAACAAACAAACGTCATTTTTTCCTAAAATTTCTGGCACCCATATTTTATAATTCTCATTAGGTCCTTGGTGTCATGAAAGTGTTATGAGGCATGCAACTTTCAAATATCTAGCTCTGTAGGAATCCCAGGGTTGTCAGATTTGAAATTCTCTCTCTGCTGATCAAAGAGCCTAAGACTATCTGCAGAGATTCATGCAGAGTGTCTGGACAGTACAGCTGTAAACATTCAGATTATATACCTAAGACATACATTATTCCTCAACCAGGTCTGTATTAGTTCAAAGATGGCTTCATGAAGAATCTTCAGAGGATTTGGTGAAAAAAAAAAAAAAAAAAAAAAAAAGAGAGAGAAAAAAGTATTTTCAATAAGTGGCTATAAGTTTGAGTAGGAAATTTCTGAATTGTTTCAATACCAATCCAATTCCTGGTCTTAACAGAATTAGTAGAGAATCTAGTTTATCTCTTGGTGAAAAGTTCCATTGGCTGATTGCCTCCACTGTTATGGCTGGATTTTTACAGAATTATTTGTTCTATATATTATTTGAATGTGTACTTCAAAGTGTTTGAAAATTATGAGTATTAACATGTAGATTCTTTCTGTTATTTAATTGATGAGTGTTTTCTTGCATATAAAATCTTCCTTAGTTTTTATTTTCCATGAATATTTTGGCCTTATTGGTTATCAAATTCAAGTATGAGCGTGAAGTTACAAAATTGTGAGAAACTTTGAATTTAAAAGTTTTACATGCTGCAGTTTAAAGAAATAAGAAATGGTTTGGTTAACTATTTTAGTGCTAATCCACATTTTCTTTTGAAATCATTTTGCAAAGAAGTTCGTTCTGGGGATGTCCCAGATGTGAAAACAAAGAAAACAACTACTATTATTAACCAGAACTATCTTGCAGCTAAATAAAGAGGAGATTAAGATATTTAAAAGAGGAATCCATACACATTAATAAATAATAACTTAAATTTCAATCTCTTTGAATATTTCCCTCTGGACAGGTCTTGAAAGACTGTAACTATGAAAGTGGATCTAATTTTGAAAAGTATGAAATATGATATTATTCTTAGCAGTTGTGATTCCTGTCTCATATTACCATCACTAATGCATTGCAGTGTTTAATTTTCATAATCAAAATATTAGTCTTTACAAAAGTGTTCCTGTAAGACCAATATCTTGAAAGTTTATATCCTTGAAATAAGTCAGTGTCAGGACAATGAACATTGTTCTTTGAGAAGACGTCTGTTAATTGTCTAACTCTCGATCAAATGATCCTATCTTTATCAACTGTCATTTGCAACTTGCTGTTGAAGACTTCCTTTAGATGTTCTCTACAAAGTAAACAAAAATTCTCTCACACAATTAGTAATTTTAATATGGATTCTTTGAACTAGATCACAACAGGAGAAGAATATCAGATAGGAGGTGATTTCTCCTAAATCTGTATAAGTGCATGCATACAAGTTACAACCTAGACTTGTCTTAATGTGAGGGAAATCTAGCAACTGCTGGAACAATCACATGAACATTAATTTAGTGGACTTAATCAATTTCAGACAGAAACATAAACAAATGCTACTTATATATCTTAAGTTTATACCATTTTACAATATAAAAATTAATATCTTTTTTACAAATAACATTTCTCCCATGGATAAAGAAGTCCCCACTCTGTATGTTTTACCTCTGGTTTTCTTACTATAATCTGAAAAAAAAAAAAAAAAAAAAAAAAAGCCAGAATTAAGTAATTTTATTATTCTTATTCTTATTATTCTGAATAAGGGACAGATTTTCTTTTCTTTTCTTTTTTTTTTTTTTTTTTTTTTTAATTAAGTCATTACCATACACTGTATATTGTTCTCACTTGTAAATTAATAAATTTCTCTTAAATTGACATCAAAGAAATACTTCCTAGGTGAGTTCTAGCAGTATTTATCCCTGAAATATAGTGATCTGAAATACTTTTTAGGCGTCTTTACTTCTCCCCTATGTTTTTTGCTGTTCTTGATGTTTGTTTGTTTGATTGATTGTTTTTTAAGTGACACTTCTAATAGTATTGAGGTCATAATTCACGCTCAGGTTTTCAAGTTTGCTGTTATAAACGTATGTTTATATTAAATGGGACAAAAATGTCAAGACACTAAACTCTTAAAGAGAACATACAATTTAGAGGACAGAATTATTTAAAAATTTCTCTGCTCCAAAGCGAAAATGAAAGGTTCCAAACTATCTCTTTTTCCAAGTGATATTAACATTTTTTAATTGTGCCATGTTTCTGTCTTTCTTATGCTGGGGGCCCCAGAGCTGAACACAGTACTCCAGGTGTAGTCTCATGAAAGCAGAGCAGAGAGGGAGAAGCTGTACTTCTTTTGATGCAGTCTGGTACATTATTGGCTTTCTGGGTTGCAATCTCACATCACCAGCTCATGTTCAGTTTTTCATCCACCAAGTCCTTCTGCACAAGGCTGCTCTCAATCCATTCACCCCCCAGTTGGTACTGATGTTTGGGAGTGCGGATTGCCCTTACCCATGTGCAGGACCTTGGCCTTGGACTTCATGAATTTTGTATGGGCCTACTTCTCAAGCTTGTCAAAGTCCCTCTGGATGTCATCCCTTCCCTCCAGCATGTCAAATTCACCACTCAGGTTGGTGTCATTCATAAAATTTCTGTGGAGGCATTCAATCCCACTGTCCACATCACCAACAAAGATGTCAAATAATACTAGTCACATTACAGACCCCTAAGAGACCATATGTCACTGGTCTCCACCTGGATGTTGAGCTGTTGATAAACTTAACCATATAGAACTGTATTTCTAGAGATATAAACAGTAGGTTAAAAAAATAAATCACTTATGAGTTCTTCATCAGATAAAAAAAAAAAAAAAAAGCTAAAAAAAATGTTAGTTTCTAGATATTATCAAATACATACACCTTCCTCTGTTTTTATAAAATATTTCCTGAGAATATATCAGGGAAACAAACAAACAAAACAAACAAACAAACAAAAATAAATAAAAAATTAATTACATACAGCTTAGATTCTGTGTAGTTGGTTATCTGGAGTGTTATAAAGTTATCTCTGAGCTATTAACTGTACAACACTTAAATTTACATTGATGAAATGTGTTATTATGAATTAAGAATATGGGCAGGTGAACATTTTGGGCATAATTTCCTTCCTTTATGTTTAGTTTTTGTGTATGCTTAGGGATACATATTCACAAGAGATATACGAGTAATTTATTTTCAACTACTGCACTAAAACTGGACAGTAATTTCTTTGGCTTTTGATATGATGTTGTTGCTAAGGAATAAATGATACTGAGCAATACTTAAGAGTTGTCATTTGGTGTTTATCTTAGGCTCTGCACTTAGATATCTGTTTTCTTTCCAAGGCCAAATTCTCTCTCCTTCTATACATATGCAGAAACAGATAAGATATTAAATGGAACCAAATGAGCAATAGTCATTGTTGATTTATGTTACTTAAATTAGATAGCTACACAGCTGCAATCAGAAAAGAATAAAAATATGATAGTGTTATGAGGTTCTTTGCACAGCTTAATGCTCTTATTATCCTTGTCACTCTATACAATCAACATATTTCAATCTGTGCAGAATTCAATTTCCTTTTCACTCTAGTTTGGAAACAAAGGATTGCAAATTGCATGCTTTCTGATTTTATTCAATATATTGAAAGAAAATATTTGTGCATATCAGTGATACTACTTGCATTCCATTAATGGAGTTAACTTTCTTCATAGCCGCCCATATGATAGGATGTTTTGCACTTGTGACCAAACCAGTGTTGATAACATACAGATGTTTTAGCTTTTGCTGAGCATTGCATACACAGAGTCAAGATCTTTTCTGCTTCTCCTGCTGCCCTGCTCATGAGGAGGCTGGGAGGAAACACAGCCAGGGTAGCTGACCCAACTCAGCTTGGGTTGGACTAGATGATCTTAGAGGTCTTTTCTAACCTGAATGATTTTATGATTCTATGACATTCCATACAATATGATGTCATGCTCAGCAATAAAAACTAGAGAAAGAGGGAGGAAGGGGAGATGTTCGGAGTTATGACATTTGTCTTCCCAAGTAACATATAAAGCTCTGATTTTCTGGAAATGGCTGAACATCTGCCTGTGGATGGGAATTAGTGAACAAATTTGTTATTTTGCTTTGCTTGTGCTCACAGCTTTTGTTTTACCATGGTTAACCTTCAACAATGAATAATGAAAAATAAGAGTCCTTGTATTTTTTTCTCAGACCAAAACCTGTGACTCCTTAGAGGCTTTGTGAACATTCGAAACTATGTCTTAAAATGAAGAAGATTATCCATATGTGGATAAGAACTGAGTGATTCAAAGTCACCCAGAATAAAAATATCTGAAAACTTTTATTGGACTCTCAACCCTGAAGTGTCTCCAGACTTTGCACTAAGTGAAAAGTCTAGCTAAGGAAATTTGACTGAAGTCAATAAGAATTATTCACGTACAGTACTCAGGGAGTTGTACTGAAGGGGATCATAATACAAGGAATTAACCATTTTATTTATTTATTTATTTTTTCTTAATCAGACAGGTATACTATTTTTCCACTTCTTCACAGTTTCACACAAAGTCCATCTTAGTCAGTGGGGCCTAGTTAATGTAGCCAGTACCTGTGTTTTTAATAGCCATGTCCTGATTTTACCCAGAGCAGAATTCATGTCTCATAGCTGAGATGGAATTTGTTGAGGTATTAAATCTTATAGCCTGGTCCAAAGAGACAAAGGGTGAAAATTGTAATGGATATATGTTTATAACCATTATAACACATGATTTGAGTTGTATCTTAGAGCAAATACAATAAGATGTTGGGCCTTGCAAGAAACCAGGCAAGTGCAGTGATGACCCAACCCAAGCTGTCTTTGGCATCCAGTAACTCGGGTTTTAATACAGCCACTACTGTCCTGAGTGACCACCATAAAAGATGGGGCCCAAGTCATGGAGTAAATGAACTCAATGGATTTTTATGGAAATTTGAAGGGAGTGGCCCATAGAATAAGAGACTTTTATATGAGTCTGTATAAAAGGATGGCAAGGGGCATAGTGGTTGATGAGAATGAGTTGCATAGTACAGGACCTGAGCATGATACAAAAGATATATGATAAGAGGCAGATGTACTGAGCCTGTCTGGGATGGAGTTATTTTCTCCATAGCAGCCGTATGGTGTTTTAATTAATAACAACCCAATTGACCCAAAATGACCAAGGTGATATTCCATGCTGTATGATGTTGTGCTCAGAAATAGAAATTCAAGAAAAGGAGGAAGAAGGAGCAATATTAATGGTCATGGCACTTTTCTTCATAGGTATCTGTTATGTGGTCTGGGGCTTGTTTTTTTCAGGACACTCCTAAACATCTGCTTCCCTATGGGAAGAACTAAATGACTTCACTTCTGAGTGAGTGGAAATGTGGGTGTTTGATTCCTGGCCAGGGTCAACCCACCACAAATTGTGAAATTTAAGATTTCATTCTAAGTTAGTTACCTGCATTCTATTCAGAGGGCATTTCACCTTACCCTGAATGTTTAACATGTACTAGAAGAGTCATTCTTTGGTGTTTTGTGAAAGTATAAGTTTATTTGAAAGCTAACATAGAGTAGAATCTGATCGTACTTTGACTAAGGGTTAAAAAAAAAAATATGAAGTAATTTTTTTACTACTTTTAATGGCAATCTTACACTCAGGTCATAGTACTGAGAATAAATAATAAGCATTTTAAAAGTCTGGAACAGACGAGGACAAAAGCTGTGTTTCTTCTGTCATTCATAGCAATGAGCATTAAGAAGCTTACAAACACCTTTTAGGTGAGAGAGTATTTAAGGTGAGAAGGTCTTATATCACACATTAATGACGATATTATTATATTAAAAATTACATATATATATTAAATATAGCTAAAAACTACTTGTCATGCATAAAAACAGTTTTAAGAAAC
This sequence comes from Oxyura jamaicensis, assembly GCF_011077185.1. Classification (NCBI taxonomy): domain Eukaryota; kingdom Metazoa; phylum Chordata; class Aves; order Anseriformes; family Anatidae; genus Oxyura; species Oxyura jamaicensis. The sequence continues at coordinate 164,831,228 of NC_048893.1, forward strand.
CAGTAGTTCATCATGAAACCTGGAACAGAAACCAGATAACTAATAGGAGATATACATAAAAAATCTTGGAGCAGGGTTCTAATGGAACAGATAGCAGAGGGGAAGGAAAAGCAACAGTTTTTAATTCTACTCAACTATAAACCAAGTACATAGTGACAGATAGTAATATCCCTTAGATTTAGTGAACTTCAGTTAGCCCTATGAAAAATAATTTTTCTGAACTGGTGTTGACATATTTGCATTTAAAAGCTCTCCAAGTTTTCTTTTTTTTTCTATGAATTTGTCTAACTGCTTACTGAACTCATTTACACAGTATAATTCGGTGTGTCATTGTTTACTATAAATTGGTAAACTGGTGTGTGTTATAACTTTCTTACTAGTACATTTGGCTTATATGACAAGGTCGGGGATGGGGTGGGGGTGGGGCTGCTTCAGGGTTGGCCTTTGTGAGAAGTGTCTAAAAACTTCCCCAGGTTAGACAAAAGCCAGTTCCAACCAGCTCTAAAAAGGAACATGCAACTGGCCAAAGATGAAGCTGTCATCAAAGTGTTTGGGGAATCTCCTGTACTTGTGTTTGTATCAGCTGCATGGTATCCCCAGTTCACATCTGTCAAGTTGAAATCTCCCAGAAGGACAAGGATGGCTGATCTAGAGGTAATTCTTAGTTCCTTAAGAATAATTAATTGGTATTGTCATCCTGGCTGTGTGACTTATAGTAGACTCCCACAGTAACATCTGCTTTATTTGCTTGTCCCTTTATCCTTACCCAGAGGCTGTCAACCATGTAATTGCCAACTGCAGGCACCATACAGTCCAGCCCCACCATTACATATGGTACCACACCCCCACCTCACCCATCCTGCCTATCCTTTCTGAAGAGCCTGTAGCCATACAACCTAACCAGTTACAGGAATCTTCCCCCCAAGGTTTCACTAATGCCAGTGATGTTGTGGCTCTGGGACTGAGCCAAGGCTTCTAGTTCCTCTTGTTTATTCCTCATGTTGAGTGCAACAGTGTCAAAACATTTCAAATTCCTCTAATGTACTCAGCACCATATGCTGTCCCATAGCTTATCACTGGTGGGCCTTTCATCCCTTACCCCCTTCAAATCTAATTTAAAGCTCTTTCAGTCAGCCCTGCTAGATCCTGCTTCACTGTAGGAGGCTATAGATTCAGACATTTAAGCTTAGGTGTCTGTATGGAATTACCTATATCAGGCACAGGTTATATTTGGTTTCCTAAGCATAAGGCCTCTAATGCCACTTGAGATATTCTAGAGGAGCTGATAAAATCTATGTGGGCATGGCTGATATTGTAGGTCTGCAGGAAACCATGCTCCTCTGGAAAAGCAACTGAAAAACAGGCAGATGACAATAGAGCATGTAAATGACATCAGATTTAGACAACTAAATGAAGCTGTGGCTGTTCAAATTACTATAAAAGTTAATGGAGGTCTACAGCCCCCACACACCCATTCTCAGCAACTGAGTCAAGATCCAGACATCAAATATTAAGGAAATGTAATTCTCTGCAGGGAAATATTTCAAGAGCCCTGTAACAAGAAGCAGGAAACACAAAAGCCCTGGGTCAACTACCATTAAGACTACCGGGATTACAGGTGTATCAGAAAAAATTGAAGCTTTGAACTATGTTTCTCATGAGCTAAATCTCCGAGAGATTCTTCTAGAGTATAACAGAAGACAAAATTCAGGAAATCAGTAGTATTTAAAATAATCCTTTCTGCAGTTCATCAGTTATTCATGCTTCATCTGAAAATTCTAAATCTATCATTGAAAACCTTATTCTAGAGTTTCTTAAATTATTCCTTTCCTACTCGAGATGTGGCCTCACCCGTGCTGAATAAAGAGGAAAGATGAAATCTCTCAACATGCTAGTAATGCCCTTCCTAATACAGCCCAAGAGTCTGTTGTCATTCCTTGCTCTAAGGACACTTTGCTGGTTCATGTTTAGCTGCTTCTTGAAATTGCTGTCCAGCTTATTGGCCTGCAGTCTGTCCTACTGCCTAGGGTTATTTATCCTTGATTTGGGTGATTTGTATGTAGGACTAGAAGGTGTTTTGAGTAAGTTTGCTGATGATACTAAACTAAGAGGTGTTTTTGATTCTGGAAATGCCTTTCAGAGAGATCTGGACAAATTGGAGAGCTGGGCAATCACCAGCTGCCTGAAGTTTAACAAGAGAAAGTGCCAAGTCCTGCACCTGGGATGGAGCAACCCTGGCTATACCTACAGACTGGGCAACAAGATGCTGGAGAGCAGCCCCGCAAAGAGAGATCTGGAGGCTGTGGTTGACAGCAAGCTGAATAAGAGCCAGTAGTGTGCCCTGGCAGCCAGGAGGGCCAACGGTATTGTGGGATGCATCAAGCACGTCATTGATAGTCAGTTGAGGGAAGTGATTGTCCCGCTCTACTCTGCGCTGGTGCAGCGTCACCTCGAGTACTGTGTGCAGTTCTGGGCACCACAGTACAAAAAAGATGTGAAACTATTGGGGAGTGTCTAGAGAAGGGGTATGAAGATGGTGAAGGGACTAGAGGGGAAGATGTATGAGGAGAAGCTGAAGTCACTAGGCCTGTTCAGCCTGGAGAAGAGGAGGCTGAGGGGAGACCTCATTGCAGTCTACAGCTTCCTCATGAGGGGAAGTGGAGGGGCAGGTGCCAATCTCTTTTCTCTGGTGACAAGTGATAGGACCTGAAGGAATGGAGTCAAGCTGGAGTCAAGAATGGAGTCAAGGGGAGGTTCAGACTGGATATCAGGAAAAACTTCTTCACTGAGAGGGTGGTTACGCACTGGAAAAAGCTCTGCAGGGAAGTAGTCATGGCAACAAGCCTGTCAGAATTTAAGAAATATTTGGACTGTGCTCACAGTCATATGGTCTGAATTCTGATTTTTGGGTAGACCTGTGTGGTGCCAGGAGTTGGACTCGATGATCCTTAAATGTCCCTTCCAACTTGGGATAATCTATGATTCTATGATCCTTAGGTTCAGTACCTTGCATTTCCCTTTGGTGAATTTGCAGACATTCCTGTTAGCTCACATATCCAACCTGTTAAGATCCCTCTGAATGGCAGCACACCCATTTGGTATATCATCAGCTTCTCCCCATCTTTTGTTATCTACACACTTGCTGAGACTGCACCATTACATTGGTCAGATTGTTCCATTCCATGTTAGACTGTAAAGGGAAATGGAACTGGATGGTGACTAGATTGGAGACTATTTCCTCCTCAATATTTGCTGCTCTTCCCATTGGTAGGTCCAGATTAGGAACAAGACTGATCATGTTATTCTGAAGATGAATCTTGTTGCCTCTCCTCATCTGACCTGATTAGAATTCACTAATGATCATGTTATAAGTTGCCTCTTAATTAATTTCAGAGAGCATTACATCAATCATACGAATTTATTAAGTAAGCAAACAGCAAGCAAAACAGTGCTGGGCGGCCGGGGAGTCTCTGCTCCACCAACAGCGTGTGCCTCCCAGAGAGTTGCACAGTCTTTTATAGTCCTACTAGTTCCGTTTGCCACGTCAGCTTGGTGTACTCTGCATCGGTGCAGTCAACTGTCAAGGGGTCTCAGCTTGCCTCCTAGTGGGCGAGATGATGAAGGACACTACTCTTCTTGTCCTGAAAATGAACTTTAACCCATATATCTATGCAGCTTAACAATAAGAGCCAGATATACATTGCACAATATTTACTTGGCCGGATGCCTTGCGGTTTCCTGTTTAAACAGAATAGCGTGAGATCAACTGTTCTACCCTAAACGGTACTTTCCGTTCCCTTAGTACAAAAAGACATTAACTATACAATGAACAAACATTAATCACATATTACAATGCACATAACCTCATGCTTGCAATCCACAAACCTACACACATCCATGAGTCCCTCAAACCCTTAACCAAACCTGAATTCTGTACTGGATTCATGCCCAGATCTTGGACCCCAATATCTTCAGTTTCAACCTTGGATCTTTCCAGATTCTGGTCTCCTGTTACTCACAGAATTGAGTTCAGCTCGAGTTTGCTAGTGCTTATGTTCCTCCCTCTGCCTGCTTCCCACCCACAGAATAGAGGGCATGAATACAGAAAACAGTACACAGCAACTATCAATAAATGGGAAAGAATAAGATTTAGTAATAAGATAAAAAGGAGATACAAAAGACTGTGGTGATCAGGCATGGGAACTGGCCAGACTATTGTCCCAACCATTAATTCATTATAGAGGATCAGTCTCTTATTTTCCTGCCTCATCTTGCTAACCCCCCTCCCCCCCCCCCCCCCCCCTCCCCCTCCATTTATTATTCTACCTTTTGTCCTGCTAAACATTCAGGACTAAGTTTCACATGCCAACAATCCACTTAGGAGATCCCATTATACATTTGACACAATCCCACAAGATCTCTCAAATATCTCATAAATCTGCTTCTCCTCACAAGATCTATGATAATCTGGTTCACCTCCTTTTTACCAGATTATAGTTAAGGAGTTCGTTCAATGGCTCTTCAAGTAATTTCTTATTGTCTCTATCAGCTCCTACTCATATCAGGAGCTAATGATTTGTGCAAATACTGAAAACACTTTTCAAAGTAATATTTTATTTCATATTCTCCAACACAATCGTGTCTGAGTGAAAACTTCTAATTTAGTAGAGGACCAAAAGATACAACCATTAGATGCATGCCACACTCTTCCTTCCACCTGATTAATAGAATTGAAAATACCTCTTTAAACACTAGTATTTGTATCTTCCTTCTCTTTTTTATTGCCATGTTCAAAAATATAAATTTGTTTCCATGCTGTGACATTTCAAGATACAATAGGAAAAAGTAATAACAAGTAATCAGTACTGACAGGATGATGTTTTTTATATAAAGTCATAGCTGTATCAATCATTTGTTTACAGGAACTTGTCCCTGCTGACATATTACAATTGTTGTTTTATAGCTATTTGCATTAATAAGAAAACAAAAGAACAATAAATTAAAGAAAAAATAGAAGGGAATTACAGCAAGTAACGGAAAAATTGAGTTAAACAAAAATCATTATGCTAAGATTTATTTCATACAACTGAGCAGACATGACCTCTGGGTTAATTGACACTTTAAATGATAGAGATAGTGACTGCAAATAGTGCAAAGGAAGGCTTCTGTTTCATAAGTGTCATGAACAGGCTTTTTAAATTGGTGACAATCTTAACTCAGTGTCAGAATAAAGTTTACATTTCAATGATAATCCCTGATGGGTAACAGATCTTGTCTATGTCAATAAAAATAATTCTTGTATTCATTACTTTTTACTTCTACCCTTCCTACCTTCTCTTTCTTTCTTTCTCTTCCTTCCTTCCTTCCTTCCTTCCTTCCTTCCTTCCTTCCTTCCTT
>NC_048893.1:164836634-164861238 GCF_011077185.1 Oxyura jamaicensis
TCCTTCCTTCCTTCCTTCCTTCCTTCCTTCCTTCCTTCCTTCCTTCCGTCCTTCCGTCCTTCTTTCTTTCCTTCTGATTTGTAAAGGTTTATTATTTCTTTACGATTTAAAAAAAGATGCTAATATGATGTCTATATAATTGCATATATTGTCTATATAATTGCATATAATTCTGCTAGCAGCAACTTGTATATTTCCCATTACCGCTAATAGTAGTAGTTACATACATAAATCTGATCTGAAGGGAGAAAAGATCTCCAGTTTTTGAATATTTAAGCACTAGACTATAGCCAGTCTTCAGAAGTCATAACACTTCACTGAGTAAATTACCTTTAAAGCATTTCATAACAGTGATTTTTTAACTTCTCAAGCAAAAAACCCTCTACTTAGTTCATAGTTTTGATTTCCAGTTCTGTTCTGCACCATTACTATCATTTCCAATCTGGTTCAGGTAAATGATTACATAGTTCTCAACTCTGAATATCATTTCTCTGAAGTAAAGGTAAGGTTGTACAGAGTGTTGGTAGCATTATCATGTCTCTGTTTAGTGAAATTCACCAAAATAATGCTGGGAACAAGATTAACATATTTGAATCATTCACACATGGCAGAAAACCTCATATAAGGAAGAATTGTATTATGAGGTACCTGCAATATTTCTTCCAAGTCTTTCCCTTGGGGTCTGACTTTGCAGTCAAATAGAATAAAAACCAAGCAAACAAAAACAAAAACAAAGAACAAACAAAACACAGTATTTTGTGTTAAGAAGATGGCATTGCTAGTTTGCTAGTTTGATGGTTTGTTTTTGTTTTTGTTTTTAATTTGACTACCTAGTTTACAGGTGGAGTGTGTTTTTTATTTCAAGTAACATTTTTGAAGATTTTTCAGAAAGCTTAAAGAAATTAATATCTAACGTTAAGAATTCTTCTTTCCTATTTTCCCTCTCTTCCTGTATTATTACAATAGTTGCTACCAGCACTATTTATATGACTGCAGTTATACAGAACTGCAAACTCACATTGGACTATCATGAAATATAACTTTCATATAGAGCTTCTTCCTGCTGAAATAAGGAATACATATGGCAGTACAGTTTAGGAGATCAAAGTGGTCAGTACTAAACACCTGATTCTGAAGCAGTGACTAATGTACAGCTAGTTATATTTTATGGTAGTGTTTGGCACATTTTAAAGACAGCTCTGTTATGTTGTCTGTTAAAATAACTTTATAATGCTTTTGTACAATTGTAACTATTTTTTGTTGGTCTGTCTAGCTCTGTGCTCTCTGGTTTCATCTTGTTCCTGTACATTCAACGCTTCTACTATCTTTTGCTCCTGGAGATACATGCTTTCATGGTAAATCAATGTGGCCAAATAGTTTAGATATTTCAATGTTGTGATGTATTTACATCCTTAAGAAAGTTCTGAGAATGAAATCAAAATGAAAACATTAAAAATATTTTTATGGAGATGCTATGTCGAATAAAAGTGTTGCTTAAATCAAATAGAACAAAGCTTCATTAAATTAATTTACTGAAGGCATTTAGCAATCACAGAACTTAAAATCATTCATGTCAAATGGTCCTCAATTCTATCTATCTGTCAGTGTGTCTAAAGCTTGTTATTTATTTTTCTCCATCACCTGTTCAAATAAATCTACTAGTAATCTGTCCATTAACAGAAAAATATTGGCATTGATGTGACACACCAACATTTAATATAACAGAATTTCTGGAATTTATTTATTTATATTTGGAAAAAAAAAAAAAAAAAGTGGACTGATTATGAACTTATTTTCTTGAATCAGTTGCTCAAAGACATCCATATTTACTACAAACCACCGTCACCACCAGCTTTATTTATCACAGTTGGTGGCAGTTCCAGCAGAAAGGTTAACAACTGAAAAAAAAAAAAAAAAAAAAAAAAAAAAAAGCAGTATTTTAGCTATTTGAGACAAGGCTTTCAGAAGGAAAAAAATGAAGCATATTGAAGGAATAGTGTGAAAAAAAAAAATGATATAACTTCTTTTAGATAAATTTATTGCTTCAGTTCAAATTATTGTCTTTTAATGAACAGGATTTAAATCCGTTTCTACATTAGTGCATGACTAAAGATCTCTTACATAGTTGTTAAGATGAGAATTATATTAATTTTAACTCCAAATCTGATGTAAAAATGTATTTCATCAATAGAAAGCAGATGTTCATTGTTCTATCTTTGTATTTATTCAATCATAAACAGTGGTTTTCATAGGTATAATGAATACTAGTGAATCTGAGAATGTTGTCAATATCTGGTGCACTTTTATATGCTTCCAAAGTTCACAGCTGCATTCTGATCCAAGCAGAGAGAAGCAGATTCTTTTCAGATGCATATTTGTAATTATAGAACATTGCTATGAAAGCCAAGACACTGTCAATTCTTTCTTGACATATAATATTCACTAAGTCTGAAAGCATCTGAAATGTCTCTGTTAATGGATAAACATTGGGTCTGATGATGAAAAGTATGCTTCCTGTGGAAAGTGATGTACACACAAATAAGCACAAGATGTAGCTATTAAAGCAATCCACTTTTAAAGCAATCAAGAGCAAAAAAGCTCTGAAAAATGATCCTCAGTTGAAAACAAAATATTAGTTTTATTCAGTATTTGTCAGCCTTTTCAGGTGATGGAACACTTTCAATCAATGAAGGATAACACCTACAAAAAAGTACCTTTATTGTTATTTAGGACATATTAAAATGGAAAGAAGAGTTAAACTACAGTATTGAAAAATACAAAATCCTGCTTTCAATAGAGTTGATTGCAGTTCTGATGTGGGTGAGGATCCATCCTAAATTATACAACACATGGAGATGAGAGAAGCAGCATAGATGCCACTTTTTATAATGGTTTACAAAGACTTTATAATGGTTATAATCCTTTGAAACCTAGCTATGAAGACCAGTTTTAAAAGTTGTATTTGCCTGTCTGTGATGTACATACTAGCTTCACATACCTAGTAGCCATTTCCATTCTTCTTCTGAATTGAGAAATAGACACTTCCATTATAACTTCATCTTTCCTTTCCATTTCAGTATATTACGTTTGCTCTTGCAAATGTCAGTTTCAATGTTTCCTTTATTTCAGAATTCATGATAAATGAAGTTTGCACTATAAAGTGACATTCATTGTGGTAACAAACAAATGCCATGTTCAGAAGAAAATGTTATATTTCTTCCTATATTAGTCACTCAGCAATGGATTCTTGTTATCTGTCTAGGAAAACCATCAAATTCTGATTTGAATATGAGAGCAGTTTTGATAGCACCAATGTTAATATAGCTACCTGGCTTTTATTTGGGCCTACATGTAGCCTTTCAAGCAGGAATCTACATCATGTGCTGGATTTCCAAGGTGAGATGAGCATTTTCTCACCAAAACACAGAAACAGAGATGATGTTTGATTTAAATTCTAGCATTTCTTGGACAGTCATTATTACAATCTTAACATACACTTTTCATCTACATTTGTAGATTTCGTCACAAACACAGTGGATATCAAGTAGATTACAGAAACTTGAAGAGAAGTAAAATAGTGAAATATTTTGTTTTATACCAGAAATAAAAATGTTAGGAATTATGTAACTGGAGGAGTGTGGCCATGGGGGTTGACAAGTCCCATGGTCGGTGATAACATCCAACTCTTAACGATGAGTCCAGGAGGAATGTGAAGTGTTTAGAAGGAAAAAAGAAGGGTGATTCAGAAGAGCCTTGCTGTCTGGGACTGCTTGTTCTCCAGTCGTTAAGACATGGAAGTTGCTGGGCGTTTGCTGTTATCGGGCAAAGTTGTTGACCAATGAATAGTTAGTGGAAAAGTACTGCTGGAGAGCAAATGGTATAAGAAGGGAGCCTGTCCTCAATATGGGAAAGTTGAAGTTATGTCATCAATAAAGTGGTAGCAGTTACTGATCCTAAAAGAACCCTGGTGTCCATGTGGTCTTTACGCCACATGTAACATTCTGTAGGATACATCTTGACATAAGGCAACAGCAAGAATACTCTTTATATCATTTCCTTTCTACTTCCCTCCTCTGTTAACACAAGGCAAAGATATTTCAAATGAAAAGAAAAAGCTGAGACTCTAGAATGTCATAATATAATGGGCTACATCTGCCTAAAACCTTTCAAAGCAGAGTATTTGATACTCTGCTTGCCCCCTCCTCCCCTTCTCTGTATTGTCTCTCATACCAAAATTTCTGCCTTTCACTATCGAAAACAGGCTTCCAGAAGAAAGTTATGTACATAACTTTATAAGCACAAGATGCAGCTATTAAAGCAATCCAGGATTTTTACTGTTTGTTTTGTGAATATTAATCATAAAGTTTAAGGAGTTGGAAGGGATCCACAAGGACCATTGAGTCCAACTCCTGGCACCATACAGGACTACCCCAAAATCAAACCCTATGTCTTGAGAGTACTGTCAAAACACTTATTGAATTCTGGCAGGCTCAATGCTGCAACCATTTCCCTGGGGAGCCTGCTTCAGAGCCCAATCACCCTTTCTTAACATCCAGACTGAATCTCCAAGTTCATGCCATTCCTTTGGGTCATGTCACTGTCACCAGAGAGCAGAAATCAGTGCTGGCCCCTGCTCTTCCACTTGTGAGAAAGCTGTAGTCTTCCATGAGGCCTCCCCTCAGTCTCATCTTCTCTAGGATGAAAAAAACAAGTAACTTCAGCCACTCCTCATATGTCTTCCCCCCTAGAGCCTTAAACATCTTTGTAGCCATCCTTTGGACACTCTTTAATAGTTTTTTGTCTTTCTTATAATGCAGTGCCCAAAACTGCAAGCTACTCAAGGTGAGGCCACACCAGTGCACCTGTGCAGAGCAGGACAATCCCTTCCCTCAACTGGACAGCAATGCTGTGCCTGGTGCTCCCCAGGATATGGTGAATCCTTTTGGCTGCCAGGGCATGCTGTTGACTCATTCATTTTGCCATTAACCAGAACTTCCGGAGCCCTTTCTGCAGGGCTGCTCTCCAGACTCTTGTCCCCCCATCTGTCCCATCTGTTCATATATCCAGAGTTGCTGCATACCAGGTGCAGAATCTGTAATCAGTGTAATAATAATAATAATAATAATGAATAAAATAATCATGAGAACTTCCCTTTCCAGTTCTTCCATTTATATAAAATGAAATTTTAGTAGGTTCCTTTAAATTATATATTTCACAATCCTTAAGTTAAACACATATTTTAAAATCAATTTTCACCCATTATTTACAAGCTATATAACTTCTTGAAAAATATTTAATCTTGGTTTTGTGTAACAGCCTTTTTTTTCAAAGGATTTCAGACCAGTCTATTCATGCAAATCTCTAAAAAGTGTTCTTCTTAATGCAGAACTAATGAGATATACTATTTACAGCAATTCTAGTATTCTATTTTGTCCGAGTAAATAGAAACAACTACTGTACATTTGTAGATACATAACTACTGTGATACCAAGAGCATGCTATCTGTTTTTCTGGGACTGAAAACTGAATAGAAACAGCTTTGTCAAGAAGCTTGCAAAGTACTGCAATGACATTATTTGCATAAGGCTTGCTGCTTCATTATTTTGGAACACAGTACATAATTCTGAATTCGCAGGATCACTTTCTATATAGATGGTTAATGTTCTATTGTTGAGGAAGAGCAATTTGCTCCTATAAACCCCACCAGTTCAGTCAAGTCTGAGTATCTAGACAGAGCTATCTGCCTGTCAAACTTCCCCATGTCCTTTATTATTATTATTATTATTATTATTATTTAGAGATTTTTCAAGTGGCTTTTTGACAGAACAACAGCAATGCATGGCTTAAAAAGATTGGAGGAAAGTTGAGCTTTATTGGCATTCTTACTCTGAAACATTCAAGACATCTCTGAAAACAGAGTTTCTATGCACTGTTTTGTTCAGTTGAACATGAGTGTCTGTTAAAGCCCATTTCTCTGTTGTTCTGGTGTTGTTTGGAATATAAATTACTTAATTTTTTATATGTAAAGATGGTAGTATTTCATGCAAGATTTGCTGTGATGATTTTATTTTCAAAACAAAAAATCTAAACATTTCTTGATATCGTCTTTTTTTCATATTTTGTCTGTAATCAAGATTCATTAGCATCCTTGTTGGTGACAGAGATGGGAAATGGAACACCACATTCAAAGTATCTTTTTGTCAGAAATAAAAGTCTTACTGTTGAGCTACATAGCTATAAATTATTTCTGCAATTCTATGGATTTACACAGTGTAAGAAAAGTGAAGACATTCTCTCTGAAAAACAAAGAAAGTATTTCTTCTCCATGTCCACATTGCTAATGTTTGGACCACGTGGACAGGGTTACAGTAAGGTTTTTTTTTTTTTTTTTTTTTTTTTTTTTTTTTTAGCTTTTATTACTATTTTAAACTGTAAAAAAATGGTTATTGGTGGACTTTGTCTGCCTTTTTTACTATCCTGTGATGCAAACCAGACTGTGGACTGCTAGTACTATTTTAAAAACAAATGTGAATCAAGGTATATGTAGATTACCTAAGATACAGGGCTATCTGAAAAAAGCCTAGGATGCTTCATGTCTTAAATGGGGTGCCATGAATAGATACTTGAAATTATATTAGATGAGTCTGTGTCATATATTGCAGCAACAGCTGGACTTGATAAATTTCACTGTCTTTAGAGATGTTTCATAGAGCATAGAGTATTTCTACAGGTACAACTAAGGCTTGAACATACATCCTATCTCCACATAGATGAATGCCTTTAATACTTCAAAGAATTGGAAAATCCATGGATAGAAAGACAGGGCACATCAGAATGAATAAGTGCTAGGGGTGGCAGACAGCAATCACATGAGAACTGAAATTACTTTTCAAAGTGAGATGTCAGAATATTAATGTTAAATAACAAATTACATTGACAAGCTATCTGAAAAGATGTAAACTTATCACAGCATTAAATTAAGACAATGCAAGTGTATTTGTAAATTCAGGATTGCACAGAAAGTATTTCTAATATTAACTTAGGTCCTTACAACAGTGGAAAACAAAATGTTATTGGGCCTGTCTGGGGAAAATATATATATATATATATATATATATATTTTCCATTGATCTCCAACTCTTAACTCAGTTTTCATTTAGAAAAATTCCAAAGCTATCATAAAAAAGGTGGCACTGACAAGTGAATTTAAACAGCCACTAAAAAGTATTTTGTAATTTAGAAATAGCTCTCATCAAATATACCATTGCATTGCACTGAAGTCTCACTTCAAATTTTGCTTTAAGAATTTGTAATATTAGGTTGATGACCTAATTTTTTTATTTTTATTTTTTATTTTTCTGTAGAAAAGGTTTTAATGAAATAAGCAAATGATGTGTGTCTCTTAGTACAACTGAAGCATAAAAAATCAGTAATAAATGATCACATGTACTATATATTTTGAAAAATGAGCTTGAACAAGTCATTATTAAAGTCATTATTTCTCTTATCATAAATCACTAAGGCTTATTTTTGCCCAGCAGATATAAGGCAGTCAAGGATGAGTCTTTTAAATTTGTCCTTGCTTGTAATTTACTGCACAAGAAGTTTCTCATAATTTTTCTTTTACTAATATAGAACAGTACTACTCTATGTGTTATTATAAAGTGCAAAACATTTAGTAAGATAAATAGACTTGCCTCTCAAAAAAAGTGCTTGAAAAATACTAACAATCGCACCCATCTATGGATGGATTTAAAGATATGGACGGTACAACCAGACATTTCAGATTCTTAGAACTACTTTGAAAAAACAGTGAATGAACTTTGCCCACATCACAGGTGTTTCATAGTGTTTTGGTGGCCATTGTTGTCTTCTCTGGTGATTATTAATTAAATATTTGTGTCAGTTGATGTTGTCTGAGTCAGTGAATCTTTTCAGGAATCCTGGCCTGTACTTTCTTCAACACCAAAAAATAAGAATAAAAATAAATAAATAATAAATAAAAAATAAAAAAAATAAAGATAAAAATCTGTACCATGTGGACTAATCTGGCATTCTAAAGCCAAAATTAAGAAATTCAAGACTTATTCCTTATACCCATGTTTTGTCAGAAATATATGGCATTTACATTCAGCATGCAAACATATACATAATCATTGTTCAGGTCCACAGCAAGTGTAATTGTTGTGTCTCTTTATCATAATAGATTTAGGCTTTGCTCCTACTTTGGAATCCCAGTGAGAGTCTAGTTTTAAGCTTCTTAGTGAATAACAACTTAATAAGTTAAATTCCCAATGCAAAAGGGTCTGCCCTGTAATTATGAGGACTTAAACTAGACATCTTAGTTTTTTTGGATCATATTTCTAACAGATTAATACCATTTTCCACAAGACTATGCATTTTTAAAAAAGTCTACATTATCAAAACCTATAACCATTATTGTAACTGTTATGCGTCATTCCCATAGGTTTTCCAAATATATATGTGAGGGTAATACTTCACAAATGTAGTCTCATAAATCTATTTCTGAACAGTAAGAATCTGAAATTAATCTATACATTTTTTATAGGTGATAAACAAATATATATCAATCTCATAAAATGGATCTGATTATGTAAATGAGTTTTTTGTGTGTGTGTGTGAAGTTGTTTCTTTTCCCTTTTTTTTCTCCATTCTTTTTTCTTTCTCATTCCCCACCTCTATATCTCTACCTATTAAGGAGTCTTAGAGTACTTCTTTCTGCTTTAAGATCATATAAGAAGCAATTTTATTATATATATATTGTGTAGGTCAGCAAGAATTAATACCTTCCCTCCTCACCCTAATTCTCATTTTGTATATAAGTTTCTGCTGTTACTGAGGTAGTTGAAATTACTTTGATATTTTTTTCTTCTCCTGATTGCAATAATCAGGATAACTACTGCTCTTTAATCTTTATCTCTGACTTCAGTATTTAGAAGGCTACCTTAACTTTTTGCATTTCAGTAGTTCTACTTCTTAAAGGAATTATATTACTGTTTGAACTGCTTCTGTTTGTTTCTACCTCTTCCAAAATATTTCATGTTTGCTATAGGTTTTGCTTTTTGTTCTTACTAGATGTTTTTGTTTATTTTGTTGTTGTTATTTTTTTTTTCCATTTCTGCTTCTGTATTTCTTCCCTGATGGTATGTAGTATTTTCTGGTGATTATTAATAAGTTTGAATCACAACAGGGAATTATCCTGAATTTTTAAAAATAAGAAGAATAAAAAAGTGTCACTTTAATATTTAGTAGAAAAAGACCTTGTAGAATATTTGTATTTGTAATGCTAATTCTTACTAATCTCTTTGTCACAGTAATTTATTTGTCACAGTGACTAGCAAGTTCTAGAAGCTTCAAGAGCTATTATATTTTTGCCTAATCACATTGAGACACTGACATAATGGTGATATCATAACCAACCTTCTCTGTTAATTTACTAATTTTATCCTGAAGTAGATCACTAATCTTGAGAATAGAGGTGCCATATCTGTATTTTCACTATTCTTCTTCTAAAGGGCTATGTGATTTACCCCAATACCAGCTTTGCTTTGAAATTCACATTGAAAATTATTTTTTTTTTTCTCCATATCCTTTGCCCACCTCTGCGGGATGACTTAATTAAATAAATCATATATAAACGTTTTTTCTAACTTCATCATTTCCTCAGTAGAACTCCAGCTAAGGTACTGGGCATCGTCACTATGTCCTATATCAATACAGGAAGCAAAAAATCAAACAAGAAAAATATTACATCATGTGAAAAAATAATATAATTGCACTAATCAATAATTACTTCATAGTATTAATAATATACATATAAATAAATATTTATATTATAAAACATAATTATACTAATATAATTATGTGAGTTCTGCACTTGGGATGGAGTAATGATACAGATGAAGCACAAGTACAGATTGCAAGACAGCAGAAAGCGATCTAAGGGTGCTGGTTGACAGTAGGCTCAATGTGAGTTAGCAGTGTGCCCCAGCAGCTAAGAGTTCAAACTGCATTTTGTAGTGCATTAAACACAGAATAGCCAGCCTGTCAGAGGAGATGATTCTCCTTCTGTGTTTAGTGTTGGTACAGCCTCACCTTGAATATTGTGTGCACTTCTTAACTCCACAATATAAAATGGATATTACAGCACTTTAAATCACCCAGAGGAGGGCAACAAAGCTGGTAAAAGGCCTGGAAGGCATGTTCTATGAAGAGAGGCTGAGGACATTTGGGGTGTCTACTTTGGAAGAAAGGAGTTTAAGAGGCAACCTCATTGCTCTCTACAACTTCTTGAGGAGGGCAAGAGGAGAAGGTAGTGCCAATGTCTTCCAATGATAACCAATGATAGGATGTATGGGAATGGTACAAAGCTGTGCCAGGGGAGGCTCAGAATGGACATTGGGAAAAAAATATTTACTGTGAAGGTGGAATCAACATTAGAACAGACTTTTCTGGAAATGCATCATGCCTGTCAGTGTCCAAGAGGTGTTTGGACAATATCCTTATTAATATGCTTTACTTTTTGGTTAGGCCTGAAGCGGTCAGGCAGTTGGACTAGATGATATTTGAAGATCCCTTCCAACTGAACTATATGATTCTATTAACAAGTTAACAGTAGTTATTTAGCAATTACTCTTCACACATTTTTATTAATAATGAAAGGTTTCAGAGCACTTTGAATGATGTGAAATAATACAAAAATATCTTTATGGAGATTAGTCTAGAGACATAAACAGGTAAAGTGAGTAAATATAGAAGAATATCAAGTAATATCATGGCAGCAATGACTTGCAAATCAGGTAATGCATTACTAAGTACTAGAAGGAGAGGGCAAATGCTTTCTCTCTGAAAGAGTGAAGCATCACTCTTTTTATTTTACAAAACCAGTACTAATAAGAGGAAGAAAAACAAATTTACAGAGAAGAAAATATTGTATTTGCTATATGGGGGTGAAAGAGGAGGGTGGGAGAGAGACGAGAGGTAGAGGGAGAGGGAGAGAGTTTAGGTAGCTAAGTATTGTGCCACATGCTCACATGAATTTTTCATAACAATTATCACTTTGGGGTTTGATTAGGCTCTCTGCATAATCTCTGCAGATTCTGTTTGTATCAGTAAAAGTTGAAAATACCTAGTGTTTTAGATGAAGCTATTTTTTCCCCAAGTAATATGACAGCACTTTCCATGTTTTTTTCAAATACAAACTGGGGGGAGGGAAGGGGGAGAAGGAGGGAAGATGTGCTTCCATACTTTTATTGTCCCTCTCTAACTTCTATTAGAGTGTAGAAACAGTTCTTAACTAATATCTTTATTTGTCTTCTTTCCAGAGGACTGTCCCCTTAACTAGCTACAACATTGCACTCCATTGTTTTTTCATCATCTAAATCTTTCCATCTCAGTAACATTGAAGGTCTTCAGACTTTTAACATAAAGCAAGAACATTGCATCTCCTAACTTACTAATGCCTATTCTGATTTACAACATGTTAAAAAAATTACCACAGGCGACTTGATTTGAACTTAGTGTTGATCAAGCACCCATGCCTTCCCGTGCAACTCCCTGCAATATACATACACACACTGCAAAGAACAATCTCTCATCTCAATTCCTAGAAGCAAAGCAAACTTATACTTCAATACCAGATAGCCCATTTACTCCAAAGGCTACTTTACAGTGACTGGGACTTTATCATGAACTAAATTCAGTTCAAATTCACTTGTCTTGTAGGACATTTCAAACTAATTCACAGGAACCCCCTCCCCCTCAAAACCACCACCAAAAAAAGTTTACAAGAAATAAATAGGTGTCTGAAAGAGGAAAAAATAACATCCATTAATTTTTACTAACTGAAGTCTTAGGCGTCTCAGAACTCCATGGTGAGTTACATATGATCATGCTATTACAAAGGAGGTGGGTGATAAATCATGAATAAAACCTGTAGTTTTTCTCTAGAGTGAAATGGGTGATGCTAAAACATCCCAGACATTTTATCAGGGATAAAACAAAGAACAAAAGAAAAGAAAAGAAACCCCCTAAACTGAAAACATTCCATACATTGCTAAACCTTTTAATGGCTGATAATTTTGTAGGGTTGAGAGATTTTTTGCTCTTGTTGTTTTGCTTGAGGCCAAGTTAGACTATGTATTACTATGCATTTTATCCATTGAAATGGGTCATGTATAATACTAAAAAATTACAATTTTGTCTGGAAATAATAATAATTAAACAAAATAATAAAAAAAAAATATAGAAATATCAGTTCTTAATGTTCAGTCATAATTACCCTATCATCACAAGTTTCTTTTTAAAAGCATTTAGCTTTCAAAATAAACAAAGTTCTTTTTGTTTGTTTTGTTTTTAATGCAGTTCTTTTCTAAAATACTATTCAGGTGTGATTTATTTATTTATTTATTTTCTGTATTTGAAACTACATTTTAACTTCATCAAAATACTTAAAAACAGTATGGCAAGTTTCTAGAGTCCTCTGCAGTTTAGACAAACTAGGAAAAAGGGAGTTGACCATGAGTATGTTCTACATTTCAAGCAAGAATATAGAGTGCATTCAATACGAAAGTGAACAGCAATGTCTCTAGACCAGAAAGCTAGCCTCACTTCTTATCTTCACATAATTTTAAATGATCAGTTCTGCATCACAGCTGATGTAACACTGAGAACAGTAGACATAGAAGCATATTCTTTAAGGAACATAGTAAAGACTTCAAATTCACTATATAGTCAGAAGACCCTTTTCTCTCATGTCTGCTACATTTCTCATTTACAAGTAATAGCAGAAACAAATAAAAAAAAACATGTATATATGTGTGTATATATATGTATATATTTTGAACTCTCCTTATGTAACGTATATTTGTACAGAAAACAAGGAGAGAGCAGTCTGTACACTTACCAATTTCCTCCTTGGTAGTAGAATAATCATAAATTGTCCCATAATTATTCTTTAATCTGAACGTAGTCGTATTAATATGTATATATAAATATATATACAGACAACCTTATTTACAGATGAACAAAAACCTAGGTTTAACTGAAGCGTTAATATAGAAGTAGCCTTTGTAAAGATAAGGTTTATGAGACACACACTCCAAAAGCTTTATAACAATAAATTTACCTGATGAAGAACTGTATCTCATCATCAACATATAGCTATCATAAACAGCAAGACACTAATCACGTGTCTTGCTCTGCAAAAGTTTAACAATATAGCTGTGCTAAATTGAGGTATAATACCCTACTCCAGATATTGATTCATAATTAACAGTAGGGGGAAGAATAAACTATCATTTCTTTTCAGCTACTCCTCCCATAAATTGACAATTTCAGAATTAAAGTAACTTTACAGCCCAACGGTTATTATAATAAACTGGTAAACTTATATTCACCATATATTAAATTAGACTGTTAAAGTACAGTTTCAGTAAGAGTACTGTAAGAGTGAGTAGAAGTGAAGGGCTCTTTGCCCTTCAAAGTTAAGGACCTTTTCCAATGCAACAAGGCATGATAAGAAAGGGAGAAAGGTATAAGTAAGAGCATACAGTGTCACAAGCTTGACTGACAAATAAGGCAGGCTAGGATGAGAACCAATGCTGCTCAATCACACTAATTGATGAGGGCAGATGGGAGTGTGGGAATTCCTGCTGATCAGATGTCATCTGATCAGGAAAATCATCAATTGGGAAACTAAGGGAAAAGGGGGAAACCAGAAACGGGGAGATACAGACCTGATACAGCAAACATAGAGACAATGACAAGAACCAAACCTGGTCACAGAAATTGATGTGCTAATGAGAAACTACAAGCACCACTTCCAGCAAGATCAACCTGTACTTGGCAATTTATGAAGATTGTAAACCAGGGTGTGGCATGGACAGGGAGGGATGCAGGAAAGAGTGGACTTCTGTAACCCAACAAGAGATCTCTTCTGGAAGAGGGAGCAGGTAGGAGTAAAGAGGGAGTAAGCAGAAAAAGTTATAAAAGGGCTTGTTGCTTGTAAGACAGAGTTGGTCAGTATGCTTGTCTGGCTGAGCCTTGTGCCTTATCACTGCAGTCTGGCCAGTGTTGTCATTAAATCCTTTCTTATCTCTCTGTTTTTTAGTGCTAGTTCAGTGCTAGCTCCCTGTGAGACCTCTGTGTGTAAGCGAAATTTGATGCCAGCTGCTGCAGTCTCAGCAACAGCTTCTGGAGCAAATGGGAGTCTTCAGACTCTAATCCCTGGGATGGAAGCAGTGTGTGTCCCCATATCTGCTGCTGGGGGGTGGGGGTGAGTGAGGCAAGTGACGGCATGTGCTGGCAGAGCTCCAAATGTGCTCCAAATTTCATAAATCTTTCTATTACCTCTCCTTTGACTTTCCTACCTCTTTAAGACTCTTGCTTGAAGTAAATCATTTCTTCTGCAGGATATTGGTAAAGAAGAATACTCATATAGCCTCTTCTCATGCTGCACCTTTGACACCTTAAGCTCTGCTGGATCTAGTATAATAGAAAGCAATTTTCAGGAAGTAACTTATGATCTTACGGTTTCTCTCCTTCTATGTTGTAGACTGAGTTGGAGTGAGAACATATACTATTTTTTTAGTATCTGTAGGTAGAAGCTTCTACAGTTGTAATCTTAGCAAGAAATAAATAGCTGAGGTGAAATTTCCTGTTTGAAGACATAAGTTTTCTTTCATTTGTAAATAGGGTTCTCCTCTTATTTAACTTGATTTATTCTTTCAGCAAAGCTGACTCAGGTTTTGCAACCAAGCAGACAAAAGTGAACTTTTCTATCCGAAATATAAAGTGTTATTTCTATCCTGCTACTGCAACAGGAACAGAACATGATAGAGTATACTCAGATTGGTGGAAAAGAATGACAACTGTGTCTGGAAGAACTGATTTTTATTTTTATTTTTCTCCTGTGGGGATTTTGAAACCAGTTATTAGTGTTGTTGATAGAAGGTTGAACTACTTTCTCAGCAGCTCTCCTCATCCTAGTTGCTAGGTTGGCTTACTAGTTTTCTTAAGCAACTACTTTTCATGTCTTCATTACTGAACATTAAGTTGATTTTAAATATATATATATATATATTATTATGCTGATAGGAAAGTTGAATACAATGTTCATTGTCTTAAACACTGTAACTTGTCATGAACTGAAATACTATTATCATATTGTCCCTTAGTCTTTAATTTCTTAGAATCTGAGGCATGAGTATTTGAAAATTGAGAAGGTATTGCTTTGGTGACCCTGCAAACTCTTAAAAATGATTACTAATGTTCCTCCTAATTTGGAATAAGAGCAGTTTGGAGATAGACAACATGCTCTAACACAATTCTAGGTCCCTGATATACTCATCTGTGACAGGCATAAACGTGTCTCTTTTTTTTAACCTAGTAACTTCACAGTTAAAATGGTCATTCATAAGTGGAGAACATTGGCCACTCAATTCAAGATGAAGAACACTCATAAATTCTGTACCATTGGTAGGTGCCAAAATCAGTAGCTTGTAGAGAAATTGGAACATGCTCTATGCTCACCTATGAAAGGTGAGATGAAGTTCAGATAGCAAATAACTCCATCTGTTTGGTGGAGCACCTGGCTGCATCTTGCAAGAGGGTCTCAGGTTTGGCGATTGATTCCTCTTCCTGGTCCTGGACCAACAAGACCTGTGTTTGCTCTTTTCTTCTTTGTTTTATTTTCCTCCATGTGAAACGATCATAATGGGAAGCTAATCTAGTGAGTATCTATCATAAAATATTTCTACATCTCAGAAGCAATGCTGAAAATCTATGTTAGCATGTAAGACCTCATCAGAAGAGCTGACAGTGCTTTGATCCTTTCATATCATTAACAGACATAAAAGTCTCCAGAAATTTAGGAAATAAGGATTGAGTTTGCCTCTAAATAGAGATTAGATTACCCAGATACTTCTTTTCCTGGACACTCTTCTAGTAATTTGACTTTATTGTAATGATGAGCAAAGCAAAGAGAAAAAGGAAAGTAAATGCAAACACCCAGCATTTCCACTGGTTTTGTGGAGTCTTAGAGACATGTTATCTAAGCAGACTGAATTGCCCTCTGACAGTTTTTTTTTTTTTCTTTTTATTATTATTATTTTTTACGGCAGTAATATGGTTATTCTGGGTGGGCTGGGTTATTCTCAGAGATCTACAATTAATTCTGGTGTCACATTATTTTAATTAAAAATTTGGTTTAGCTCCTATTAAGCTTGAAGTCAGATGATAGATTCAATGTCAAGGTCCTTGTTTGTTTGTTTGTTTGTTTTGTTTTGTTTTGTTTTTCCAGATAGTCTCTGTTGTGTGTATGCATGCACAAATGAATGATGAAAGTAATATTTTAAAGTTAAATCAAGATATGCTACATGAATGCTGCTTCCTTTTTCACAAGTTGTATTGACAACTCATGCCATATCCATTTTGCATGAACTCTTGAATGCTTTGAATGCTTTACTTATACAAAAGCCAAGTGACATAAATGAAGCTTTAATTTTACCCCTAGTTCCCTTTTGAACTAGATCAAAATTATTCCTCTTAATCAATATAAGATCCTGTTCAGTGTAAAAGTGAAATATTGAATGTAGAAAGAAAAAACATTTCTTACTCAGGAAATTGTATAATAGTCTTTGAAGTCTCTTGGAAAAGTTAATAAAAAAATCAAAAACCCTCAAAGTCACCAAAGTTCTAAACCTGTCATTGCAGCAGTTTCATTCACATCTCATTTAATGCTATAAGGAACTTGCTTAGAGAGTAACATGAAAGCAGTGAATAATCCCAAAATAGGAATCAAGATCCCTGACTACAAACGAATCCACTCATGCAAAATAACAGTATATACAATCTTTGTGGATATGTATATACATATAGAAAGTTTTTTGTTATTGTTTATTAATATTATTATTATTTATTTTTATTATTTGTCACTAAAATTAATTCTGCTACAGAGGAACTAGCCGTTGCTTGATGGAACACCATCTTAATTGAACTATTTTGTCATGTCACTGACTCCTTGGTAGCTTCTCAAACTTAGATAGCAGTCCAAACTGGTAATTATGCTGACTTTTCACATATTCAAAATCTGATCAAAATAAAATTAGAGACTTTTTGTTTGTTTGTTTCAGTGATGTACTAAAAGAAAATTAAAAGAGAAGAAACATATAATGAATATATGTAATTAATATTGAAGTAATTAGAGTATTAAAGTTTGTTTTTTTTGTTGTTGTTGTTGTTGTTTTTTCAAATTAATTAAATTAAATAAATCAGTCTTTGAGCAGCTATATTAATTAGTCTTTATAAAAGCGGTCTTTATAAAAATTATGCTTTGTCTAGGCAAGCCTATAAGGAAATTAGAAAGGTAAGAAAGGTATCTATTATTAATGGCATAACAATAGTTGAGCGTGCTTCAGGCTAGGGGGTAAACTACACCCTTCTGTCTCTTTTTCTGTTACTCTAAGCTACTAATGGACAATCTTCCAAAGAAAATAATCAAAATAATTGAGTAAACAGAAAGTAAACAGAAAATTGAAAGTTAAATTGTAAAACAATGGTTACTTCATGCTTCTGTAAATCACTAATATTGAGAAAGGTCCTTTTCCTTAAGACTGTATTTGTATATTTTGTATATTTGATTTGTATGTTAGTCCTGAATGGTTTGACTTTGAATATAATGTTTAGCACAAAAATAATAATAATAATAAAATAATTAAAAAAAAAATCCTGATGACAAGAGTTCTATCAAAATAAAATGTCTTGCTCTTGAAATCACTGTCCTGGAGTTCAGCATTTTTGCTGATGGATACATCTGTCTTGTTATGTTATGGTTAAGTAGGCCTTTCCTGCATAGTGAAATTTTAAGTGGATTTTGTTTTGGAAAGCAATTTAATGTTTGCTGATAACATTGATTGGTACTTTGTCAGTGTTAGCTTTTAAGCTTCTGTTCTGGTCTGCTTAATTTTTTGAAATAACTTATTTGATTAAGTGATGCTTTACCACCAACAGTTCGGCCTGCTTTCTGCTGATAGCTGGATTTTCTCACTTCTGTGCTATCTTGAACTTGCTGAGTCTCTTTATCATTAGAATTTTAAAAGCGTAGGTTAGATTCCAACTGTTCCTCTCCTCCCCAACTCTGTTGTTCATTTTACAGATATGTCCTAACAAGGAGACGCAGCAGCTGCAATAGCAGACCTATCTTTCTAGATGAAGGTACATTTGGGAAGGAGTTTGTTGGCCTGGTCTGTTATCTTGACTTTCCTAACACACATTTGTCCTTTACAGTAAAGTTGTCCACAAGCAATCTAGTTCTATTTCCAGTTTAAATATGTCTCGTACAACAGAATTTAATAATATATCATTGAAAATTGTCATATTCTAATTACTTTTTATTTAGCTTGTAATAAATAAATAATTATAATAAATAAATAATAATAAATAATAAATAATAAATAATTTAAATCTCACTAAAAAAAACAACTATGAATTGAAGAAGGTTCAACAATCTAGAGAATTCAAAAGTATAACAACATAGCAGCCAAGAGGTACTATTTTGTTTGCAATTAAACAAATAAAACATCTGTTCCACCTGGACTGTCACAAATCCGATGGGATCCACCCAAGGGTGCTGAAGCAGTTGGCGGAAGTGATTGCTGGGCTGCTTTCCATCACCTATCACTAGTCATGGTCATCTGGAGAGGTCCCAGATGACTGGAGACTTGCTAATGTGATGCCCATCTACAAGAAGGATTGTAAGAAGGACCTGGGGAACTACAGGCCTGTCAGCCTGACCAGGAAAGGTGATGGAACAGGTCAACTTGAATGCAACCACACAGCATATGTGGGACAACCAAGGGATCAGGCTCAGTCAGCATAAGTTTAGGAAAGGCAAGTCCTGCCTGACCAACCTCATCTTTTATGAGCAGGTGACCCACCTGATGGATGAGAGAAAGGCTGTTGATGGAGCCTACCTAGACTTTGGCAAGGCCTTTGACATGGTCTTCCACAGGATTCTCCTAGAGAGGCTGGCAACACATAGCTTGGACAGGTGCACTCTTTGCTGGGTTAAAAACTGGTTGGATGGCCAGGCCCAGATAGTGGTGGTGAATGGAGAGAAATCCAGCTGGCAACCGGTCACCAGTGGTGTTCCCCAGGGGTCGGTGTTGGGGCTCATCTTCTTTAATATCTTGATTAATGATTTGGATGACGGAATTGATTGCACTCTGAGTAAGTTTGCAGATTACACCAAGTTGGGGGGAAGTGTTGATCTGTAGGAGGGTAGGGAGGCCCTACAGAGGGACCTGGACATGAGCCAATGGGATGAGGTTCAACATGGCTAAGTGCCTGGCCACAACAACCCCATGCAACGCTACAGGCTTGGGACAGACTGGCTGGAAAGCTGTGCAGAGGAAAAGGATCTGGGAACGCTGATTCATGTTCACCTGAACATGAATTGGCAATGTGCCCAGGTGGCCAAGAAGGCCAACAGCATCCTGGCTTGTATCTGGAATAGTGTAGCTGGCAGGACCAGGGAGGTGATTGTTCCCTTGTATTCTGCTCTGGTGAGTCTGCACTCTAAGTATTGTGTTCGGTTTTGGGCCCCTCACTACAAGAAGGACATGGAACTTGTCTAGAGAAGGGCTATGAAGCTGGTGAAAGGTCTGGAACACAAGTCCTGTGAGTGATGGCTGAGGGAACTGGGGTTGTTTCATCTGGAAAAGAGGAGGTTCAGGGGAGACTTTATTGCTCTCTTACAGCTACCTGAAAATAAGTTGTGGGGAACTGAGGGTTGGCCTCTTCTCACAGATAACCAGCAATAGGACTAGAGGGAATGTCCTCAAGCTGTGCCAGGGTAGGTTTAGGTAGGAAATTCTGAGAAATTTCTTCTCAGAAAGAGTGGTCAGGCATTGGAACAGGTTGCCCAGTGAAGTGGTGGAGTGGAGTCACCATCCCTGGGGGTGTTTAAGGAAAGGTTGGAAATGGTATTTAGTGACATGGTTTAGTGGGTGATATTGATGGTAGGGTGATAGTTGGCCCAGATGATCTTGAAGGTCTTTTCCAACCTTAATGATTCCATGATTCTAAGTTTCTGTGATTTATACTTTAAGTACTTTTAAGAGGTGAAGGCTGGATGTCACAGAATCACAGAATGGCTGAGGTTGGAAGGGACAGATGAAGATCAAGTCCAAGCCCCCTGCTGAGTAGGATCACCTAGAGCACATTGAGCCGGATGGCATCCAGGCAGTTTTGATTACTTCCAGAGAAGGGGATTGCATAACCTCTTTGGGCAACCTGTACCAGTTCTCTGTCACCCTCACTGTAAAGAAGTGCCCTCTCATATTCAACCAGAAAATCTTGTGCTTCAGTTTGTGCATATTGCCTCTTGTCCTGTTGCTGGGCTCAGCGGAAAAGAGACTGACTTCATCCTCTTGGCACCCTCCCCTCAGACATTTATATACATTAATGAGGTCTCCCCTCAGTCTTCTCTTTTCCTGGCTAAATAGTCCCAGTTCTCTCAGCCAGTCCTCATATGACAAGTGCTCCAGTCCTCTAACCATCTTTGTAGCCGTCCTCTGGACTCACTCCAGTAGTTCTATGTCTCTCTTGTACTGGGGAGCCCAGAACTGGACAGAATACTCTAGGTGTGGCCTCACCAGGGCTGAGTAGAGGGAAAGGATCATCTTCCTTGACCTGCTGGCAACAGTCTTCAAAATGTCAGTAATGAACTTTTAATATATGAAATAAGCTTATTTTAAATTGTGTACAACATGATTTGTTGAAGTTTTTGTAGTTTTATAGATATAACTGGAAGTTATATGTATAATTGAAAGTCATATAAATATAATTCCCCAAAACAGACATGGAGAAGGCTGAGGTGCTCAACAACTTCTTTACCTCAGTCTTCACTGACAGTCAGGCTTCCCACATCTCTCAAATCCTTGAACCTTTAGGTAGGGGCTTGGGGAGCAAAGTCCCTCTCACTGTTAGTGAAGAGCAGTTTCAAGACCACCTGGTGAAACTAAACTGTTGCAAGCCTATGAGGTCCAATGACATGCATCCCAGGGTCCTGTGGGAACTGGCTGATGGAGTTGCCAAGCTTCTCTACATCATATTTGAAAAGTCACAGAAGTCAGGCAAAGTCTTCAGTGACTGGAAAAAGGGAAATACCACTCCCTTTTTTAAAAAAAGGTAGAAAGAAAACCTGGGGAACTACAGACTGGTGTGCCTCACCTCTGTGCCTGGCAAAATCATAGAAAAGATCCTCCCAGAAGCAATGTCAGAGCACATGCAAGACAAGGAGGTGATCTGAGACAGCCAGCATGGCATCAACAATGATAAATCATGCCTGACCAATATGGTGACCTTCTACAATGGAGTCACTGCATTAGTTGACAAGGGAAGACTGAACAATGTCATCTACCTGGAATTCTCTAAGGCCTTTGACACAGTTCCATGTGACATCCTAATCTCTACACTGGAGAGAGATGGATTTGAAGGATAGGGCATTCACCGGATAAGGAATTGGCTTGATGGCTGCACCCAGAAAGTTTTGGTCAATAGTTCTACATTCAATTGGAGGCCTGGGATGAATGGTGTACCTCAGGGGTCTGTCCTGGGACCGGTGCTTTTCAATATTTTCATCAGTGACATAGATGATGGGACTGAGTGCACCCTCAGAAAGTTTGCAGACGATGCCAAGCTGAGTGGTGTAGTTGATACGTGCAGAAAGAAAAGGTACCATTCAAAGGGGTCTGGACAAGCTTGAGAAGCTGGCCCATGTAAACCTAATGAGATTCAACAAGTCCAAGTGCAAGGTGCTGCACCTAGATTGGGGCAATCCTGGACATGAGTATAGACTGGGTGAAGAACCCATTGAGAGCCGCCCTGTGTGGAAGAACGTGGGGGTTCAACATGAGCCAGCAGTTCATGCTTGTAGCCCAGAAGGCCAACTGCATCCCAGGTTGCATACACAGAGGAATGCCCAGCAGCTCAAGGGAGATCATTGTCCCCCTTGTCTGCCCTTGTAAGGGCCCACTGAGAGTACTGCATCCAGGTCTGGAGATCCCCTAGCACAAGAAAGATGTGTAAATGCTAGAGTAGGTCTACAGGAAGTCCATGAATATAATCAGAGTGCTGGAGAACTTCTCCTATAAATAAAGGTTGAGAGAGCTGGGGATGTTCAGCCTGGTCTAGAGAAGGCTCTGGGGAAACCTCACTGTGGCCTTTCAGTACTTAAAGGGGACATAAAAAAGATAGAGAGCAACTCTTTTCTCAATCAGGTAATGACAGGATGATAGGGAATAGTTTCAGACTAAAAGATGGGTGATTTAGATTAGATGTTAGTAGGAAATTCTTCACTCAGAGTGTGGTGAGGCACTGGAAAATGTTTCCAGAGAGGTCATGGATGCCCAATCCCTGGAGCTGTTCAAGAAGAGGCTGGATGAGGCCCTGGGCAACCTGATCTAGTGGGTGGCATCCCTGTCCTTCGTGTATGTGTGTGTCTTTGTGTGGATTCAGATGATCTTTAAGTTCCCTTCCAATCCAAGCCCTTCTATGAAACATGGAATAGACATCTTTTGTGAAACATACCCCAGTAAACATCTTGGAAATTTTACAAGAAATGTCTATTTCTCTCTGCAAGAGAATAATTTTTCAGCTAATGAGAAAACCAAATGTTGTGCAGATAGGAAAACATACCCACAGAGAAAATGGTTAAAAGTTCTTTGGCAATAAAATGTGTTTATAAAAGGCTGTTATGATAGAAGGTACACTCACCATTTCAGAAAAAGTAATCACAAATGAGCACACAGGACTGCTACAAATACCAACTTTTCAACCACTGACCCTTTCAAATGAAATGGCTTGAAATTGTAGTCATTAGAATGACTAACATTTCATGATTATGTACCATGAAAAAATGTCAGAGAATATTGATCGTAGTTTTGAACTTGCCAAAATACAAATACAGGGCCTTAGTCTTTCAGGCATATGATTTGCTTGAAAATGAGTGTCTAATTCTGTTCTCTTTACTTCAAAAATAGTGTACTTGATCTCTGAACAGTCCAAGGATGGTAAGAGAAGATAAGTCAGGAAATAGTTAGATATTTTTTTTCTTTGTCATAAAAGTATATCATAACCTGTCTCTGATTAGCTGTGGTTGAGCAGCTTGGAATGAATAATTTCAGTTAAGCAGGAGAGGTTAAGACAGCAATTTCTGAGTGAACTGCCATGGAAGAGTGATAAATTTGTTTTACTCTGTTAAAGTATCCTGCTGAAATTACAGTGTCAACAGCAAACCATTTTTCAAGATCTACAAGAGATGTCCAGTGTTCTATGTTGGTCAAGACTCATGCCTCTTATAAAAGATTTGTCTCCTTAGGCTCTCAGTACAATTAGAGAGAGAAATACATGCCAAAGCCATTGATGATTCAACCCATTACCTGTGTTCCTAACAGGTTACATTCCTAAAAGCACTTGTGGACTCAGAAGTTGAAATTTGTTGATGTGAAGCCAGATCCAGTCCTTAGTAATTTTGATCTGTTGAGCTCTTTGCTATTCATGACAAATATGAAATTACACAAGGTTCTTCGCAGACATGCTGCTTTTTATTCTCTCTTCCTCTTTTCAAAAATCTTATATGTTTCATTTAATTTCCTCTCTGTGTTTCAAAATAGTTTTAGGGTTATTTCCAATGCCTATCCCTTGAGAAAATTATGATATTTTTTCATGAATTTATTAAAAAAGAGTTATTTCCTTACAGATTTGAGCCTTGTGTGTTTTATTCAATAATAAAACCTTATATTACCAGCAATAAGAATGCCTTACACTATATAGTATACTGCTTTACACTGTAAATTGTAATAAAAGTTTGGTTAAACAACAGCACACACGTGATATATTTATATCACATCCATGCAAACTGTATTCTGTTGAAGATGTCATAGAATCATTTTTGTAAGGAAAAAAAAAATTGATATCAATTTAGTTCTATGCAACATTCATAGACTTCTGCTGGATCACTGAAAAAAGATAATGTTAACTTTAATGTTAACTTATATTTGGGAAGATGTGTGTCTTTTTTTTTCTCTCCTTTTGGGAAGAAGCTCCATATTTTTCTTAACAATAGGTTATTTGTAGAAAGTAGATAAAACTTAACAGAAAAAAAAAAGTTAAATTGATAATTATATATTTTTAAAAATACACTTTTTGAAACTCACATAAATATATATGTAAAATGTTTGATTTTTTATGGACAGTATTATTCAGAAGTATGCTGAAGCTTAAAACATACGTAAAAAGATATTTTCAAACTATCACCTGAGGCTGTTCTGATTTGTTCTGAATTATTGTAAACTTCAGGTAAAGATTCAAAAGCAGTATACAGCAGTTCACTAGGATAAGACTTTTAAGAAAGGTAGTCTTTCCTTTGTTTTGCTAATGACATTACATAGTAACACGGTACTGAAAGGTAAGAAAATCTGCAGAGGTTAAGGGTATTATTCTTATTCACATTTCTCCATAAAGTCAGGTCTTCTCTTTAAGCACAAATCTTTGTGCAAATCTGCTGTATTTCAATGCCTGG
>NC_048893.1:164866238-164899121 GCF_011077185.1 Oxyura jamaicensis
ATTATCAATTCACTAACTGCTGAAAAGGCTGCCAGAACAAAAAGGAGCTCTCTCCCCCCCCCCCCCCCCCCCCCCCCCCCCCCCCCCCGGGGGGAGGGAAGGAAGTAATATAATGCCAGAAATCTCTACTCCAGATGAGCTCAATAAAGTTTTAAAGTTTCCCTGTTTCCATGCCCCACTGATACACAATCACTTATCTTTTGTATTCAGTTATCAAACAAGTACTCAAATACTCAAGCCACATAATTCAAAGCCACAGGACCGGATTTCTCACCAAACTTCGGAAATTAACAAAGTAGCCTCTACATGTGAGGTAGTTATCCTGAGCTTCCATTATACTGATGGGAGTTAATAACTTAGAGATATAATTCATCCCACCTCTGTCAGAAATATTTTTTAGGATGAATCCACAATTTCTCAGATAAATCCTATCCAATGTGACTTTGCCATAGAGCAATCAGACTATTAAGGATTTAGGAATAAATGTAAATATTCGTAATGTGTGCTTTTTTTTTTTCTTTTTTTTTTTCCTTTTTTTTTTTTTTTTTTTAAAAAAATTTTTTTAAAAAAAACAAAAAATTATAACTTAAAATGCCTTTTCTGACAGAATGTTAATACCAGAAAAATGCACAGATCAAACTCTATGGGTTAATTAATCTTCTCCATGCAGTGTGGAATCCAGTGACTTATTAAACATTTTTAATTTCTGATTGAGTTACTTCTAATAATAAATATTAAAAAATATATTAAGAATTTATTCCCTGATTTTTTTAAGTACAGAATCAATAGGGATAAGTAGGGAGATTCAGTTGTATTTAGCATTCCTTATGAGCGCCTTCACTAGATGATCTGACCTCTTAATCAAGGATTTTATGATTCTGATTAGTTGATGCCTATAGCTCTTAAAAGTTTCATGTGGGGAATTCATAGAACTGATGGATTTTTTCTACTGATATTTTAAATGGTTATTCTGATGCTTCAAGGAAATACCTATTATTATATAAATACAAAACTGGTATTTCCCTGCTACTCCCCACTAAATCTAAGATTCCTTTTTAGCAAACAAAATTATATTATATGCCAACTCCATTTAACAAAGGAAAACATTAAATTGATATTCAGCTAGACAAAAACTGAATTTGTCTAGGATTAGGAAACACTAAAATTCTATTATTATACAACACATGCACTTTAACCAACACTTTTAATGGTAGTTGCTGTAACTACTAAAATATTTTTTTCTTATATGTTTCCTGCTTCAGCTTTATACAGAGCAGTCAGAAATACCCATTCCATGGGAAAAAATATGAGCTACTATAAATGCTGTGAAAAGCTACATGATGCTGATATTTCGCTCTACTGCATGTGATGTAGGAGAAGGAGTGATGAGCATAGATGAGTGAATACTAGTAGGAATTACTTAAGGCTCATATGTACAGAGGGTTTATTTAAGTGTCTGGCCTACTATAATCACTGTTTTAATAGTCAGGCTGTTGAATCTACTGTTTATCCCGAGGGCATTACTTTCTAAAGACAACAGTTTCTCCTCAACACTACTGGTGGAATGGTCTGATTTTGTGTCAGTCTGTACCTGTCTAGTCAAAGCCCCTTTCACAGCCCTTCCCATAAGCCCTCTCATTGTGCAATAATCTTTGAATCAACTGAACACAAGATCTCACCAATACACACTAAACTAAAAATGGGTCTGCAGACACCACTTTTCTTATTAGCTTTCTTTCTCCAGCTGAGACTGGGAGAGACAATTTATCTACATTTTAAATTCTTCACCACCTGTGTAGACCACCTTTGGACACTAATAGTTTTATGTATTTATATTGTCGTGCCCAAAACTGCACACATTACTCAAGGTGAGGCTGCACCAGAGCAGAGCAGAGTGGGACACTCACTTCCCTTGACCAGTTAGCAAAGATGTGCTTGATGCACCCCAGGGCATCGTTGGCCTTCCTGGCTGCCAAAGCAAACTGCTGACTCACATTCAACTTGCCATTGACCAAACCCTCCAGATCCCTTTCTGCAGGGCTGCTCTCCAGCCTCTTGTCCCAAGTCTGTATGCATAGCCAGAGTTGCCCTGTCCCAGGTAAGAATGCAGAATTTAATCTTGTTAGATTTCATATGGTTGGTAACAATCCAGCTATCTGATTTGTCCAGATCTCTCTGGTCCTCCTAATTTAGTATTACCTGAAAAAGAACTAAGCTAAGGGCCATAGCAGACAACTGATACAGACACCAATGACAACAAACTGTTTCCAGCAATAAAAGCAGTACAAGCAATTACAATAAAAGCAATAAAAGGCTGAGAAGTAAAAACTTGAGGCCATTTTCTCTAGTGCTATTGCTGGTTATCTGCAAGAAGAGGCTGACCCCCATCTCCCCACAACTTCCTTTCAGGTAGCTGTAGAGAACAATAAGGTCTCCCCTGAGCCTCCTCTTTTCCAGACTAAACAACCCCAGTTCCCTCAGCCATCTCTCATAGGACTTGTGTTCCAGACCCTTCACCAGCTTTGTAACCCTTCTCTGGACATGCTCTGGGGCTTCAATGCCATTCTTGTAGTGAGAGGCCCAAAACTGAACTATTTTAAATGCTGTTAAAATTCCAGTAATGCACTGATAAAGCAAAAGGTGGTAGGTGCTGATTACAGAAAAAACTTGTAGTGGTGACTATGCACCAAGGAACATCACACCCAGCTCTACTCAATATGTCCTGGTTTTAGTTAGGATAGAGTTAATTTTCCTCCAAGTAGCTGGTAGGGTGCTGTGTTTGGGATTTAGGATGAGACTAATCTTGATAACACACTGATGCTTTAATTGTTGCAGAGCAGTGCTTACAACAAGCCAAGGACTTTTCAGCTTCTCGCTCTGTCCTGCCAGCGGCCAGGCTGGGGGTGCAGAAGGAGCTGGGAGGGGACAGACCCAGGACAGCTGACCCGAACTGGCCAAAGGGGTATTCCATACCATCTGACATCATGCTGAACAATATATAGGGGTGGCTAGCTGGGGTGGGGGAGCAGGCTGCTCGGAGATAGGCTGGGCATCGGTCAACGGGTGGTGAGCAATTACATTGTGCATCACTTGTTTTGTACATATTGTTATTATTATTATATTTTCTGTCCAAATGAACTGTCTTTATCTCAACCCTCAGGCTTCAGTTTTTCTTGTTTCTCTCCCCCATCCCAGAGAGGGAAGGGGGAGGGTGAGCGAACCACTGTGTGGTGTTTAGCTGATGGCTGGGTTAAACCACAACACCAGATCAAGTCCTTTGATAGCCTCTATGAATTAAGAACTCCTGGCACAGGGTGCCACCATCCCATCCTCATGCTGTAGGGAATGCATGCTGGGGTTCTTCCATGGCGCTGGGGGCAATTACACTGGTCTCACCTGCAGCACACATCCCCTGATACAGATGCAGTTCCTTCACCTGGCACTGTATTAGAGAAAACAAGATCAAGGTAGAGTGTGCCTGGGATGATGAAAAGGAACTAGACAAGAGATTGCATAAGAAAGAGATTAAACTCAGTACAACTAAGAGGAAGGGTATGCTTACTGCAAAGAACTCTCTGGAATACAGATAATTGTGACCTTTTGTAGAAGGAAAAAGGATTTCAGGGTTTCGGGAAAAGGGATTACTGGATTTCAACTGTTGGTTTATGTAAGATTATGTGTTTAAAAACTCATCTCAAATCCCATAATGGAGCACAGAGGAATAATGACAGTTGATAGAATACCTGTAAACTAGCTGGAGCTGACTGAATACCCTGGCCCAGGTTGCCCCATGGTTGTCACAGCCAATTGTCCAACTGTGAAAGACATTAACGTGCATTAGTGAGAACTGTGAGCTGCTCTCCAGGACACGATATGGACAGAGCGAAGTTACTAACTACAGGGGTGATGCAGGAGAAGAGAATCTTGGAGTTGTAAAAGACTTATGTGTTTTTCAGGAAAATGGACCAAAGTCGGGAACAGGAAGGGAACAAAGTAGTTTGGAGAGGAACCAGCATGGGAAAAGAGAGATAAAAGATATAAGGTGCCAGTCACATCTGTGCCTTGCATCTGATCAACAGAATCTGTTCTTTCTTACAGCTAAACTCATCTCTAACTATTTCCCTTAGTGATACCACTCTATTCCGTGTGCATATGTGTGTATGGTTGGGGTCTAAGTGACAGCCGCTATAGAATGGTCACAGATTATATGGACTTGTGTATCTGGCATGCCATAAACTGGAGAAACTGGAGTTTGTACATATTGTGGGGGTGTATAAATCAGTGTGTGATGGTTAGCAAGAAAAAAGCTGTGAAACAGCCACTGAGTAAGATAACGGAATTTAGAGATAAGTATTGGAGTAGATCTAGACCAGAAACCTGCAAGGCCAGAGAGTCTCATAGCTGCCTACTAGAAGAACCAGAAGGTGAAAGCCAGCTAGTGGGAGACTGTGGATTCTGGGATTGTCTACTGATAAGGCCACAGGTGCAGACCAAGTAGCAGAGAGATCCATTTCCATGTGTGCATGCTTATTTGTGTATGAGGTAACTGGCAGACCAGGGCATTCAGCATTCAGACTCAGTGTCTAAGACCGGTTCCTGGAGGGATCCATAGCATTTGAGTGTGCCTGTGCCTGTATGTGTGCAAAGAGGTTTCAGTACGAACAACTAGAATGGGGCTGCAGGCCTTGTAGACTGATATGTTGAGGGAGATCTGATATCCAAGAACCAGCTACTGGATAGCCTGAACATATAAGACAAGTTACTGGAGGGATCTGCATTGCATATATATATATATATATATATATATAATTATTATATGTATATATATATGTATCTATATATTCTCCACTGACTGAATTTTACCCTGATTAGCCAGAGAGGGGAGCATGATGTCATTGTTGATGCTGTTTGTGTTTGCATGAGCACTATATTTTCTCTCTGTGTTGATCTCTATGCTCAGCTTTGTATACACGAATGTATGTATAAAGTGTGTGTGTGCTTATTGAAAATATATTCTCAGCCTCACCACTGGCAGTGCATAGGAACATGGAGATGCAACAGTCTCACTATTATTGGACTGTTGGATTTGGCAGTTCCTAAAAGGCTAGAAGGAAGATTCAAAGCCCTTGGAACTGAGTTGGAAGAATGTGTTCCATATTGAGCAGTTCCTTGTCTGGGCAATTCAGGTCATTGGATGTGAACCTGTGCCAAGAAGGAAAGAGAAAGGTGAGTGGTTGGTGATTTCATTCCAAATAACACAGAGGCAGCTGCTTTCCAGGGTGATCTATCATTCTGGGGATGTTTCCTACTTTCAAAAATCAATATCCATGATCTTGCAGATAGAAACTTCTAGAGATCATCCAGTCACTTCCTGATGTTCCAATTACCCCTTTCTTCTTATCCGTACGAGCAGTAGTGATGTACAGAGGAAAAACACTGGTCAAGGGCCTCCAGTGGCAAGAATGAGAGCAACAGGCTCTTGAGAGTTATCTTCTGTAATCCTTCTGATTAAGGAGATCTGGGTAGGAACAGAGAGTGACGTCAGACCAATGCCTGACTGCATATTCAGTGTCACTATAAGAGTTCTGACTTCTTTGATGATTGTACTTCATTTGAAGATTAAGGAGTATCACTAGGAAGAGATAGAATACAACTAATAGAAAGTGGGGAGAATATATTTGTGTGCAAACATGCTAACCCAGTGCAAATGCTTTTAATTGTTCATTAGAGGTGAGCGTCTAGCCCTGAAATAATTGATTAAAATGTGACAAAAGAGGTACTTAGAAAAGTAACAGGAAGATTTTCACATTTCCTCTCAGAAAAGGAAGGTATTTTCTTGCTTTCCTCAAGCTACCTGCAGAACTATCATTAAGCTAATAAACAGGAGTTGGGAAACAAACATGAAGAACTGGAAGGTCATTCAGAGTCTGAGGTTTATAAATCACTGGAATCCCAGTGACCTGGTGTGACAGAATGACCTGTGCACTGTTATAGATTGGTACAGGATATTTGTGTAGGATAGGCAAGGAAGAAAAAGAAGGGAATTTACACTTTCTGTAAAGGAGTTCCTTGGCTGTGCAGAATTCCAGTATAGAATTAGAGAAGGGTCTGTTAAATATCTACAACCAGACCTGAGGGAAAAATATAACTGAAAACATTGTGGTGATCTCTGTTGCATGCTGTACAACCAAAAGGATAAAATAGATATGGTTTTCTGGAGACAAAAAACAAGAGTCGCCCTGTAAAAGATCCTTATCCTCATGACATTATATCCAGCTGCCTATACTTCTGCTGGAAGGGTAGTGTGATAAATGATTGAGTCCCAAATAGGATTCCAATTAAAGTTAGCAATTTATTAAAGGAATAAAGACAAGCAAACAGCACTGGGTGCTCCGGGAGTCTCTGCTCCACCAAGACGCACACACAACCATCAAACTTTCTAAATATATAGACCACTGCTTTTACATATTCATAAGAAACCCGAGGACATATGCATGACCTATCCCTTCTTCGTATTATAATTAGTATTTTCAGAAACTCCCCCCATCTGCGCCTGCGCAGTGCCTTCTGGTGGTGGTCGTGGGGATTAAGGCTCATGGTTCCACCCCATCACCGCTAGCAACCTTTATTTCCTGCTCAGACCCTGTGGGTTCCTGGATCTTGTCCAGACCGCAGGGTCGGCCCCTCTTCTTCTGTTCATGCTCTACCCTCCACAAGGTTCCTGAAAGCAACAAAACGTGATCGACACCAAGCCATGCGAGGCCGTCTTTTCCCGCGTTTCATTAACCCTTGAAACCACACTAATAATAATGTTATCATATAACATTAAACAACAAATTTTAACAGTTTCACCCAAAAAAATCCCCAGCAACTTCCATACCTTAACGGCGGGAGAACCAGCAACCCCAGACGGCAAAAGGTCTCCTTTATCACCCTTCTTTGTTCCCTCTAAACTCTTTACATTCCTGATGCCTCATCGTTAAGAGTCTGATGTTATCACCAGCCATGGGGCTTGTCGACCCCCATGGCAACACTCCCACATCTCCCCCTTCTTTATTAACACCAACCATCTTCTTGACACGAATACTCCGTATATCACAGGTAGCATACCTTTGTGAAAACTATTTAGGAAGTTTTCCCATTGCATTTCTTACAATTAGCCCAATCAACCAGTGAGTGTCTAGCATTCTTGACTTTTTTTTTTTTTTTTTTTTTTTTTTTTTTTCCTACAGTTAAATGACTGGCTACAAGAAGAAATAAACAGCAATATAGAATCATAGAATCATAGAATATCCTGAGTTGGAAGGGACCCTTAAGGATCATCAAGTCCAACTCTTGACACCGCACAGGTCTACCCAAAAGTTCAGACCATGTGACTAAGTGCACAGTCCAATCTCTTCTTAAATTCAGACAGGCTCGGTGCAGTGACAACTTCCCTGGGGAGCCTGTTCCAGTGTGCAACCACCCTCTCTGTGAAGAACCCCCTCCTGATGTCAAGCCTAAATTTCCCCTGCCTCAGCTTAACCCCGTTCCCGCGGGTCCTGTCACTGGTGTTAATGGAGAAAAGGTCTCCTGTCTCTCGACACCCCCTTACGAGGAAGTTGTAGAGTGCGATGAGGTCTCCTCTCAGCCTCCTCTTCTCCAGGCTGAACAGGCCCAGTGACCTCAGCCGTTCTTCGTACGTCTTCCCCTCCAGGCCTATCACCATCTTCGTAGCCCTCCTCTGGACACTCTCCAACAGTTTCATGTCCTTTTTATACTGTGGTGCCCAGAACTGCACACAGTACTCGAGGTGAGGCCGCACCAGCGCAGAGTAGAGCGGGACAATCACCTCCCTTGACCTACTAGCGATGCCGTGCTTGATGCACCCCAGGACACGGTAGGCCCTCCTGGCTGCCAGGGCACACTGCTGGTTCATATTCAACTTGCTGTCTACCACGACCCCCAGATCCCTCTCATCTAGGCTGCTCTCCAGCGTCTCATCGCCCAGTCTGTACGTGCAGCCAGGGTTTCCCTGTCCCAGGTGCAGGACCCGGCACTTGCTCTTATTGAACTTCATACGGTTGGTGATCGCCCAGCTCTCCAACCTATCCAGATCCCTCTGCAAGGCGTTTCCACCCTCATTCGAGTCCACGACTCCTCCAAGTTTGGTGTCATCAGCAAACTTGCTCAAAATACCTTCTATTCCTACATCCAGATCGTTTATAAAAATATTGAAAAGTACCGGCCCTAAAATGGAGCCTTGAGGGACCCCACTAGTGACCGCCTGCCAGCCTGACGCAGCCCCATTTACCATAACCCTTTGGGCCCTGCCCGTTAGCCAATTGCTCACATATGTCTATCTCAACTTCAGAAAGCTTTTGAGAACATTTGCCACAACAATCATGTGGCAGCTGATGTGTGCACTGAACAAAAAAATTGCTATAGGAGCTGAAATTTGCTTAACTGCCAGGGTCCAATGATAGAAATTGATGTCTCAACCAACATGTAGCCAGAATTGTAGCCAGAAACAACCACTGTATACCAGGTTTGATGCTGAAGCCAATAGTGTTCATTTACTGTGAACAAGTGTATAGTAAAAGTCACAACCTGGGAAGGAAGGCAAAATATTGAGTTCTTTAAGTTTTCCTAAG
The DNA here is from genome assembly GCF_011077185.1 of Oxyura jamaicensis. Taxonomy (NCBI): domain Eukaryota; kingdom Metazoa; phylum Chordata; class Aves; order Anseriformes; family Anatidae; genus Oxyura; species Oxyura jamaicensis. The sequence goes on from NC_048893.1 coordinate 164,874,872, forward strand.
AAATCCTCTTCTGAGAGCAAGGTATATGTCCAGGGAAAGTAAAGGATCTTGTACAGTCTTAGGTCACAGCCGATGTCGGCCAGAAATGTCACTGAAGTTTTCAAGAACATGCATTACTATGTATATAGAACCTCAGTGTTATTTATAATGCAGGACTAGAATAGTGCAAAAACATCTTTCATTTTCTTTCTTTTCTGAGATTCAGGTCAAGGCCCAAATTAAGATTTTTATTGAAATGTGTTAATTGGTCTCTCTAAAGGCAATTAAACTGCTGTGTGAAACTCAGAAAATTAATATTCTTCTAATATTGTGTTTTTATAAGCAGAAGGTTAGCATTTTAAAAACATTAATGTTATCTCTGACTTGATCTTAAAAACATTTTATTTTTTATTTTTCTGTGAAGTGCTTACTTCTATAAATGTGTATGAACGTGAAACAAACAAACAAACAAATACCATTCTGCTTGTTCAGGTAGGAAATAGACAGGGTCATCTTGGACTAGGGCCAGCAACTTCAGTCAATTATCCCTGCTGTTAATGCTAATGTTAGAGTGGTAATTACCATGTAACATCCATTGAAATTATTCCATGAAAACAGTTTCATACTAGCTTGATTACCACCTGGACTCTCCTGATTGTAATTGGTTAAGTGATAAGCAAGGAAAAGAATTAACAAAAAAATAAAATAATAAAATAATAAGATAATAGTCTGCATTCCATTACGGACTCCTTGAGGAATCAGTCAGTGTGTCTGAAAAACAAAAACAAAACTATACCTTAGGTATGAATATTTGTTTGTTTGGTTGGTTTTTGATATTTTGGGTTGTTTTCTTTTTTTGTTATTTTGTTTATGGGGGAGGGACATTCTTTGGCATTTCTGTGTTTTGTGCAGAATGTAATAATAGTCTAGGATAGGTGAAGGGTAAGACTAGACATGAATCTTTTATGTTAGTGTCTTCATTATTCACCTCAAGGAATTGATTATATGAAGATAGTACCATATATTTTAGAAGGTTGTTCATTAGTCAAAATATGAGCTTTCTGACAGGTATGTAGAACATAGGGTTGAAAACAAGAGCTAGAAGTAATCAATCTTGCTTCAGGACTGAAAGTACTCTTAGCTTGCTAATGGAGCAACCTACCTGAGCAAACGAACTCTGGTAGAAACCCCAAACAGCAAGGCTTTTACAAAGAGAACAAAATCATCATGCTAAAATCATGCTAGTTAGGATTCAGCTATTATATGTATATGTAATGTATATATATATGTGTGTGTGTGTTCATATAATATAAATATGTGTATATACATAGAAGGTTCAGTGGCAAATTGTGAATGTGCTGTGTTCAGATAGTGCTAATTCAAGTATTTCAACTTATGGCTCAACTACATGATGAACAGCCAACCTAAAGGAACACTTTAAGCCATGTCTAAAGCTGATGAGCAAAAGAATTGAAGCCAGTGGGTCTGTTTGTATAAGTAAATGTTTCTGAATCTTTTCTTTCTTCAGGTCATCACATCTTTAGTTTAGTCAAAACTATAAAATATTATTCTGAAGAAGTTAAAGAATTCTCAGTGCCATATTCACTAGTTCATGCAATTTTTGGTAGCTTAGGTGTTACTGTTTTTACAGACCTAGAGGATAATATTTCCATTACTGGAAATAATTCATTCTATATTTTCACATTTTTTTTTTTTTTTTTTTTTTTTTTTTTGGTGATGAAATGAATAATGACTGTCCATACAAAAATCTAGCTCAAAGGTAGATGGCTACAATGCAGATATGAATATTTGGTAACTATTCCATTCCCATATGCTTATTAACTTTGGTAAGGATTCTGAAACAAGCAAGCAATTAGTAAATATAAAAGGATGATTAGCTAGCTAGGCAGTAGGATGAATCATTACCTAGGTATTAAGAATAGGATAGTTTAGTTACTCAATATTATCTGTTAGTCAAAGAAGAAGTAGTCTGAGTCTGTAAGATATACTGTCAGGAGACAAGAGGAGAAGAATAGGTGAAAACTAAGTAACAAAAACTTGCCAGACATCCCATCTCGGGCAGGAAACAGATGGACAACAAGGACACAAATTAGCTCAGACTGATAAGGACATTACAAACTTGCAAAATCACTACATTCTACATAAAAGGTGAAAAGTATACTATGAGGAAGACATACGGCCTTCCTCCCAAAGACCACTGCCCATGTCCTTAAGACCCCTGCCCACAATTCTTGGAAGAATCTGCGCAAGTGCAAAGGACTGATAAGCTAATTAGCATAAGAAGCCTGAGTAGGCGGGTTTAGGTAATGAATATGTATAGGCGTTAATTGAATATTCGTAGTTCTGCTGTATAAATCTGAGATAGTTTGTCACTTTGGGTATGCACGCTAGGTGGAAGGATCCCCCGTGCATCCAGCGCTGTCAATAAAGAATATTTCGTCACTAAGAAGAAATTTTGACTTCGTTCTTTAAATCAATTCTAAGGTCCAGAGGAATAAGGCTGAGAATGAAAAAAACAGTGCATGCAATAAAGAAATGAGCAAACAGCTTGTGACTCATGCCAAGTCTAAATAAACTACAGAAAATCAGGAAGATTTAAAAAACACCATGTGCACACCCAAAATAAAACATTTGTTTGACATACATTGCAAATCAAAAGGCATGAGGATGGGAAAGGAAATACTGGAAGCCATACCTAAGGACTTTATAACTCAATTTTATACACTCCCGAGGAATATTTTATTCATTTATGGTTAATATGTTTCAGGAGTCTGTGGAAGAGCACATGGATTTCAAAGTGTGTGACAAGAAATTGGAAATATCAAAAAGTAATCCTTCTAAGCAAAACTAGAAAGCTTGGGATTTAAAGAAGTTTAAATGGAAAATGAATAACAGAAAAGGTGACAGGAGTACAGAATATACATAATAGAGAAGTGAACAAGCAATTATGGTACACATACATGCACATGCAACAGTCCCCCTCTGACTGGAATAGTTGCTGGCAATATTCTACATCTACTGAAATTGTGCAAGAGAGCTGTACACTATGGTGAAGACAAGTTAGTCTGAAATATCTATTATAGTGATATTAGATTAGCTGTGGACAATTTGCCTCTTAGGCATGACTAGCTTCTTTCTGTGAATGTGACAAAAAGAAAGAGATGTTTATCCAGACGCAGCTAGTATAGATATTCTCATAGTTCTAACTGCTTCATTGATAACAGTATGTAGGAATACTTTCTTGCCGTATTTATTGTTACAATGAAGTTAAGAAACAGGAGCAAACAGGAGATTTATTAAATATGGTAGTGGCTGAAGAGCACTAATATTGCCTTAGGGCTCCAATTTATTCTGCCTATCTTAAGGCAAGTAGCTGAGGGAGTCAGCAGTGTAAGTGTCCTAAATTCTTGCGTAATCAATGATGAGAGATAAGTACATGTGGCATAATGACCACATGGACACCAGGGTTCTTTCAGGATCAGTAACTGCTACTAATTTATTGATGACATAACTTCATCCCTCATATTGAGGGCTTCAGTTCATTATCCCTGTTGCATCCTATCTTGAGGACAGGCTCCCTTCTTATACTGCAGTCCTTTTCCACTAACAATTAACGGGTCAACAACTTTGCCCGGCAACCGCAAACACCCAGCAACTTCCATGCCTTAACGGCTGGAGAACAAGCAACCTGAGACGGCAAGGCGTCTCCTGAATCACCCTTTGTTGTTGCCTCTAAACTGTTTACATTCCTGATGGCTTCATCGTTAAGAGTCTGATGTTATCACCAACCATGGGGCTTCTCGACCCCCATGGCCACACAAGTACATGAATAGATTAATTCATACCGCAGTTAGTCAAAACCACACTTAGCACATATCTGTTTCCACTGAGAATGTATGCTGTTAATGACTGCTGCTAATACCTCAGTTCAAGGCTTAAATTAAGGTAGGAAGAATATAGGCACTTTTTAGGTAAACATAATAAAACTTAGTGTTTGTGGAGGTGAGTAGGCCCTTGGACACACCCTTATTGAATGGTTAAGAAAGAATTGTATGCATATTTTCATCATTAGTAGTACTGAAACAAAATATGTTTGCATGCATAAGTTTAATGTCCTACATATTTTTTGCTCATTTGAAGTTACCAGTATTATTTGTGCTTGAAAACAGATTCATAGTAAAAAATTATGTATGATTTTTATGTCATCTTCCACTATTTTGCAAACTATTAGTTTATAATAGCAAGCATATTTTAAATTGAATTGTTTTTTGTGTACTGTTTGACACAAGAGGCAAGGCTGAAAATTATGGTATAGGTCATTGAGTGTTAATTATTCATTGATGGCTCCAGTAGTTTGAAGCTTATGTGTAAAAACCAAAAACAACCAACCAACAACAACAACAAAAATAGTTTATATATATATATATATATATATATATATATATATATAACTTTTATTTGCTTTCTCTGCAGGTACCAGTCCAACAACAACAACAAAATCTTCCCATTTCAATTTCAGTATTGAATTCCACAAAATATAATGGTTAACATACTCTAGTATTGGCTGAGAAAGAAAGAAAGAAAGAAAGAAAGAAAGAAAGAAAGAAAGAAAGAAAGAAAGAAAGAAGGAAGGAAGGAAGGAAGGAAAGAAAGAAAGAAAGAAAGAAAGAAAGAAAGAAAGAAAGAAAGAAAGAAAGAAAGAAAGAAAGAAAGAAAGAAGGAAGGAAAGAAAGAAGGAAAGAAAGAAAGAAAGAAAGAAAGAGAGAAAGAGAGAGAGAGAGAGAGAGAGAGAGAGAGAGAGAGACACAATCCATAATCTCCTAGTCTGTGATTCCTTGCTTTTTACAATCATAATCAGTTTATCAGACAAGAGAATGAGATATGGATGATCAGTTGAGATAATTTTGCTTTAGATTGTTGCAGAGGATATTATGAGCAGTGATACTTTCAGTGACTGCAGCATCAAGTAGTAAATTCTGCCTTTGCATGCATCTGGTGACTGAAAACATTGCTGAGTCATTTCAGAGCAATGGATAGACCTTTCTGTAGTCGTTAAACAGCTCGTTCATCAGAATCTCACAGATATATAACCTGAAGTACTCAAAAGCATCATGCTAAATTTTGTTTCTCCCAGTTTTATGCTTTAACATTTGGGACATGGAGTCAAGTAGAATTATGTCATTAATTGATGGTGATCTGACATTAGGTGAATATCATAGGCATTTCCTCCTTGTAAAACTTCAAAAACAAACTACAAAAACAAACAGAAAAACCCTATAACTACTGTCTTTAACAGTATTGAACCTACATAAAATGTTCCAAAATGTTCCAAACCTTCTTATTAGTCTGCTTCCTAAATACAAACTAATTTGGATAAAACTCTTAGTCTTTTCAGTAATTTCTATATGCTGGATTCGATGCATTTTGACTTGAGCATCCCATATCTATATCTACAAAGCTAGTTAATGTTTCTGAAAAGACTGGTGTTCACACTTCTCTTGGTCATAGCCCACTGTGCATACTCATGTTTTGGAAAATCCTTAACAGAGTGCCCTGGTGAAGGTCACACATCACTAGCAATGGAATGGAGGTAATGAACCCAAAAGTCTGAACTCCCATCTCTGTTGCCCTGCTCAGAGCTATGCAAGTACTGGTGGTGTCATCTGCAGTTTCACAGGCATATCAAGAAATTGGTTCATTAGACAATTACATACATTTCTATCTAGAGAACTTATCCCCTCTGAGAAGTCTTAGTGGAAATTTGGTGCAAATGAAGCTGGTTATATTTTACTTAATTTTGTTGCCTGAATCAAATAAAAATTTTGGAGACCCACTCATTTAAGGATTATTTATTTATTATTTATTTATTTATCTTAAATAACTTTTTTTTTTTTTTCCTTTTTCTGTGTTCAAACATCACTTTTATGTTATTGATTTAATAGACATAAAGTAGCAGGAAAAAGATATGTGTAATAAATGACAGGCCCCTATATTGACACAAAGCTTACTACCTTTGAGAAGTGAATCATTTTATTTCAAAGTGAAACACTTGAACTTGAATTCTTTACAGGAAATTTCACCAAAGCTCAGCTGTCCCATCCGTTATTTTTTTAAGCAGATGAGTAACAAAGGAAAAATATCTCTGTTCTATGTAATTCTCATATACTGACAGAACTAATTATTTAAAATAAAATAATACATTGCTAATGTATTATTGTTCAGTGCTAATGGAATTGATGTATTTATTTAGCCTGTCACTGTTTCAACAATTGAATCTGAGGGACAGCCTGAATTCAGAGATGAATTACAGCTTTCATCCTTCATCCCTGTTGAAGTTCCTTGCAACCTGCATTCTGACATGATAAAAAGGAATAAAAAGAAATCTTATTAAAAATATATATAAAATAAAATAACTATTTTGATCCTCACATCTCAGAAATAATAACATTTAATCTTATCTTCTTAAGTTCTTAAGTTTAATATTAGCAAACTTTTTTTTGATATTAACAATTTATTCATTTTTTTTCACACCCTCCTCATGTGAAAACTGCTGGATATTTTGTGCTTCTAGAATACCGAAGCACACATATTCCTAATAAGTTGATCAGAGAGCTGGAGCACCTCTCCTATGAAGAAAGGCTGAGAGAGCAGGGGTTGTTCAGCCTGGAGAAGAGAATGCTCCAGGGAGACCTTACAACAGCCCTCCATTTACTGAACAGAGATTTACAAAAAAAGATGGAGAATGGCTTTTTACATGTAAAGATAGTATGACAGTATCATTTGATGGTATGAGGCCTGGAGCATCTTCCCTATGAAGAAAGGCTGAGAGACCTGGGTCTGTTCAGCCTGGAGAAGAGAAGACCGAGAGGGGATCTCATCAATGTGTACAAATATCTGAGGGGTGGGAGACAGAAGGATGTAGCTAACCTCTTCTCAGTGGCTTGTGGGGATAGGACAAGGGGCAACAGCCGCAAAATAGAACACAAGAAGTTCTGCACTGACATGCGAAAGAACTTCTTCATGGTGAGAGTGACGGAGCACTGGAACAGGCTGCCTAGAGAGGTTGTGGAGTCTCCTTCTCTGGAGATGTTCAAGGCCCATCTGGATGCCTACCTGGGTAGCCTGCTCTAAGGAACCTGCTTTGGCAGGGGGGTTGGACTCGATGATCTTTCGAGGTCCCTTCCAACCCCTACAGTTATGTGATTCTGTGATTCTGTGATTAAAGGGGATGTATTAAAGTCCTGTCTCAGAGCCCCCAGAGCTTGCACTGAGGCAGTTTCACAAAGTTGAACATATTTAATAAGATGACAGACATAACAGATTCTGAATTGCTACTGATAAATACACTTATTAAAATGGTGATAGTCCATGATAACAGTGCTAGCAAAATATTATCCTGGGTATTCCTCTGTGGTGGTTTTACCGTGCTAGGCAGCTGAACACCACAACTGTTTTCTTACTCGTCCTCCTTAGATGAGGAGGGGAAGAAGTAAAGGAAAGAACAACTCACGGGTTGAAATAAGGATAATTTAATTAAAGGAAAAAGAAATATTAAGGAAAGATTATTATTAATTAAACAATTTAACTAAAGGAAAAAAGGGAAAGGGAAAAAGGGAGGAGGAAATAGAAAAACAAAACAAAACAAGTAAAGAATATGTGGAAGTGCAGAGGAAAGAAATTCTTCTCTGCTTCCCATAAATGAGCAATGCTTGACCATGTCCTTGAAGCAGGGCCTCAATGCACATAGCCAGTTTTCAGGAGGAGGACAAACGTTTTTGCAATGAGAGCCCTTCCCCTCTTCTTCCTTTTTCCGTCTTTTATTGCTGAGTGTGACATCATATGGTATGGAATATCCCTTTGGTTGGTTGAGGTCAGCTGCTCTGGTGATGTTTCTTTCTCACTTTTTTGCGCACCCCCTAGGAGGGTTAGAGAGTCCTGATGCTGTGCCAGCACTGCTCAGCAGCAGACACAACATCAGTGTGATACTACTGCTGTTCTAGCTACAAGTGCAGAGTAGAGCACTGTATGGGCTGCTGCAGGGAAAGTTAACCTTCCAGCCAGACCCAGTACATCCTCACCAAAGGGTGAAGACTCAGAGCTTTCCAAGACAGTGTCTCCATGGAGGAGAAGGAGCAAGCACAGTCCATTAACTACCTCTCCTAGGTTTCCAATTTCTTCTTTCTTCCCCTCCAGCCCTTCTTTTCCCCTTATTATTTTTTTCCCCCCACTAAATCTGAAGACTCTTATATATCCTAGCCTTATCTGTTTCCTTCCTGGGGTGACATTTAGCATGATTTGGGTGAAGAGTTTAGTACTATAGTCATTTATGTTTAGCATGTACTTCACTAAGCTCATTATCATATTCAGGGATGTGAACTTTATGCATAATGAAGCAAAAGGTTTCACTCAGGCACCATGGACTTCAAGACTCTTCTGTCATCAGAACAGGGCTGGCCCACCAAAAAAAAGACTACCTCCTTCAGCAGTCTCTCATGCCAAGCTTGAAGATTTCCAGCCACTAAGTTTGTGTAAGAGATAAACAGGAAAAAGCTGCTCAACCCCCCCAACCCCCCCCCCCCCCCCCACCCCATGTGTCAGGGCAGCATCCCTGCCTATGGCAGGGAGGATGAAATTAAATGATATTTAAGGACCTTTCCAACCCAAGCCATTCTATGATTCTACAATGATTCTATGAAGATCATAACAGTGATATGCATTTTGGTGCTTTATTGTAACTGTTATAGGTTTATGTCTTCATGTTTAAGAACATAACAGTTCTGTCACTACAATTAGTAAGAATTACAAAAAATATCACAGCTCATAAAAATTTTAAAATTTCATTTTGTTTTATATTTTGATGGAAAATTATATATTTTTTGTTATTTGCATATAACCATTTATTACTGAAAGCTTTTATTGATACTCCCCCTCTTACTCCAACCACTGGAATACTCAAAGTACATTAATTTTGAAAATTCTCATTACAATTCATTATAAGTCATGAGATAAATTATTGATTTTTGAACCACATCTAGAAGTCACTAGAAATGCTTTATATCAGGGATCAAGTAAACAAGAAAAATGGAAAATACCTGTAATGAGAAAAACTCCATTAGAAGTGCTTTCTGCATATGAATAATAATCTCAGGATAAATTAAATAGAACACATAATATCACTTTTTTTTGTTTCAAGGTTGATTAGTGGAAGTTCTTATTTGCTCAAACAAGAGGTAAGGTCTGTATTTGGAATGACACAGTTGTTATGAATACCTCTATTTTCTGAGATAAATCATGTTGTATATCATTTGAAATTTTTTGTGCTTACTCTCAGAAAAGCTTTTGGTTCCAGACCTTTCAAAAGAAAAAGAAGAAGGTCTGTTTTATTTTAATATATGCTATATTTGTTTAAGTACTGGTTACCTGAACACTTTCAGTAACATCTGTAGAATTTTATAAATAGCTAATCAATTGGTGTGTGTTCATGCGTGAGAGGTCAGCCACTCTGTCATGACCAGAATTAAAGTACACCATTGCCTCTGTTTTTGTGCTTTGAAGCTTTGCAGTTCCAATAACTAAATAAATTCTAAACTACATATGGGATGAGTTCAATGTTCATAATTTGAATAATTGTTTCAGGATTACAATCTCAAGTGAGACACTGTACAAGTATTAGTGAAAATTTGGTATACTGAAAGACACAATGAACAGGAGTCCCCATAGTCTTCTGTCAATTCATCTCAACCTTGACCTGCAACCCCCTTGATATTCCATCTCTGGCCTTCCCTTAAGCAAAGACTGACAACTGTGCCAAATTGTGACAGATTGTGTTGTTGATACATAATATGGACACTTTCCCCTCAGGTACTGTATAATTATAAGCATAAAATAAATATAAGATGAATCAGAAACTACAGCTTAAGACAGAGATTTTAACTGTGACCCAAGATAAAGGAACAGTTCCAAAACATAGAATAAGAATTATATTCTCATTTCAATACATCTGCAGATATCAGTGCTTTAGATACTTCTACATGATGTTTATTCTGAGTTAAATATAGTTTTGATCTCCTACAAAAGCTGTGTCAAATATATATATATATATATTTTATGTAGCTATTCACCTTAGCCCATAAATCTGTATGTGTTGTTCTCTAGTGTTTGCTTTTTCAAACTTTATTCCCAGTCTGTTTTGGGATTCCATTAATAAATGTTATCTTCATCTTTTTATTTGCTATTTATGTATTGTTTTTAAATTTGTTCCTTTTTCCCTCTTCTGCAATATTTTTTCTTCCCAGTGTTTTAAATGGGTTTCTCCCTTTTATAATCTCAGAGTTGATCCATCAGCCTTTTTAGCTTTAATGTTCTTTTCTTTCTCTCCTGGTGTTGTCCATGTCTGTCTCTTCAAATGTACAAATATTCTTTTTTCTCTTTGTAATTTTGTTATTTTTTTTAATCAATTATTTCCAACCCTTTTTGTCTTCCTTTCTCTTCATTTTTTTTTCATTTCTATATTACTAAATATTCCTTCAGAATACGCTGTTTTTTTTTTTTTTTAAGTTTGTATTGTTTTTGTTTTCTGCATGGAAAACAACCAGTTAATTCTAGTATAACCATCTTGGTGATAAACAGAAAACAAACAAACAAACAAAAACCTTCCTATTTATTTATTTCAGCTTTGCCAGACAATTCTTACTATAAAGATTACTGTAAAGACTACTTGTCTATTGTGCTCAGAAAAGGGGTGAACTGCCTTAACCATTCTACGTCATTTTTTTAATTTAGTGGCAGTAATACTTAGGCATGAATGTGATAATGAAATCAAATGTAACAGCACAATGGCACAGTGGAACCTGAAGATTGCCAGTTCAAGGGCTCTTTGTGCACAAAGGAGCCTAACAACAGGACCAGCAGTAGCCATTCAGGCAAATCGGATGTTATTGCAAAGACTTTCAGCAGAGTGTTTTGAATATGATGGATAAAAGCTATGTATGCTACCTTCTTGAAGAGTACTGCAGCATAACTGAAGGATCCTTTACATTAGGTGTCTTCTTCAGTAACTGTAGTCTTCTAATATCTTCCGGGTATCCAGATTTAGAATCTTAAAAGCATTTCTGGCTCCCATCATATACGTTTAACTTATGGAGTCTCGTCCTCCTTTGTTATTTCTACTGTGTTATTCAGGAACACAGCACAGGAGAAAACTGAATACTAGTCTATACCTGGTATGAGATTTGTAAAGGCCTGTGTGAAAGTGGGTTTGAATCCTTCTGCAAGAGGACAGAAATAATAATAATAATAATAAAAATAAATAAAGCGATCATATTTGTCACAACAGAGGGAGACATCTTGATTTGCCTCTAATTTGCAGTTAATGTAATGCAATAGAGTATGTATCAATACGGCAGTAGTATTTTGAACTGTCTTGATATATTTGGAAGAGTAACCAGAACAACCATGTAAATGTCTCCATGCAAAACCAATTCTAGAAGTAAGATGGGGTTTAAAATGACTCAGTTTTAAACCATGTGGATGAAGAAAATGCATTCAGAAAAGGTTGAGTAGAATGTATAGGTACAGAAATACAGCTTAGGAATGGCTTAAAAGATTTAAATACTGGCTTCAATAATAAAGCCACTCTATTGATGTGGAATGGTTTCCTTCAACAAGAACAAAAGTTGAAAATATGTGAAATGAGGAAGTGCTACAAATTGTTCAGAGGGGGGAAAAGGTAGAGGGATAAAAATGTCAATAATAATGGTCCTGGCTCCTTGAAAACCCCTTCTGAGACTATTTCAGTCTGGTCTGACTCTTAAAAACTCCCAGTGAGAATGTCCTTACTTATGGTTGCATACAGGTAAGTTGCAGGAGAAAACAAGGGACAGAATGAGGACAACATACAGGAAGAACAGAGTACTGAGGGAGAAAAGAATCATTACATCCCGTTTTTCTGTCAGGATGCAAAAAAGTTTGTGATGGCCATATTCTCGAGGGCTTATTGTTTCTTACCTATCCAGCTGCAGGAAAACAGCTTTTGTGTCCTTTGTTCTATTGCTTAAGATTTTGTTTCCTTCCTTTTGAGATATAAAGAAATGATATTTAAGAGGAATTATTACCCTCACGGAACTTTCAAATATATTAAAAAATACCAAAATAATAATAATAATAAAAAAAAATGACAAGGTATTACTGTCAGCAAAACTGCTGACATTAGTGGTGATTCATGAAGTTCATTGCTGCTTATCCAGGCTAGTAAGCACAAAACTAGATACCACTAAATAAGTCTTCTTAAGGAACGAGCAAGCCAAGCATATTACTGGGGACTAATATTGAATTATTTGATTTTAGCTGAGGCAGAAATAGTTCCTCAAATGCTGCACATATGTGCCTTTTTCGCTTTTACCCAGTTGCCCTTAAAATTTCTAAAGCATTTTCTCTGTACAGTTGCAAGACATCCATTTTATAGCAGAAACCAATTCTCTTAACTCTGAGTGTTTTTGTAGTCTTTAGAAATTTAATATAAAAGTATAAAATAAAAGTTCAACTTCCCATTAAGATCCTCCCATGCAGAAAAGTTGCAGAATTTAAACTCTTTACAGGAATTTTCATTATTAAAAGTATAATTTCACTAAGGTGTGTCTGTAATTTTCTAATTCCAGAGTGTTTTTTTTTTTTTTTTCTCATAAAATTCTCTTCAGTCAATGATATTTCTGAAGAATAGGTAGTAATAAAACTAGTAAAAAGGTAGTAAAAAAATAGTAAAAATCATTCATTAACACAGAACACAAGTGATTTCAAATCACTTGAGTGTTTTCAAATAAATTTTGTGGCCAACATGGCCTGTTTCTTCTTCTTCTTTTTTTTTTTTTTTTCCTTCTTTTTCACAGACATACTTTGATGTATTTCATCTGAACAGAGTAGATAAACAGAGAAAAGTAAAATACTTTTCCAGACAAAAAAATCCACAGTGAGAACCTACAAGTTAGCTGACAGTGAAATTTCATGCAAACTAGACTCCCTTTTTGGAGGATTGAATGGAATAAATGGAATAACCACAAGATGGCTCCCCAGGTTTTTCAATTTTTTTTATTATTATTATTATTATTTATTTATTTATTTATTTATTTATTTATTTTTTATCAAGCCATTCTCCACTGAAGGCATTGATTATCTTATAGAAGTCTGGAGTACAGCTGAGCAGACTGTGGATTAGAGCCTTGTCTAATAAAATAATAGCTATTTTTACATTAAAGCCCTGGAGATCTCTTTGAAAGGTAATTCTGTTACTTTAATTTCTGTACCCCATAAAAGGCTGTTATCTAGTTTGTGCCTCTGTTCATTTTTTTCTAACATACAAAGGCTGGCTCAGAGAATTGAAACTGATTTGGAGTTTAAGCCTCCTGCTTTTAAAGGCTAAAGCAGCTTATGCTCCTAAGTTTCTAAAAGTATTAGGAATTTGAATGATACATATGAATATTTTTATTTCATTTTCGTTGGCCATTAATTTTTAAGAACTACAAGTAAAATAAAAAGATTTGCACAATGATATAAAGTTTTTAGTAGGGGACATTCCCCAAATTGGATATTTATCTTATTCTATTTAAGTTATGAAATCACAGTGTCCTCAAGGAAAGGGTTAGGTTTGTTTGTTTGTTTGTTTTTCATTTATTTTTAATATAAAAACAATTTAAATAATAATACCTGATTCAATTAGTTAGGACAGTTTGCATATTTTTCTAAAATAACATTTGTGGGTTAAATAAGTTTTGTTTTAGTTTTGCTAGAATGATTTTATAAAAAACGCAAAGCAGAGGCATTGAGAAGGAGAGAACATAAAAACCTTGGGGGGTTAAGGAGTGGGAAATTTATCATCAAAGAAGTAGTTGATAACAGCAGAAACATTTATGCAGAATAAAATATATATTTTTTGTGAAATCAAGTTAGTAAGTCTGGAAAGCCTTTTATTGTGGAAGCATAATAGTAGCAAAGTTTGCTGCAATCTACAAAGCTACTACAGGGTGGTATGTTCCTGAAAATTCTCAGTTCTGCAAGGTCAGAAGTACAGGTTATGTCCATTTTATCTTTTACCTCTGTTTTTGAATATTTTTTTTAAGGTCAAATTCCCTGATCAGTCATCCTATCTATAAATTTTTCCTGAGCCATAGAGTGACTTCCACTGGTAAAATTTTATCGCTTTTACTTAATAATGTAGAGATGAAAATGAGTTCCTTGTTCAGCTCTGGAAAGATCACAAGGAAGACAACTATTTTATTAAAACAAAGCTGCCAATCTCAGGAAAGCTGAGTTATAACTGAGGCAGAGGATGAAGGAAACTGGAATTGAACATAAATTTATAAATCTGAAGGAAAATATCTTGAAGGCTCGGAGTAGGAATAGAAAATAGAGTGCAACCAAGAAGACCAGTCTTGAGTATAGTTATTTTTTGGATGTACTCAACACAGAAGGAATCGATAGCTGTCCACAACGCTCTCATATAAATTAATCAGAAGATTTGTCTCCTACACAATGGTAACAGTTGAAGAACAAAGCTCACCTTGTTAGGGTAAGCAGCACCCCCTGTCAGATGCAATCCCCGTCCCTGTCTTTTGGAGGCTGTCTGTATATAATATTAAATCTCACACAATCTTGCTGTCCACTGGCTATAAAAGGTGTCTATGCCCATTAGCTATGGGCATAGCTAATGAATAGCATGAATATATGGGCATAGCATGAATATATGCACTAAACGTCTCTAAGTCAGACTAATTCTACCTGCCTCCATCTGGGAGACTGATAGAAAAAGTTTCCATGTATGAATCATGCCTAAGGACATAAAAATATAATCCATTTGGTGACTGAAGCTACCAGGTAATATGACCAAGATGGAATGTTAACATCTCAAGGCATGGCAGAAAATAAAGTATATGGAGCCTGAAACTTAAGACATTCTTGCTGAATTCTGCACTGAATTTCCAATATGCTATTACTCCATTTACTGTCTTCAGATGAGAAGATATCTTTAAAGAATATATATATAATGAAGATTTTATGCCTACATTATTCCTGCATATCTTGTTCTATCAGAAAATCTATCTAAAAAGCTATTTTACAAATAGTTTGGTATTTCTGGATCTCAACCCTAAATTGCAAATGCAAAAGTAAATTGCAATCAGGTAAGTTATTGACTTACTGAGACATTGAAACCCAATCTGTATATTATTTCATCCATCGTGTGGTCTGTCAGGAATAAATATTTCTTTATCTGTGCTTAGAGTGCCAGCATTTCCTTAGAATGAAGCAACGTAAACGCCACCAAAGCAAAAAGTTTTAAAGGATTTGGGACTTTATTTATTTATTTACTTATTGTTAAAAAGGTAATACTTTTAATTTGATACTAACAAAATGGTATTAGCTTCATTAATCATTTATTTCTCTCTATACATATAATAGGAATAATAAAATTAATTAAACAAACAAACAAAAATAAACTAATTCAAGACTGATAGTGAACTATGATGTGGATTGCCAGCTACCTTTAAATTAATCTGTCATGTTAAAATGTTTCCCAGATACTAGGACATTAAACCCAAAAGGAAAATTTTATCCCCAAAAGTTGTTGGCATTCCATTTTATAAAGTCCCCTCTAATGTAGATTTTAAACATCTTCTGGATTAGGTAGAAGGGGAAAAAAGAAAAAAGAAAAAAAAAAAAAAGTGTGAATACTTGAAACATATGCAGTATCATAAGAAGCATTAGCATTGCCTTGAATTATTCATTAATTTCATTTATATAATATATACTGGAATAACAATCTGTAGAGTAGGCTTAGCTTCACAGAAAGAAGCTATGGAGGTGTTGCTTCATTATAAATAGAAACAGTCATTTCTGAAAAATAATATTTCCTTAAACTCCTTGAGTAAAATACTATCCCTAGAGAAAACAAGGAAAATTACTCCATTGGCTTTATGAACCATAATTTCACATCTTATTTTTATTAGTGTTTATACTATTACATATAATGTTTCTTTTAATGTGTTCCTGGGCAATACAAAAATATTAAAAATGATAAATTGAATTTATTTAATTCATACAAATATTAATTATTTCCACAATTAAAATGTTACTCAATAGCAGGGAAAAAATAAAATAAAATAAAATAAAACAAACAACAATAACACAAAAGTAATTATACCCTTGTCTAATCCATTCACAGGGCACACAGATGGGCTCTCAGTCATGCACATCTGCTTTGGATTTCTCCTGTCAATCAGCATGGACTGAGAAGTTTTATATATAGCATAGCTACATACATTTATTAGTATTGCCTACTATTAAGAAGACAGTTGACAAATAGAACATACTTTTGTGTAAAATAAATTTTGAAAATTATAGATTTTCATAAGAATGAATGACATTGTAATTTAAAAAAATGGGGGGGGGAAGATATTTTAATGAAGTGTATGTTAAGCTACTCTTTCTACATTATATTTTCTTTAAAATAAATGAACATGTGTATCTTATTCCGTTAAATCATACATAAAGGTAGACAGCAGTGAAACATTTAAAGTCCACGCAGTTACTTTTCATTCAGCACTCAAGGGAGTTGAGTTTGCTAGAATTGCATCTGCAACTCTCTGAAATTCATGGAAGATTTTGATTTTGATGATTTCAGTGTGTTTGAGATCAGCAAGGAATAAGTATTTGAAAGTAATCTTTAACAAAAGCAAAACTGCAGCCATATGTTTTGATTTAAGCATCCTTAACCCACTGAATGTATTGTATTACAAATCTACTTAGAAAACTGTATAAACATATTCTTTAAACAAATAAGCTCCATTATTTTATCTACAAAGACAAAAGCAAACCTGTTTCTCTTACATATATATAATTGAGTTGAAACTAGATTTACATTATCTCTTGTGAATGCTGGAAATGATAAACATTTCTGTCTAGTTTGTGGGATGTTGATATTACATGCAAAAGTTTTTTAGTGTATTGTGCTAACAAAGATTTGTTTCAGTCACTGGCTTTTGTATAACTAGCTTACTGATGTCCTTAAGAAAGACAGAAGCTTCTTTGTAAGGTTTTATTTATTTATTTATTTAAATTCTAAAAAGACACATGACACAAATGAATGTATTGTGGATGGTACTGGGTGAAAATTGATAGATAATTAATTCTCCAGAGCACCACAGTGAAAGTATTTCTCCATCCACTTCAAATAATTTATGAGCAAAAACTTTTTACACATTGCAGGTAGAATTCAAATTGGTCCTCTCTTTCTACTGAAAGTGGAATTGTGTTAGATTTAGTCACTGAGTTGAGCAAGAGTTCCTAGAACTGAGCTATATTTTTTTCCCTGTTTCCATAGGAACACATCAGCATACTGAATATGGAAAAAAATGCTGCTTTAAAATAATCTCCATTTTGAACATAAAAGAAAATCAGAGGTTATTTATAAAGTAGTAATTATGTTAAAGCACTTTATCCTATTTTCTTACTAAAATTCCTACATCAATTTCTTACATCAATTCCTACAACAGCAGTTTACATTAAAGAGGGAATATTGGTAGTAACAGCAGCAAGACAGCCAAAATTCTCCACATACTGAGTCAAGTTCATGGATGGAGACTTAACCTCTTAGGTTTTCCTAAACACAAAATCCAAAAGTTTCCTAAGGACATAATCTAAGTTTCCTAACTTTCAGAACTTTTGCTACTTTGCAGTACAGCATAGTAGCCACAGAGTTGAGATTTGATGTTCACTTGAACATTGGCAATCTACTGGAACATTGGTTCCTCTTTTTGTTGCATTCTATTTGTTACTAGCACAGAAAGTTAGTGCAAATGTATCAGCCTCTATTTAAACAGTTGATTTTACATTATTGATAAATAGTTGATAAGGGGAAAAACAAACAAACAAACACACACAAGAAAATTGACCCCTGCACTGTATTTTTTGTGTATTTGAAACTATTTTGATCTATCTAATTATTATGAATACTATCTCAGTCTCTGAACAGAGAATGTGAATAATGACAATCTATTGCCAAAGAGGCTTCACAAGCTATTGTAAAAGAGAAACTATAGCTTTGCACTACAAGAGCAGTCCAAATTATATATATATATATAAAAGACCCATGGAATCATATGATCTTTCATGATATCTGCATATTGTATTGCTGATACTTTTTGAGCAACACAGTATGTATATCTTACATGTCTTTTAAATATTGATGGCATACTACCTAGCATTTATTAATATCCTGACACTGCCAGTAAATTGAGTAAATTAACTTACATTTGATTATGAATTTAATGAACTTTAGCCAATATCACTTGAAAATTATACATTTTTATTTACCCTTAACAGGGTTGGTAGGTTCAAGTTCTATATCTTTGCACTTGTTTTGCTTCAGGTGCAGTGCTTTTGAAAACAGTAGACCTTTCCAATGGTTTCTTTGTAATGTAATATATTACATTACAAAGTGTTTTGTGACACTACAAAGGGTTTTGTGACAGAAAAACAATGACAACAACAACAACAAACAGATCATGCCCTTGTCTCCTTTATAATTACATCTCGTTTGGGCTATCTTTTCTAAGGAAAAATTTTGGGAGATTCACTGGACTCCAAATTTACTTTTACATATCTGAAAGAAGTAGATATTTATATATATATATATATTTTTTACCTGTACATCTATTTTTTAATGTCATAGTTTTATCATATACCTTTGAAACATTACATGAGCATGTCATGCTCTGAAAAAGCTATGGGCTTAACATTTGATTTTATAGAATTTTGATTATGAACTTGGAGAGATGCTATTCTGTCTATTGGCAAATGAAAAACCATAAATGGCCTTTTTATCCAATTAAAGGCTGAGGTATTAGACAACCAGAAAGGACATTTATTCAAATACAATACATTTCCAACATTTTCTTCCTACATGAGTCTGTAAGAGCCTAAAAAAAAAAAAAAAATCAAAAAACCTTCAACTTTTTTTTTTAATGACCAAAAATAAACAAACAAACAAACAAACACAAAAAAAAAAAAAAAAAACAACAAAAAAAAAAAAACATTAGCAATGGTCTTTCTTCGATGGTCTGAAATTTCACTGTTATTTTATCATCAGACTGTTCATCAGGATCACCATTTAGGTATGGTAAGAATGCTCCCATGACAAACAAAAGAAAGATCCCACTTAGACTGTAACTAATTTGGTGGACTTGAAAAGCAGTAATTCCTAGCAGGCACAATTGTTTTAAGTAGAAACAAAATTAATTCATTGTCCTTATGTCAATTCCAGTTTGTTTCAGTGACATGGTGAAATGATCATCTTAGGTAAAATTTAAGCTATGTCTGGGAGAATGAATCTTAGTTTTTTAGTTTAAAGACTTTGTGTTATATCCCAGACAATAATTTGCTCTTTCTATAATAAATGGAAGAAACCATAACATATTTGTTGCTGAAAAAGTTTTTTTTTTTTTTTTTTTATTTTTTTCAAATAAGAACAGCCTGCATATAAGACATATTTGGTTCTAGTTTACTTAGAAATTTCAGTGAAGCAGAGACTATTACTAGGTAATATGAATGACTATTCATCAGTAACAGCAAAGCATGGCTGAACAAAAGAAAGAAACAAAAAAAAATAGTTCATCAAGCACAGATACACAAAAAAAAAACCTGCAAATTTATTCACTAACCTGTTGGATTTACACAACCCTATATAAATACTTCTCAGAAAGATAAGACAGTTCATGCTGTTTTGGTTATATACTCAGAAATATAGCATTGCTTATTAGGGAAGCTCTTAAACCATCAGAACCCTTGCTGAGAAAAAGATTTATGGCTACCCTTTGCTAGGTCAGTGACAATAAAACTGGGAAAGTGTTTTTTAGAGAAAAGGCAGTCAGGTGATACAACATGAAATTAGATATGTTGCTAGACTCAGCAGGTAGCTGATAATATGATTGAAATTCAGGGTATCTATAAATAGAAAACAGTACCTAGTATATAGTCTGGGTCATAATGAAGATGCTTTCTTCTGTGATGTTTTCAGCACTGTGCATTTGCTTGAAATATCATATCAGACACATTATTTTCTATCCACTATGACACAGACATGTTTCATTGTCCAACGTTTCTAGCCATAAATTTCACATGTGCTTTGTTGGGCTAATTAGTCTTGTCTACATCGGTGCTGAATACTATTAGTACAGTCATTGAATTTTTATTAAAAGAAAGATCCAATGGTCTTGCAGATGGGATCTATAACTCATCACTAAAATATCCTCAAAGCAGATAAAGGATTGACTGGATTAAGAAAATTTGGAGAGTTTTCAACACTGCCTAACTATACTTGTAAATGTGTAAGAAGTTTCAATGAAAGCTTTAAGAATGCATCAATCCCTAAATTATCAGCAGCTGGAGACAGGAAAGGTATATCAAATGAAAGACATTTTTTATATTCCATATTTTTTTCCTTAAGTATCTATTACTGGCCATGGATGCTGTTCTAAATAGAGCTCAAGAATGCCTTTTTTTTTTTTTTTTTTTTTTTTTTTTTTTTTTTTTAAATAATTCTTATGGTGACTATGGAATGTATGTCCCAAATTATTAGCCTTCCAGCACTGATTGTGGCCAGGGGAAATTAAAGTATTTAGATTAAGGGTAATAGGGAGAGTAAAATATGATTTCTGTCTGAATAACTTGTCAGAATTGCTGCTTGTAACTATCAAGTGTGGAGATGACAGCCATGAAGACTACATCAATTAAATTAAACATGTCAATGACTGGCACTGAAGTCAGTTGTTAAAGAAGGGTGCACATGAGGTGTGTTAAACTCTTTTACTCTCCAGAACTGTTCACCCGTACTAAATTGCTTGTTAGAAATGATCCTTGATTTGTATTTAATACCCAACTGTACTTGGGAAAATGTTGGCTGGCAAGGACTGAAAATAAGCCAGCAGCTGCTCTGAAAATTTACAATTTATCTGGACTAAAGAGTACAGACTGCCTGAAAGCATCTGGGAAGTGAGTTCATCTGATCATATACATGCATCTGTGGCACAGATTTCCATATCTGATTTAGATGTTTAGACTGTCTTTATAATCAATGGAGAGAAACAGGACCATCTAGGGGAATGATTCACTCTACCATAAAGCAGATACTTAACATTATCAGATTACTTGTTCCTTGCAAATGCCCATTTTTCTCTCCTTGCTGTAAGGATAATCTACGAAGACAAATATGCATGTCTCTATTGTAAATATTTAAAGATAAGACAAATGAATCCCACAGTAATTCTATGAAGATGGGCTGACTGAATCGATGTCTTTGCATGTCTGTGATTTAAATTCAGATGGAGTAAAGTTCAGACTAATAGAGGATGAAAAATGATTTCTATGTATCTAAGACTTTCTGTCACGGATCCTCTTATTTTCTGCAATAGATCTATGATCTTCTGATTCTGCATTGGAAAACCAAAATTTAACAATAAGTCTAATTTATTGTAATTTTAGAGGCTTATTTTCAGCTATTGACTTTTATTTACTCATAAATAATTAAGAAATGTGATATATATGTAAATTGTGATATATATATGTAAGATAAGTATATCTAAAAATATGAAATAGGAAATGGTCATTCACCCTTATACCAAATTTTCACGTTACAGCTGAGAACTTACTCTGGCTGTAAACATGATGAAGTAAGGGAACCATCTTACTGTCTACTGAAATCTCCTGTAAAAATGGTTGCACTGATGAGATTTTACATGATAGGTCACTGAATTTTGTCAGATTAAGCCCCACTTCTAATGAATGTGTGACATATACAAACTGCCCAGGATCAACTCCATTCAGTTTTTCTTCAGTTTTCATTTATATTGGCTTTGACAAAAAATTTAAGAATTTAATTTCAGGACCTGAGTTTTGAAATATTTATTTACATGTTCCCAAATATGTTTTCACAAAGATTGTACTATACATTATATTATGAAAGTTAACATCTCTCATTGTTTTCTGAGTTGCCTAAAAGTATTTTATTCTGAGTTAGAGAAGTTAAACATCAAAGAATTAATACTTCCCCATGGTCCATTATAGCTATTAGGGTGAGTTGCTTCATCTCAATTTCCTCTCAAATGTGGACTGAAAAAATGAAGAGGAGGGAACAAAACAGTGTCTCTCTTAACAGATGTTAGAACACATTAAGTGGCCTCACCTAAATCTCATGGTGAAGCAATTTTTGTTGTTGTTGTTTATTGTGACTATATATGTATATTGCCACTTGTATAGTGGGAAAACAGTATACACATATATTTATAATTTGTCTGTTCTGTTTCAGCAAAGGGAATTATTTACATTTTTGGGAGTCTGACCAGTTGCACTGAGATTCTTCATTTCAAATATTTCAATATGCCAACATAGGATTGGTATTTTATAAGTTTATACATTTATATATTAATATTTTATAAATATGTAAATAAAGTTATTCTCACACAGCCTGCAAGACAAACAATTGCCATTCAGCCAATCAGAAATTCTGTGAGCAGAGACTGAGAAGAGTTGGATTGCTTTCCAGACTTTCTTAAACAAGTAGTTAATCTTTTATTTCTTCAAACTTGTGTATTATATACATATGCCAAAAATAATGATGTGCTATTTCAGAGCTTAATTGCCCTTATCTCACTAGCAAGGCAGAAACTTTGCATATTGCAGTAGGCATACAAGCTTCAGCTAAGGATGGAAGAGGTATGAAAACATTTTGGAATTTTTTGGTTACATCAGATGTATTTTAAAGTTTTAATCTTAAAGAGACAGTAAAATAACATTACATATTAAAAAAATACAATTTGAAAACTATTAAATCATGCTTTAACAATATAATAATACTAACAGGGACATCTATCTCAGTACTTCATTTACTCCTATCATGCCAGTATATTAGGCGTTTGCTGTTATGTCTCTCTTTGTCAATATCAATTTTCAACAAGTGTAATTCATTTTTATTAATTTTATTGCTATTCTAAAATAAATTATGTTTGTGGAATAGATATTTGAATCACTCTATAGACAGACTTCAAAATGACATTCAAACCTTTAAGAGTTTAATTTTAATTTTAAAACCGTTTATTGGTAAGTTCAGAAGACATATGCTTGCTTCGAATCATAGAATCATAGAATATCCTGAGTTGGAAGGGACCCATAAGGATCATCAAGTCCAACTCCTGGCACCACACAGGTCTACCCAAAAGTTTAGACCATGTGATTAAGTGCACAGTCCAAACGCTTCTTAAATTCAGACAGGCTCAGTGCAGTGACTACATCCCTGGGGAGCCTGTTCCAGTGTGTGACCACCCTCTCAGTGAAGACCCTCTTCCTGATGCCTAGCCTCAACCTCTCCTGCCTCAGCTTGGCACCATTCCAGCGGGCCCTATCAGTGGTAATTAAGGAGAATAGGTCGGTGCCTGCCCGTCCAATCCCCCTCACAAGGAAGCTGCAAGGAGGTCTCCCCTCAGCTTCCTCTTCTCCAGGCTGAACAGACCAAGTAACCTTAGCCACTCCTCAAACACCTTCCTCTAGCACCTAGACTATCTTGGAAGGAGATAGTAAGAGTTATCCAAAAAAAAAAAAAATAGTCAAGAGTTAGAAATATATATATATATATATACCCAAGGGGGTTGGATAAGGAAGAATCCAATGTGAAAACTCATCCCTTGACCTCTTTTAATTTAGTAACATAAAAAATAATCTCAGTCATCTGTGTGATGATACTCATCAATTTAAAGATAAGGATAAATACTACTAATTCCTATTCTATTATTATTCTTATAAAAAGCTGAAATTGACTAGAATATATTATAAAATAAAAATATCAATACTTTATTACCATAGTACAAAACATGTAACAAACATATTTCAACAGAATTACAACAAAGATCTTACAACATATTACAACAGAATATCTTGCATACAACTCTATTCAGATCATCCATACTCCTGTCTAATCAGATAATATGGACTTGAATCATGTTGAAAGGATGAGGAAAGTATCATGTAGAGTTCCTTTCTTAGGGACATCCTCCAGAGGGGAACAGATACTGTTGTCAAATAAATACAAACTTCTGTTGATGGGAATGTTGCTTGAAAGTTTATTAAAAAGATAAGGTGTACCAATCTAATTTCTGATGTTTAAGAAAATAAGTACTTGAAGAAATATGCAGAGCAGGCAGGGAGATTTTACTGG
>NC_048893.1:164899221-164899822 GCF_011077185.1 Oxyura jamaicensis
CCCCCCCCCAATGTTGTTTTACTTTCTGGATAATAGATATTAATTCTTTGAGACGCTGAAAGTCAAGTTTTATACTAGTCTGAAATACAGATAGGTGTTGAAAACCCATATGCCAACTAGTAGGTAATTTCTCTCTTATATTTTTAAACATTTAAGTAAGAAATAAAAATTAAGCATAATTGTCCTACTTTTAGTTCATCTTAACTGTTGTATTTTATGGCTATAATTTTCTGCATTTTTCTTAGTGGCAATATTCAGTTAAACTTCTTAAGGAACATGACCCAGTTTCTAACAATATACGTGCAGTTTCTAACAATATGCGTGCAAAGCCTGAGTAGTGTGAAGAATAATGCTTAATATGAGTATTTTGATTTCACTGCCTCTCTTTTTTTTTTTTTTTTTTTTTTTTTAAGAATGGTGTGTTTTATTTTCATGTTTCTTCCAGATTAGTTTCATTTTATTCTTTCTATAAGGGCCTGGAAAAGTTTAGTGAAATACTGGAACAGGGGAAGAAATCTTTCGCTTTCTTTCTCTCTTTCTTTCTTCCTTTCTCCCTTTCTTTCTTTCTTTCTTTCTTTCTTTCTTTCTTTCTTTCTTTCTT
>NC_048893.1:164900222-164934908 GCF_011077185.1 Oxyura jamaicensis
CCTTGCCTTGCCTTGCCTTGCCTTGCCTTGCCTTGCCTTCTTTCCCCCGATTATTGCTTGGTTTGATCTAAATTATTAAACGTGTTTCTTTGTGCATCTGTTTTATTATCATTTTAAATATATTTAGCTATTAAAATATGTTAGAAGGTGTGTTGATCAAAGACTTCAAAGAACTGAAATCCAGTTCACTTAGTCACATTATGGCTTCCACATCAAAATGTCCATCTCATTAGGAAACTGCTCTCTTTTCTTTTCACTTTTGTCTGCGTGGAAGACATACATCAGAATCAAAATTACTTTCCCATTCCACAGGTAATCCTGCTGTTTTAGGTAGAAGTTTCATTAGAATGAGCCATAAAGTAATACATGGGTTACTATGTTCAACTTGTAAGTATAGATATCTAAGTCACAAGTCTCAGATAGTGAGATGATGTAATCAAGTTTGAATCATGCTAATACATGTGTCAACCATCTGAAATTATTCTGTGGGAGTTAGAAGTTTCCAGGAGTAAAGCTTTCTGGGATGATTTCTCATGCAATTGTTAGATTCCAGGCAATATCCATCCTATCACTTAACAAATCATATACCCATATACCACATAACACACATCAGAATCTTTATCAGATACATGACTGTTTACTACCTGACCTCTAGGTGAATGTTACTGTTGTAACATCTAGTTGTTCTCATCTCTTACAGAATGAAGCATAAGAAAAAAAAGAGGTAGATGGGTGTTTATTTTAAAGACAATGGAAGGAAAGATAATTAGCAGTGCCTGAATTGTAATGCTGTAGAAACATTTTTCTTGACCTGAGCACATCCTGTGGCTATGTCCTGACTGCACAGCAGCATGAGAGCAAGTGCACACTTACTTCCCTCCTCTGTTCATGGATGCCATTGCACAAAAAAGCATGTAGGAAGGGAGAGTGCAGCAGCCTGGGACAAAAGATCAGCTGGTATCAGTGAATACTCTTCTTGACAGAGAATGGGTCTGTCCTACAATTTAGATACAGGTATTTTCTAAAATTTTGTAAAAACGAAGAATTCTTCCTAAACAATAAAATCTAAAAAGTGCAAATTAAAAAATCATGAAAGCTTCCTAGAAAATTCCCATACATATTTATGAACATGTCTGTGTCTCAATAAGTGAATATTTTAAATGACTGTGGGATATTAAAACAAACTAATATTGTTTTGAACACTGAAATAACATCAGAAAAAGAAAACATGAGAAAATAAATAAAAATGATGTTGAAGGAGGAAACATAAGTGTTAGAGAGGATTTAAAAAAGTAGCTCATGATTAAAACAAATACTTTGTCATGAACTCTTTCACGAGATGCTAGTATCAAATAAATTGATGATTTTGTGACAGTTTCCACAATTTTTCTACTTCAAATATATTCATAAATAATATTGATAATATCAAAGTGAAAAATATCTGTTTCTATGTTCAAAAAATATTAAAAATGGGATTCAGCTCCAGAATTTAGAGTGGGAGTTGTCTGCCTAAATATAGATGTTTACTCTTGAGCTTTTAATGTTTCTTCATAGTGGTGGCAAATACGACAAGGTCTAGGGAATATAATTTCTGAAAAAGCAGCTGGATGCTAGGTGTAATCTAAGAAATCTCATATACTACTAGACACCACCTGTACTCAACTTAATTGATGCCCTGAATAGAATGTATACATGTAAAAGTAGATAAATTCATCTACATTCATATGCTAGTTTGTAGAGATCAAGGAATTCATTTGTCCAAGTGTGCTTGTTAATGGAGTTTGGCATGTTATACGCTATTGTAGAATTCTTATGCAGAGTTGCTATATTTGACAGAGAAGCAGTAGGAATGTCCTTCTGCACCAGTGGTTGAAATTATTCAAGATACTCTGTGACATATCGCTATCACTAGAATCTTTGTGTTAGCAAATTAATCATATTGTGAGTCATTAAAATCAGTGGAAATTGAAGAGATAAACTTCTAACCAAATGTCTGTGATAGGATAAAATGAATAGAATTTGATGCTCCCCATCACCATAGTGTGTATTAGACGCCTGATTCAGTTGTTTAATATAGCAAGCATTTTCAAAGTTGGCATCTGAGCCAAAAGAGAGCTGCTTCTATCAGGACTAGCAACTAGAGTACTGTAAAAGCAGCTAGTCTCATTGTTTTGGAAACTGAACCAAGCCCTATATGAGAAGTTAAGAGAAAATAATTTGGACCATAGTGAGTAATGTAAGTTAACATTGTGTGGTGGTTTTACTTGGGTGGGCAGCTGAGTTCCACCACAGCTGCTCTGTCAATCCCCATCCTCAAAGAGGAAGGGAGAAAAATTACATTGCAAAGGGCTCAAGGGTTGAGATAAAGGTAGGAAGATCACTCAACAATTATCATGATGAGCAAAACAGACTCAGAGTAGGGAGATAGTAAGATTTATCGTGTATTACTAACAAGCCAGAGAAGTCAAAGGGAAGAAACCAAAAACGCCTTCCTCCTATCCACCCTCTTTCACTTCCTCCCCTCAAGCAGTGCAGGGGAACAGAGGGATCAGGGTTGCTGTCAGTCTGCAGAACTTCATCTCCACTGCTCCTTCTCAGTCACTCTCTGCCCCTGCTCCACCGTGGGGTCCCTACCATGGGATGCCGTCCTTCCTGAACTGATCTTGTGTGGGCTTCCCACAGGCAGCAGCTCTTCAAGAACTGCTCTAGATATGTGTCCGTACCACAGGGTCCATACATCAGGAGCACACTTCTCCAACCTGGGTCCCCCATGGGTGGCAACTCCTGTCAGGTCACCTGCTCCTGTGTGGGCTCCTCTCCACAGACTACAGGTCTCACTTGGAGTCTCCTCTGGTGGGGGTCCTCCACAGGCTGCAGCCTCCATCATTGCAGGTCTATCTGCTCCACCATGGTCTCCCACATGGGCTGCAGCATGGAACCCTGCTCCATTGTGGTACACCAAGGGCTGCAAGGGGACAGCCTGCTTCACCATGGTCCTCACCACAGGCCACAGGGGAACTTCTGCTCCTGCACCTGGAACACTTCCCGCCCTCCTTATTCACTGACTTTGGCACCTGCAAGGCTGTTTCTCACTCCTCTCTCTCTCTCTCTCCCAGCTGCTGTTTCCCGGCATTTTTTTTTATTTTTTTCCTTTCTTAAGTTTGCTCTCACAGAGGTGCAAATGACTTCACTTACTGGCTCGGCTCTGGCCAGCAGCGGGGCCCTTATCTAATGTGGGTAACTTTTGGATTCTTCTTGCAGAAACTACCCCAATGGCCTCCCAGCTACCAAAACCTTGCCACTTAAATCCACTACATGTTGAACATAAGCTTTATTAGTTCTTGAAATATTTAATAATAATACAGGCAACATTAACTGCTAGAGAGGCACTTTACAGTGAAATAAAACAAGAACTCTAAGAACAACAACAGGAATAAGGAGATTTATTTATCGTATTGGGTAGCTAAGTTACCTCCTGCACATAAGTTTGAGCTTTTTAATATTACCATAGAATCATAGAATCACTAGGGTTTTAAAAGACCTTCAAGATCATCTGGTTCAACCATCACTCTACGAGCAATGTCACCCACTAAACCATGTCCCTAAGCACCACATCTAACCTTTCCTTAAACATCCCCAGGGATGATGACTCCACCACTTTCCTGGGCAACCCATTCCAATGTCTGACTACTCTTTCTGAGAAATCTTTCCTAATTTCCAACCTAAGCTTCCTCTGACACAACTTGAGGCCATTTCCTCTAGTCCTGTCAATAGTTCTGAGAAGATATTGACCCCTATCTCCCCACCTTATTTATAACAGCTGTTACCTCATAATGTTCAATACAGGTTGTGCAGCTCACAGAATCACAGAATCACAGAATAGTCTAGGTTGGAAGAGACCTTCAAGATCACCGAGTCCAACCTCTGACCTAACACTAAAAAGACGTCCACTAAACCATATCACTAAGCTCCAGGGATGGTGACTCAACCACTTCCCTGGGCAGCCCATTCCAATGCCTAACAACCCGTTCAGTAAAGAAGTTCTTCCTAATATCCAACCTAAGCCTCCCCTGGCGCAACTTTAGCCCATTCCCCCTCGTTCTGTCACCAGGCACGTGGGAGAATAGACCAACCGTCACCTCGCTACAGCCTCCTTTCAGGTACCTGTACAGTGCAATAAGGTCACCCCTGAGCCTCCTCTTCTCCAGGCTAAACAGTCCCAGCTCCCTCAGCCACTCCTCGTAAGACTTGTTCTCCAGACCCTTCACCAGCTTCGTTGCCCTTCTCTGGACTCGCTCGAGCACCTCCATGTCCTTCTTGTAGCGAGGGGCCCAAAACTGAACACAGTACTCAAGGTGCGGCCTCACCAGAGCCGAGTACAGGGGGACAATCACTTCCCTGGACCTACTGGCCACGCTGTTTCTTATGCAAGCCAGGATGCTCTTGGCCTTCTTGGCCACCTGAGCACACTGCTGGCTCATATTCAGCCGACTGTCAACCAATACTCCCAGGTCCTTCTCTGCCAGGCAGCTTTCTAACCACACATCTCCCAGCCTGTAGGATTGATTGGGGTTGTTGTGCCCCAGGTGCAGGACCCGGCACTTGGCCTTGTTGAACTTCATACAGTTGGCCTCAGCCCATCGGTGCAGCCTATCCAGATCCTCCTGCAGAGCCTTCCTACTCTCAAGCAGATCGACACATGCACTTAACTTGGTGTCATCTGCAAACTTACTGAGGGTGTACTCGATCCCCTCATCAATGAAGATATTAAAGAGAACTGGCCCCAGATACATGCATTTCTCCGATTTTGGCCCCAGATACATACATTTCTCTGATATTATGATATGTGGGTCAGAAAGCTACTATTCAAACCAACTGAAAATACATTTCCATGCAAGCTTTGTGAGAAATGGAGTAACTCACTGAAGACTTTTGATATAATATCAGTTATGTGTTGTTTCTTGAGCAGACAGATGATGAAGGGGATTAAGACTGTACTTCAGGACCAAGATGTTAATTAAGTAATTGAGAAAGCAAAGAATAATGAGACAAGTAAGAGTTATTCCCCATTGCATCTGAAAATATTGTTGAAACTTTCCTCCAAACTAGTCCGCAAATTATTATTGGGTAGATCAAAAGAATAAATACATTAGATAAAATATACTGTGGAAAGAATTAAGATTAAATAAGTGGGAAATCATTACTACCAGGATATCAGAAAGTGGTAAATACCTGTTGAATTGGAAAAGGAAGAAAAGATATGTAGCATTGCTCTTTGACTTTATGGCTTTTGACCTGTAAGTATTTAGCAGGACCTTATTCTTACAAACTTCATAGTGTTTCTTTTTTTTTATTATTTATTTATTTATTTATTTATTTATTATTTATTTATTTTTTCTTTCTTTCTAAGTAAGAGAAGCAGCAACTTTTCTTATGAGGAAAAAAGCAGCATTTTCAAAAATGAAAAGTCACATCTGGTTGAGACAGACAATCATCTTTATAGATTGAATTATACATCTCAATGATTTAGGAAAGTATTTTCTTAAGAAAGGTACTTCAGTATTTGTGAAGGATAATTAAGAGTAAAGAAAAAAAGGATATGATCTAAATGGGGAAATCTGAGGCATATTTGTAAGCTAGCAGTCTTTTCTAAATTCTCATAACATCAATCCATGCTGAAATATGTGAGTGAAGTGCAAGAGATAATAACTAGTTACAAAAAGTACAGTGGAAATAATATATTCAATTACCATTAAATGTTTATTTAGGCTTCACTACCATAAATACTGTAAGAAGAAATGAGGAACTACAGACCAGATGCCCAGATAATCAGTGTTTAAATCCCATTCAATTTAGAAGGCAATATAAGTCCTCTATAGTAGAAGGCCTAGGGCAGCAGTGATGGAGCAATTTAATTTGATTTTTCTGTAGTGTCAGTAAGGAACTAAATCAGGAAGAACTTTTTTGTGCTGTGTTCCATGGTGAATTTTAAGCAATTGTAATAAGTTGTACAAATAAATATCTATCCAAACTTACACTTTGATTTCATTTTTTAACCTGAAATGCCTTTTATCTGTCAGTTGCCTGGGATCAATGAACACTAACACTGGAATTTTAGACAGTTACTGTATGCATTTGCAATAAGGAAATCATCAGATTTTACCACCCTTTGATTCTGTCCCTATTCTGTGCACTCTATGACAGCAATAAAAATTGCAATTAAAAGCACTATTTGAAGTCCCCCTGTGTGCTCCCCACCCCCAGAATTAAAATCAGAATTTTGTCTCTTAACGCCTGAAGAGTTTTACTCATAACAAAAAGCATTTGAAAATGCAGGTTCCTTACATGAATCATCATTTAATAGAAAAGAAATTATACTAAGAATCCATTGAAACATTCTTAGCCTTAAATTTCATGAAATTATCAGATTAAACTCAGTAGAAATTTAAATGAGAAAAACTATACAAGAATACCCAAGTAGTAGTGAATCAGGTGACAGTGGAAAGTTACTAAGTGAAATATGGAAGAAGATGTATTTGAAGATAAATGATATAAATGGACCAAACATTAATTGAATTTAAAAATATAGAGACATCTTACCCTTGTTGTACATCTTCCACTACATTTCTCCAAACCTTCATTTTACTAAATACTCCCCACATTGCTCTTTCTATTTCTTATCCCCTTTCTTCCAGTTCCCATTCATCTGCAAAGCTCTTCTTTCGTCAAAATAACTGCATATGTTACTAAACAGAAGGGACGGAATGGGATTCTCCCAGTGAGGCTAGGAAGAAATACATAAAATGTTACAATTCTTGTGAGGACAAGAACTTTGTTGACCTGCTTGCACAAGATAAAGATTAGGATGGGGAGGGGTATGTTTGTGGAAATAGAAATAATCCAGTGAATCAACTTCTTTAATGTAGTTTTCCTTTCAACAGCTTGGCAGCTCCATTTTCTTTGATTTTTTTTTGGCATATTTTATTCTATTCTTTCACATAAATTTTAGTTTTTCTACATCAGTTGGAAAGAAAGAGAAGCTGAGGCTGCATCTTTGTTGATGGTAAACAGCTTGAACAGCCTGAACTATTGAGAAATAACTGTACAGTGATTATGCAAATCAGATAAACTCAACCAACCAATGTGTAGAGAAATGCATAGCTAAGGAAAAATCTATACAGGTATGCATCAGTAGCTGTTTAGTTACTCTGTGCCGTGATTGGTTAGAGGATGTCTATTTCTATGTGTTATTCTTGAATTGGTGAAAAGCTAAGAGACATACTGGACTGATTCTCAAAATGTTTGGAAAATTATCTTGATTGCCTAAAGAGTTTGGCTGTTTAAATGCACAAGAGATAAATTTAGCCTCCAAATTTAGTCTTTTTCCTGTACTAGAGTAATGCTTTTTCATTTATTACTGCTTACAGCTGCAATTCCATTGAGAAAGTGCACAATTAATAGCATAGAATATATTTGGAAAAATTACCCTAATTCAACAGGAAGACATTGTCCACCATTACATTATAAGGGTTTCAAATTTGTTATTTAGATTATTTGAATATTCTGTAAGATTAAATTTCCATCTATGGACCTATGTTGGATATGAGTTAATATATTACATTGTTCAACTTTCAAACTGGTCTGGTGCAAAATCGATGTTATTCAAAGGACAGAAATACCAAAAGCTTCTTAAATCCAGTGTTTTCAAACAAATAACAGAGAAAAAAAAAAAAAAAAAAAAAAAAAACACCTTTGTAATACTTCCCACAAATACTACACCCCAAATTCCCAAATCCTGAAGCAATGCCGAGAAACTAAATTCTTGTTAGAAGCAGCAGTAAACTACTGATAGTTCTAAAGCAGCATTCCTATGTTGTTTTCCCCCAGAATTATATATTTACAGTCCTAGGGCTTCCAGTTTGAATTCAATTTCTTCCTTTAACATAATCACACAAAATGAATTTGGTAGCCATGCACTTTGTGCTGATTTTATAAAATACAATTTCAGATTTTTAATCATATGATAAGTATGTACCTTGGTTGGATCAGCTGTTCTGGGACAAGAAGGGAATTCCACCACTAATGCCAACAGACTTATGAAAACCTTTTATATCTATTTTTTTATTATTATTATTAGTCTCATGATTTTTCATACTATCACTTAATGTAGAAATGTTTCTTGTGGTTGTATGCAGACAGGCTGTCTATGCAGTAGGGGAATGAAATAGTAGATGGGAACAAAAAATCATTGTGGTACTCTTTTTGCTGATGTGATTTATTTCTGCTAGGAAAATATTTATCTGTCTATTAACTGACTCAGTCAGTATTCTTTTTATTGATATGTTTCAACACCAAAGCAATTAGTGATTCATGACTAAGGGTGGGATATGGTTCTATTTTAGATATAGGGCCTGAGTCAGTTAAATGACGTGTTTGAAAGACCTAAGAAAACTTTATTTTACGTATACACATACTCAAAATAAAACATTTTATACTAAAAGTACTAGTAAGAATGTGCAGAAAGCCTTTCTGACTCCTGGAAAGATAGTCAAAATACAGTTGTTCCTACTAATTGTGTGAGAATGAAATGTGTTCTAACTTGTAGTATTTTATCTCTTAACATTCATTCAGTTAAAAATAAATAGTGAATCAGTTTTGGCTGTCATTGACCAAGGAGACTGTGTCATACATCCTTTTATATTCTTCGGCCTGCTCAGAGCTTAAAACTTGATTTTTCTCACTCTTCAGAGAAATTGTCTTTTACGAATAGGTTCAATGGAGGAGAAGTGGGTTCTTATAGTACTAGAAGCATGTTGTATTGTTGTATGTCCATAAGAACTCTATAAATAAAGAAAGAAATATAACGATACTTGTTAATACTGACACACAATAGAAAGAAAACATTGTAGCAAATGACAAGAGCTGAGAGAACAGGCAAGAGAAGTACAAGCTAGTTAGGCATGAGGTTTTGCTGGTTTTATTGCAACTAATCAGGATGCCTCTTATGACTGGAGTATTGAAACAGAAAACATAGATACTTCCATTCATTTTTTATGTTTACATCTGTACTAGTAAATAAAATAAAATAAAAGAAAACCCCTTTTTCTGACCTTGAGGAAAAATGTTTGCATATATATAAAATGGTTGCCTATCTCCACAAAATAAGGTTTCCTCCTCCACGTTGTATGCTGTTAATAGATTTTGTACTTTTCTTTCTCTTAGACTGGAGAGAAGGACTGCCAAGGAAAGTATTAAGTGCTGTACTATAATAATAATAATAATAATAATTGTAATAATAATCTTGACACATGATACCAGTTAAAAGTTGAACACATCAGTATTCAAACTCATAACGTGACTCTCTTTGGTTTATTACCAAAGCCATGTTAATGCATCATTTGATATCACTAGAGAAAAATTTACATTTAAAATGTATAGGAATAAAAGTTTTATTTTCACGACTATCTTTAATGAGATGTTCATTAGACAACTCAGAAAGACATTGCAAAACATGCTGGAGTTTATAAAATTACAATGTCTTAGAATAAAACAGCAAGGGATTTCTCTACAGAGATAAGAGTTACTAAGTTTTAAACTTTATGGTTCAGATAAATTGATCTACAAATTATTTATTGCGTGACTAAAAGAGATCATGATCTGGTTACACTTAATTTTTGCAAACAGAATATAGTAGAAACCAATGCATATTTAGAATTTCAGAAGAGGACAATATTCAGCAGTTAAACCAAATGTAATGTATATTCCTGGGAACAGATATTTTCTGTGAGACATGGGAATTTTTTAAAGACATTCCGCTAAAAGCTATCATTTCTTGTACTCACATATGTTTTTCTTTGGTACAAGAAGCTACCTTAAAAAAAAAAAAAAAAAAGTAATTTAATAGTTAAGGTATGAATACATGTTCTAGTTGAAGTCACCTAAGAAACTAACTTGAAAGCTCCACTGAAAAAGGAATTTTCTCTGTCGGCTACAAGTGGCCTATCATAGATCAGTCTTGTCAATAACAATATATATGTAGGAATGTTACATTTGCAACCAATTTCAGACTGGAATTATAGTCTTCGGACTGAAGTACAGGATTGATGAATTGAAGTACGGTAGATTGATGAATTGGAAAAAAATTTTGAAAAATTAAGGTTCTACATTTAGGTAGAATCAACTAATAAACTATTACAAGTACTGATCACTGTACCTAGAAATGTAAATTAGAGACTAGCCTACATGATACATTAAGAAACACTTATTTTTTTTTTCCTCTCATTAATGAAGCCTCTTGAAATTGTACTCCATAAAGGAATTGCAGCTGCTTACCTTGGAAAACAGTACCAAACAGAGACAAACTAAACTGACTTCAAGTATTTAAAAAGTTGGGGGAGAAGATGAAACTGCTCTCCATTATTAGGAATTTTATATTAGGAAGCAACTTATCTAAAATTCAGAAAAGATTTATGAAATTGGAAGCAACAACAACACAATAAAAATGAAACAAACCAAAAAAAAAAAAAAAAAAAAGAAGCAAAAACAAAAACTAACCTCTTCTATATTCTCACAAGATTTTGTGCAGGGATCTGTGCTTTTCAATATGTTTTCCAGTATAAGTGTGCCACTTCCTGCACTCTTCCTGAGCTTACCCATCAGGATGTTGTAGGAGATTGTCAAAAGCCTTGCTGAAGTCAAGGTACTCAACATCCACTCCTTTGCCCTCACCTACCCACGTAGTCACTCTGTCATAGAAGGCTTTCAGAAGTATGATTTCCCCTTTGGTGAATCCATGCTGACTACTCCTGATCACCTTCTTCTTCTCCACATGCTTGGAGATGACCTCCAGGATGAGCTGTTCCATCACTTTTCCAGGGATGGAAGTAAGGCTGACTGGTTTGTAGTTTCCTGGGTCCTCCTTCTTGCCTTTTTTGAAGACTGGAGTGACCTGATCTTTCTTCCAGTCCTCAGGCTCCTCTCCTGTTCTCTATGACCTTTCAAAGATAATGGAGAGTGACTAGCAGTAACAGCCACCATCTTCCTCAGCACCAATGTGTACATGTAATCTGGGCCCATGGATTTGTGGGTGCCAGGTTTGCCTAAATGATCTCTAACCTGATCCTCCTCAATAAAGGGAAAGTCTTCTTTTTTCCAGACTTTTTCTCTTGTCTGGGAAAAGAGGAGGCTGAGGGGAGACCTCATCATGGTCTACAGCTTCCTCACAAGGGGGAATGGAGGGGCCGATCTATTCTCTTTAGTGACCAGTGATAGAGCCTGAGAGAATGGTGTCAAACTGCGACAGGGTAGGTTCAGGCTGGATATCAGGAAGAGTTTCTTCATCAAAAGGGTTGTTGCACACTGGAACAGGCTTCCCAGGGATGTAGTCACAGCACCAAGACTGATGGAGTTTAAGAAGCATTTAGACTGTGTTCTTAGTCATATGGTCTAAATTTTGGGGTAGACCTTTGTGGTGCCAGGAGTTGGACTCAATGATCCTTATGGGTCCCTTCCAGCTCAGGATATTCCAATTGTCCAGTCATATAAGGAGCAGAGATACTCTGCAAGGAGATGTGAGCCAGCAGCCAAGGGTGGCCAAAGTACAAGTTGTGCCTTCAACAAGTGCCAGGTCACTGTCCCATGACAGCTGAGCAAAGGAAACAGGCCAGGATTTCAACAGACTGGTGAACATCCAATGTGACGTGGCAAGTCAGGTCTGAGGTGAAGCCAGGAAGTGTTGTCTGCCTATAGGTGCTCTCAGGAACTTGACACCTAAGTACTAACTGAGACTGTTTATCTTCTTTCTCTCTCTCTCTCTCTCTCTCTCTCTCTCTCTCTCTCTCCCCCTCTCTCTCTCTCCTGTACATGGCTCTGGTGAGGCTGCACCTCGAGTACTGTGTTCAGTTTTGGGCCCCTCGCTACAAGAAGGACATCGAGGTGCTCGAGCGAGTCTAGAGAAGGGCAACAAGGCTGGTGAGGGGTCTGGAGAACAAGACTTACAAGGAGAGGCTGAGAGAGCTGGGACTGTTTAGCCTGGAGAAGAGGAGGCTCAGGGGTGACCTTATTGCACTCTACAGGTACCTGAAAGGAGGCTGTAGTGAGGTGGGGATTGGTCTGTTCTCCCACGTGCCTGGTGACAGAACGA
Organism: Oxyura jamaicensis; assembly: GCF_011077185.1. Classification (NCBI taxonomy): domain Eukaryota; kingdom Metazoa; phylum Chordata; class Aves; order Anseriformes; family Anatidae; genus Oxyura; species Oxyura jamaicensis. The sequence continues at coordinate 164,912,365 of NC_048893.1, forward strand.
GGGGGAATGGGCTAAAGTTGCGCCAGGGGAGGTTTAGGTTGGATATTAGGAAGAACTTCTTTACTGAACGGGTTGTTAGTCACTGGAATAGGCTGTCCAGGGTTGAGTCACCATCCCTGGAGGTCTTTAGAAGACATTTAGATGTAGAGCTTAGCGATATGGCTTAGTGGAGGCCTTGTTAGTGTTAGGTCAGAGATTGGACTTGCTGATCTTGGAGGTCTCTTCCAACCTAGATGATTCTGTGATTCTGTGATTCTCTCTCTCTCTGGTCTTGCTATTCAAGCTAGAATACTGATTAAAGCAAAGTTCTCTTTTTTTTTTTTTTTTTTTTTTTTTTTGTCTATGGTGCTTGAACACTGGTTTATAGATTTTTATTTTCCCCTCTAAGAAACGGGTATCTGTTCATGTTGAGTTGCAGAACGTAACACTATGATGCACAAAATATCACAGCAAAGTACAAATATGCATATATGGCTGTTGCTTTCTGTGATTTTTTTTTTTAACATGGCTCTAGGAGGGTGCATTATCAGAACATAAAAAGTTGCAATCACAGCTGCTTTTCTGTGAAGCAATAACATAATTTAACATACTATCAAGGGCTGCAAATCAGCAGTCAGACAATTTAATTTCAATTGATTTTGAATTGGAAATGACTTGACATTTGCCTTTGGGTCTGCTGCTCATATTTTTCTAAAATGGCTGGCTGCAGCGTCATTTAGTATAAGTACTTTATCATCTTCCACTGACCTGAGAAACCTGAGAGATATGGTGCTGTTCAGCGTACAGAAGAAAAGTCTCCAGGGTGGCCTCATTGCAGCCTTTCAGTACTTAAAGGGGGCTTATAAAAAGGATGGAGAAATACTCTTTACTTGGGTAGGTAATTATAGAATAAGGGGGAATGGTCTTAAACTAAAAGAGGATAATAAAAGAGGACAATGAAAGAACTCTTAGATATCCATCAGCTGAAATAATAATCATCATAGAATGCCTTGGCTTAGAAGGACCTTAAAGACCACCTAATTCCAAACCTCTAGATCCTCTAGATCCTGCTTTTTTTCTTCATGCACTGAATTCATTTGAAATTTGTGCTAATGAAACTGAGAACCCACCTTACTGATATTCTGTTTTTCATTCATGGCAACTAGTATTCAACAGCTAGTAGGATCTTTTTAAAAGGCAGAAACTTTTTTAAACGGTCACTTCTACTCTGCATTATGCTTGATTATACAGATTCTGTGTGGTTTATCATTTGTTTACAACAGTGATACTTTTTCCTATTGTACTTATAACATTGGATGTTGTTCACATGGCATGGACTCCCACAGTGAATTAAATATACAGTGATTATGCAGATCAGTCACCTTCAACTGGCTAAAGTTCAGGGAATTGCATTAATGAGAATACACTGTGCAGACATGGGTCAGTAGTTATGCAAAATTCTTACCCTCTAAAAGACTGAAACAATGGAATTTCTAGATCCTTTTAGTCATGCTCATAATATTACTACTACCAGTAATTATTTTTATGTGCTGTCATGGAAAACTGCCCTAAAATATTAAAATTTGGAAAAATGAGGTGAAATAAACAACTGAACAATATGTAATTAATATCCTCATAAAATTAAACAGCATTTGAGAAAATAATTTACAAGCTGAAAACTCTATTAATGTATAAAATCTGAAAATGTTCATATTGGAGCAGCTTGAACAACTTGTTCATATTGGAACAAAATACACAAGTATTTGTTGAAAATACTTGAATGTTGAAAACAAGCATTTATGTATATATGTATATATGTGTATGATTATTATAAGAAAATATAGTAATGATAGCTAGATATAGTTATAATTTATCAATATATACACAAATAGAATCAAATGATAACTAGATTCTATCACACTAAAACTATATCTAGTTATCATTATATTCTATTTATCTATGCACACACATAATGCATGCACATTGCATTAGTTTTACTTTGTTGTATAGTATCTTCCTGTAGCATTGGTAGCAACCCCCACAAAATACTGTAGAATTATAGCTTAAATTTCCTGACAGTTCTCATCTTAACTTCCTTGCTTTTATCATTATTTTAATTTCAAAGGGCCTATTAGGAGCAAGTAAGGTCTAAGCAGATGGTTGTCAGAAATATACTTACCACCATAATGCAACTGAGAGTTAGTAAAAAAGCATTTGCAATTTCATACAGTATAAAATATTCCCACATTAAAATGCCCAACGAAATCAGAGTTGGAGAATATATTGTATTTATAATTCACTCTTTAAAGTTTATATTTTACAAATATCAAGTGCATAAAAATGTGCAAAGGAGTATGCCAAAACCTGTAACTAAAATAGGTATTAAGATTAAATAGACACAGAAGCTTCAGATCATATATGAACTTTCCAATTAACTTTATAAACAACCTAGGAAAATTGATTCTGTTGAATCAAAGCAGTAAGATTAATTAGATTAAAAATAACAGAATAATATTAAGTCAAACACCAGGCAAATTGCTGTTTGATTTGTAAGTGCTTTCTGTCAACACACTGCAGTCTTTTCTTGTGACGTTCCCGGTATTCTTATTGAGTGGTTCAATTATCAGACAAACTAACCTGAATTTATGTGGATAATTAGCATGTTTTGAACTCAGCTGAATTAGTCATGTAGGACTTGTAGGATGAGAAACACTTGTAGGACTTGTAGGATGAGGAAAAAGAAAAAGAAAAAGAAAAAGAAAAAGAAAAAGAAAAAGAAAAAGAAAAAGAAAAAGAAAAAAAAGAAAAAGAAAAAAAAAAGAAAAAGAAAAAAAAAGAAAAAAAAAAGAAAAAGAAAAAGGAAAGGGCACACATAAAAAATAGGAAAATAGGAAACTATCATTATTATTTCAAAAGGATAAGAGTCCAAATCAAGTTAAATAATACCATCAAGTATATTCTACAGACCTCATAGTAGGTCTCCAAGAGAGCAGTAGATGCCAGCTTCTGTTCTCATTTCTTAAAAACATAAATGGTGACTAACTTCATGCTATATATTGGACACAAATGTGTAGTTCATTTGTTGCTTAAAAATACCTTCTCTAAAATGTTCAGTTTTTGTGGCCCTAGTCACAAGTGTATGTAGAATACCTTCTCTGCCTCATCTACTACTTGTATAGTTGCCCAGTGCTTCTCAGTATTGCTGACTAGGTTGAATATTACACATGGGACAGATGAGTGAAAATGATCATGACAACAGAAAAGTGAGTATTGGGCTTTGAATACATGTCTTTGTAAGATGAACAGCATTTCCAGATGATTCTGATACAACAGAGGTTTAAAATATTTTGATTGGTTTTGGATGCACAGAGGAATGAGGGATGTCAGTGATTATGAGGATCTCTTTTCTATACATCCTTGCTAGCCTTTCTGCCGAGATTACTTTCTCTCTCCAACCTACTCTCTACTCTCATTAAAGAAGTTTTCTCCATGCCAGAAACAGACCCTGAATATTTGTGTGAGGCTGGTGGAAGATGGATTAGCAATGCTTTTAGTCTAGCAGTAGGACAAGAAAGAAAGAGAAACCATGTGAGAAAGGCTGAGAGACTTCAAAGTTTTCTGTTTTGCTTTCCACAGGATGAGATGAAGAAGGAGAAATGGAGGATATGAACAAACACAAGGCCTTTTCCTCTTTCCTAAGCAGAAAGCAATAGCCTGTGCAGATAGAAGGGGGAGAAGGTAGGATTTGGTCTAAGGAATCCCAGTCTTCTCAACCAAAGATAAATGGACAATTTTCTCCTGGTTTGAGTCAGATATTTCTCATTGTGATAAATGATTAAGTCCCAAATAGGATTCTAATTAAAGTTTGTAATTTATTAAGTGAATAGAGGCAAGCAAACAGTGCTGGGTGCACCGGGAGTCTCTGCTCCACCAAGACCCATTACATCCACCGGCCGCCCCGCGCCCCCCCCGGCCATTGGGATGCCTTTGGGTGAGATTTGAACACTTAGTTATACTGTGTGTCTGTGCGGAAACTTACAAATATCTATAGAGTCTTTGTACCTTTTAACGCATTAATTTCCAGGCTGTGCACCTGTGTATTTCATGCATGCTAGCTTGCTTTTGCAGCCAGTAACTATCACCAGCAATCCAAAGAACCTGTGTACCTGTTGCTGTAATAAATTGCACTTAATTACATTGTTCCTAGCCGTGATAGTTCTCCTTGAACGAGACTAGAGTAAGGGTGGTTATACGTTATTGGTGAATCCATGACAGTGGTAGTTCAGTGCTCTGAATACAACCAGACCCATATCGGTTAATGCATTATTGGTGAATCTGTGATTGTGATAGTTCAGTACCCTGAATACAACCAGACCCGTAATGGTTAATCGGCTACATCCCTTAATGCGACACAAAGTCAATATTACTCACTTGTTCCTAAAAGTTATCTCTATCCAGGCACCAAAATAGCTGCTACACAAGCCTCAGCTAGAACATTTTTCCTTTGGTGACAGTTTCTTTGAATTATATTTCAATTTGCAGCTTTAGGATACTTTTTTTTTTTTTTTTTTTTTCAGCCTAAGTTTCAAGCAGTAACTTGTGCATAAGAAAGAGTTGTTTTTGTTTTGTTTTGTTTTGTTTCTGTTTTTGTTTTTGTTGGCCTGTGTGTAAAGAAATAGTGTACTCCTGCACACTTTCTTGTGCATGGAAGTTTTGAAAAGATGGAAGGACTTTGGGTTTAGGGATTTGAGTTGTTTGTTTGTTTGTTTGTTTTCAGTACTGTACTGAAGAATCCAGGCACAGAGAAAGGTTGTAGAGGGAAAGAAAGAAAAAAAACAATCAGAGCAGATTTGTTAAATCTAAAAATAGATGGGAAGCTTTTTAGGTCATTCTGTGGTTGTACCTTTGTTCTGAATTGTTGTTTGGTGCTAGTTTATATTCATTATTCTATATGTTATTTGCTATCACATTTGTTTTAAAAAGTGCTGTCATACTGAACTTTAGTGTTGCACTTCACATCTGTTTCTCTTACCTATATTCTTTTCAGTTGGTCTATGACAGCATAGTATGACAAACCGTTAATGAACTTTTATAAGTCTGATGTTGTTATGGGACCCATTTGTATTTTTATACTGCTACAATCATACTCTTGGTGGAGCTTTTGTTTTATTTATCATTTTTTTTTTTATTTATCAAATTTTGCTATGTACTGGTATTCATAGTTTTTATTATCTGTATTTTAAACACATATAAAGCAATGTCAGCAGAGGAAAAATGATCTAATAAATCTTATTGTTTTCCAAAGAGCAGAAATGTGTCATACACAATATCGTAAATATAAAGCCATTTGTTCCCACAGCCAAAAATGCAGTTTACAGTTATGTCAGTGTCAGATTGTGACTATGATTTCCACTTTTAATAAATGAGAGACACAAGTTGTCTAAAAAAAAAAAAGGAAAATTAGACTTGTAAAATATCTGTAAGTATACAAATGACACTGGATCCTCAGAAAGGAGTTTTGCCATTTATTCTCTACATGTCTACTAAAATTAATGACATTAGAAGATGATACAGAAACTGCTTCAGGAAAATTAGGTACCTAAAGTTGTGAGCTACAAACAAATAACTATATGCATAAAATGTTACGTAACATTTTATATTTACAGTAAGGATCATGGACCTTTATTCTTCGCTTAACAGCTTTTTCTGCTTTGTTCTGTGCTGGAGGGATATGATTTTTTCCTATTAGGAAAGAAGACTCCTAGCTAGAGTGTCAATGAATTACAAAGACACGCTACTTTGTTATTATTTATTTTTGTTTTTATGTTAAAAGATCCCTTAGCTGCAGGTTAGTCAATAATGTGAGTTAGATGGATTCTCAGAATTTTCTGGGGGAATTTTTCCATTCTTTTCACTTAATAATCAAGTTCCCACTGAGCCAGAAGGAACATAACTGGGTATCCAAAAGATTTGTATGCTCAACTATGAATTGGTAAACCTGGCCGTTGATGCCTCTGCACTAAGTGTAGTTGGTATTTTTCATTTGAAGTGTTCACTGGAGCATGTAGATGAGTACCCTAGACAACAGGTTGAGCAGTTGTGGTCCATTTCTAGCCCAGTGAATGTTTAACATGTTATGAAAGTGGGACAGCTTTAACATAAGGGAATAAGATCACCTAACAGTAGCTACTAGTGCAAAATGCTTTCTATCTTAGTGTTGTTAGCACCACCTGGGAAAGAAGGAAAATAGCTTGAAATACATGGAGAAAGCAGACATGGGTCAAGGACAAACCAACTGTATGTGTCTTTACACAGTAATAAGCAGGTGTGCTAGATAACCTCAAAGTGTGAATAATTTAATGGGTCTTAAAATGAGACACTTAATATTTTAAAAGTAAATGCCAAAATAAATAAATAAATAACCTTTAGTAAGCTTGCTGTTAAATTTTCTGTTCAAATCCTTGAATATATAGACACTTTAATAGACTAAAAAAATCATAACTTTTACTAGGATTTAAAAACTGTTTACATGCAATTATGTAGGGTCTCTTTGGGGCCAGCTTTGACTTTCATAAACTGTTTGAAAACAACAGAAATTGATACAAAATCACTGAAGTGTTACTGCACTGGAGTGTGACCTACATAAATATTATATATATTTTTAAACATTGTGAGCAGTGGAAAACAAACTGCTTAAATCTATATTGGTTAAAGGGGAGCTTTACATGCATACTGTAAATAAATGCTGGACTACTTTATCATGGAAACGTACATAACACTGGAATTATTTGTAAAGAAGTAATCTAGGTGAAAAATTCGTATAGGATTAAGACTCAAAGAAAAAAAGGGGGGGAGAGAGGGGTAAGAAAAGAGGCACATAAAAGCATCAAGTACTACATCATTTCAATCTGAAAACTGTAGTTTTATGAGATAAATTGCCTACTCTAAAGTATGTGAACACTCACACAGATAAGAAATAAGAAATAAAAAATACAATGGGGAACTGAATTTTACAATATGGAGGGAGTTGTAAGAGTCTACATGTTTTATCTGCTTATGTGGCAGCCAGTGGACAATTTCAGTCTTCAGAGTAGATGTAATACTTGCCGTGCATTTAGAAGATTATTAAATTTTCTTTTCCTTTTTCTTCCCAAGAGATGAAGGGATTCTTTTAGCATCAAACATTCAAGGTGACAGCATTCAAGGTGACACGCTTAGTGGATGAGGGAAAGTCTGTGGACGTGGTCTACCTTGACTTCAGTAAGGCATTTGACACCATTCCCCACAGCATTCTCCTCAGGAAACTGGCTACTCATGGCTTGGACTGGAGTACACTTTGTTGGGTTAAGAGCTGGCTGGATGGCCAGGCCCAGAGAATTGTGGTGAATGGAGTCAAATCCAGTTGGAGGCCGGTCACTACTGGAGTCCCCCAGGGCTCATTACTGGGGCCAGTCCTCTTTAACATCTTCATCAATGATCTGGATGAGGGGATTGAGAGCACCCTCAGCAAGTTTGCAGATGACACCAAGTTAGGTGCGTGTGTAGATCTGCTCGAGGGTAGGAAAGCTCTGCAGGATCTGGATAGGCTGGACCGATGGGCTGAGGCCAACTGTATGAAGTTCAAGAAGGCCAAGTGCCGGGTCCTGCACCTGGGGCACAACAACCCCAATCAATCCTATAGGCTGGCAGATGTGTTGTTAGAAAGCATGTGTGGCAGAGATGTGTGGCAGAGAAGGACCTGTGAGTAGTGGTTGACAGTCGGCTGAATATGAGCCAGCAGTGTGCTCAGGCGGCCAAGAAGGCCAACAGCATCCTGGCTTGCATAAGAAACAGCATGGCCAGCAGGTCCAGGAAAGTGATAGTCCCCCTGTACTCGGCTCTGGTGAGGCCGCACCTCGAGTGCTGTGTTCAGTTTTGGGCCCCTCGCTACAAGAAGGACATGGAGGTGCTCGAGCGAGTCCAGAGAAGGGCAACGAAGCTGGTGAAGGGTCTGGAGAACAAGTCTTCTGAGGAGTGGCTGAGGGAGCTGGGACTGTTTAGCCTGGAGAAGAGGAGGCTCAGGGGTGACCTTATTGCACTCTACAGGTACCTGAAAGGAGGCTGTAGTGAGGTGGGGATTGGTCTGTTCTCCCACGTGCCTGGTGACAGGACGAGGGGGAATGGGCTAAAGTTGCGCCAGGGGAGGTTTAGGTTGGATATTAGGAAGAACTTCTTTACTGAACGAGTTGTTAGTCACTGGAATAGGCTGTCCAGGGTTGAGTCACCATCCCTGGAGGTCTTTAAAAGATGTTTAGATGTAGAGCTTAGGGATATGGTTTAGTGGAAGATTTGTTAGCGTTAGGTCAAAGGTTGGACTCGGTGATCTTGAAGATCTCTTCCAACCTAGACTATTCTGTGATTCTGTGATTCTGTGAAACAATAATATATTACGACATTCAAGCTGACCAGGATATAATGTTAATTTTTGTCTTTAACAAATTAAAAAGGAAAAGGAAAGCAATAAAAGTTCTGTAACATCTTCTGTAGGGAAACCATAAACTGACTTAGAAATGTGGATATGAAATCATCTCTAACTGACCTAATCCCTAGCATATGCTCTACCCAATCTTCCTCTGCATCACCTACTTTCTTGAAAGATTTTTAAAATGTATTGAAACATAACAGAAATTTCACTTGAAAAAAATGCTGAACACTAAAGAGTAAATTGAGGGTACTCTATTTTATTTATTTGTACATCTGTCATTGTCCTTTCTTCAGTTCTTCTAAATTCTCTGCTGTTTTCCTCATTGCAGATTTTTACAATGCTTAGAAGTTGTTATACATTTTTATGAAGCTTTGGTAAATGGTTCTGTCCACTTCCTACTAGTGTATCCAAGAAACAGGCTAAGAAAAAGAAAGGATTTGTGATCAAGGGAGGTGTCTTGAAGTCCTCCACACAACTCAAGAACACTTTATGAATTCTCAAATGTGTCTGAAAACTAAGAAAATTAAGGAATATGTATAACTCATGAGTCTTCAGCGAGTGATTTATTTCCCCTTAAAAATACAAAATGTTAATTCTAGTTTATTATTATTATTATTATTTTAAGAGCTACCAGCTGACATTTTAAAACTCTACTGCAACTCTATAGCTAATACAAAGCAGTAGTATAGCATGCTGAACTCTGTATGCAACTATTGTGGTGGCAAAAAAAACAACACAGTTATGCTTGTTTCCCCTCACATGTTTTTAGATGCACCTCTGAGACAGAACAAGCAAACCACCATTTTTTTTCATTATTATTATTTTTCAATGGCATGAGCAAAGGAAACATATGAGTAGCTTTACTACTAAAAACCAAACAAACAAATATATTAAAAAAAAAAAACAAAAAAAAAACAGAAACAAAAAACTTGATACTTTTATTTAGCAACTTTTAATTAAAAATAAACTGATAAACTGTTGGTGACTTTATAAAGTATATTATTATGTAGGTAAAAAAAAGGAAACTTCAGTTGAGAAAACTAATAATTAAATTGATTGAATAGATTAATAATTGTAAAACTAAGCCTACTGTTAGTTATAAATATATGTATATAATACATTAATTTAAAAGTAGCATCAGAACAATATCAACAATTTAGCTTTGGACTAGACAATCTCAAAGCCTTTAAGAAGAGAGTAATACCTGCAGATTTTGCAAGTCGTGGTGAACAACAGCTAGAATATACTTGTAAGAGACCTGTCTGTCAATGGTATTCATACTCTGGCAATCCATTATTGCACTTCCAACTATACATATAGTGTGTAATAAGTATGTGTAAAATACTGTATTCACCAAAGTAAGGAGGTTAAGAACTTTAAATGTAGGATAACTGTTTAATGTAATGGGTGCGGGTTGATAGTTTCCTTTTTCCTTTGGATGAACGGGAAAGAACAAGTGTGTTAACAAAAGGAAACTAGACATGACAAGTTATGATAGACAGTCTTAGTTTTCAGTAAATACAAAATTAAGATTGGGATAAACCGATCTTAAATAAGAAGTTTTAGATAATTTAGATATTTAAAAATCAGATGACTAATATTGATCTAATTGATCTAATTGATCCTTTTACAGTCAAAGGAGACACTTCTGAAGTATAATTTATCTCATCCTGAAGTGTAAATCTTGAAGGAAACTGAATCATAATATAAATTTCCCTATTTCTTTTTATTAACTCTACAGGGAGCCACATATTCAGAAAGAAACTTAAAGTTTCTCCTCTGCAACAAACTGCTGAAACATTCCTCAAAATTCACACCTACTTTTCATGCATATAAGCCAAAAACTTTAGGCTGTTTGGTAAAGATTTCACTGGCTCATGTTCCAAATCTGTAAGTAGGAAATTTGTGACACTGAGCACAATAGCCAATGCTGAGAAAAATAATGTCAAGCTAGTTGAAATATTCACTCAAAACTCAGTTAACTGCAGTATTAGCAGTTTCATTAATAGGTTTCATTATAAGTAGCAATTTAATTAATAGGTGTTTTTACACCCTGTTGTCATTGCACCTTCCTGCTGCTGCAAAATAAACTTTTAACTGCACCTTCTCAATCACCCTATGAGTAATATGTGAATATATAGTCCTCCCTTATCTTCATTATGTTAGATTCAACAAATCATAAAAAGAAAGGGTATGTGGGTACAGGATAAAGTGTTTCTTATTCCATATGGTTTTCTGCAGTGGAGAAATTGCTATCAAAGTCAGATGAAGCTCTCTTTCTGCTCAGTGCAGAATACATGTGTTAGGGTAATTTTTATCCCCATTTTAGAGTAAACTAAACTGCATTCTATATAAGCCTGTATCTCTCCATTGAGTCTAAGGGAGTTACTAACTGAAGTGTGGATGTCTATGCTAACATACTGTAAACATCTCAAAAATATTTTCTGAAGGTGCATATAAGGGAAAAAAAAAATCAAAATTTAAGGAAATAACAATAACATTAAAATTAAACAAGCAAAGTAAATATGGAACTCTGAAGAATAGTTCCCCTACACATACCAAATTGCAAACCATTCCACTCTGAAATGAAAAAGTATTTATTTAATGTTCCAGATATATTATTCAATAAAATTTTCTGGAAATTAACCACTACCCTATGTACATGCTAATAAAGGTATATTTGGTAGAAGCTGTGGCAAAAGCCTCATGTATAATTAAAAGATAATTTTAAAAATATAAATTTGGTGTCTCTTTTCACATGGTAACATTTTATTGGACAGCTACAATAATCTCCTAGGTTTTAAAACCCCCCAAAAAGACCCCCCAAATCCCCAAAATCAACCTGAAAAAATCCAGAGCTGGTGAAAGAAAACAAAACAATGACAAATAATAATAATAATAATGCAAATCTTTATTTAATATATCATTCCATATATGTGAGCATTAAACTTTACACAAATATTTCAAGATATTTTAGTTGGCTTGCAAATAAAACAGTAAATGTTTCTCATGAGTATTTTTAGCCCTATCGCTGCTAATCACTGCCTTAGGAATTCTTAAGTATAAAACTTTATGGTTTTATGTTTTTTTTATTATTATTATTTTATTTTATTTTTTGCAAGGAAAGCAGATTTTTGGAACTACTCAAAATGGCCAACTTGAGATAGGTTTTTATTATCAAGGAATTATTTTTTATTGAAATCCTTTTTTCATCTTCTATGTAAAAATTGTTATTTGAACATGAAATATTCTGTGTCAAGTGTTTACTGCTCATGAGTTGGGCATCAACATATTCAGGATTTAGAGTGGTGATAATAAACAGTGGGGGTGCCATAGAAACTTTGCCTTAGTTCCAACCTTGTTAAGTATCTTGGATTTTTCTAAGCCTAAGGTTTGAAGAAGTCAATTCTAAAAATATTGGTTTATCTCAAGCATTGATATGATTGGGTTGGCAGATTTAAGTTGGAGATGAAAATCTGGCCTAGCATGTTAAATTAACCACAGTAGATTGAAGCTAAGGATCTTGGATAGAAATGGGTTGTTGCCCAGAATCTCTATGCCTAGAGTTAAAAATCAATTATTTGTTCCAAGTTTTAAAATAGTTTCAGCCCTACTAAGAATTCTTCCTCAGTATGCATCACTGATAAACGCCCTTCGGATGTCTGTATTAAGTGTGATGTATTAAGATGTATAAAGAGGATGTATTAAGATATACTTCCAAAAATATTATGCAATCTACTATGTGGTATAGGACTTAGCTGACCTATATTTAGGTATCTGTATGTGACCTGGACCTGGACTTATGGACACAACATTTTTTTTGTTACTAGAGAAGTAGTCAAAACATTCAATGGAGTTTGGAGAACTATTCAGTTTACTCTAGACCAGGCACCCCGTGTGTTGTCTACACTATCTTTAGACTTCCAACAATTGTATTGACTAGACTTCTGTTGGACATAGTAGGATCTTATAGATGTAGTTCACATGTAGACAATTTCTTAGACAGTTTGTTTCACTAAACGCCTGATGTGATTTTGTTTGTTTGTTTATTTTTCTTTTTTTTTTAGTTCTCAGTTTGGGAATGTAACGTTATTACATATTTTAAACATGATATTCTGAATGCAAAGAAGGGTGTGGGGAAGCCAGATAGGACTGAATTGCTACTAGTTTGATCACTGGAAAGGGCTAGTCTCTAAGTCCGTGGCATAGACTTCTACCACTTGAACAATAACAAAAAATAATATTTATAAAAAATAAAAGTTAATTATGTTTAAACTGTGAGACCAAGAAATATTTTCTGGCTTCTGGGTCTTAATACATATTCTGCTGCTTAAACAGTTTTGCAAGGGGGTTCCAAAACTATTTACTAAGTCTCTAAGATTAAGAGTTACGACTTTTAGCTTCAGGTCTGTATGGAATAACTTTTTTCCCCACAGCAGCAGGTCCTGTTACTTTTACCTTCAATATTTCTGTTACCTTATCACTCTGTTACCTTTTCCACCATTTTTTTTTTTTTCTCCCAATTTTGTTCTTACTTTGGCCTTATTTGTTTTGGCCTTATCTGTTTTGCTTCTACCCTTACATCATCCATCCTGTATTCTGCTTATATATGGTACTCTGCATTTTACCTCACCAGGCACATGTTCACCTTCTTCTATTTTTACCATGTTCTAGTTAAACATTGATTCTTCTTGCTTATCCACTATATTATTGCAGTAAAAAGTTGACACTATGGTTAAATATTAAATAACACATATATTCCTTTCAGGAAATACTTGGCAGAAAGAAAAATATACAGAGGGAAGGAAAGAAGCATGAATAATGTACTAACTTGGCTGTCTGTTATTCTCACACTTATAACATGCTGTCTTAATGTTAGCAGTGAAGTATCAAGCACACAGAAGATATGTTTGGTATTCCCATTTCCAGTTTTCAGTGCCAAACCAGTTGCCAACAGCTGCAAACTGCAAGGTAAGAATCCAGTCACTTTGCAAAAGAACCTTCAGGAAACTTCAGAAAAAGTATAAAAAAGGATCTACTGAACATTATTATAAACTGTCCAGATGAGGAAAAATGTTCATTGAATAGGTAGAAGGTACTTTCCTCATACTAAAGAAAACCTGTTATTTCTCATTGACTATTCAGAGTGTTAAATGATGTAATAAAAGACTAGGCTTGAGCTCCTCCACCATGATGACTATGTACCTCCCTTTTTTCAGCAACTCAAATACAGGTATCATGCAGCACATATTATCATGCAGCTTCATCTGTCTGATTAACTACCTCTAGTGTACACAATCATGGAGGATCAAGCACACTAGAATGAACTCCAATCCTGAGATGTGCAAATTAGCAGAATCCAGTATCCACATGAATATCTCCACACATTGCATTAAAAACAAACAAACAAACAAACAAACAAACAAAAAAAGCTCTTGTCCTACCTGGGAACTTCACAAGGCCCTTGCTACCTAATGGTCATGTGATATTTATTCGATTGATTAAAGCAGCAGAAGTCATATGGTGCTGCAAGATTTGAAACTTTCATTTTAGTAAGTAAGGCTCTAACACCTGATTTCAACAGACATTTGACAATGAAATCCAAGTGCATCTTCTAGGTTCCTAAGCAATGAGCCATTAAAAAAAGAAAAAAAAAAGGGGGGGGGGGGAAAGAAAGAAAAAAGTTGTTTTAGTTGTTTTAAAATAAAAGGTCTTGAATATGTGATATTAATATATATATATATTCTTTATGTATATATATATTCTTTATGTATGAGGTCAGAATACTTCAGTTTCTGAACCAAATAGAAATGAAGACAAAACAAGTGTTTCTCTAAAGTTTTTTAAAGCAATCACAACTATTTTATCTGTCTCTTCAAAAATATATTATCCAAACTGGACCCCTCAGTAAGTAAGAAATTCATTCATGAAGCCTTGTTCTTCAAAGATGGAGCTGTCATCAAGGATATGCCATTGAAGGATGGCTCTCTGGCTGTATCTGCATTTACCATAGAAAAATGAGAGATGAAGATAAACTTTTGATGTTTCAGGATCAAGGATGTATTCTTACACATATATCTTACACAGGTATATCAGATGTTGCCATGTAGCTCTGGTAATACCAAGGATGAGAATAAAACTTTTACCGTATTGATTGTAAGGATAGAATTTCGGCAATGTCAAATAAAAATATGAAGTCCTGGCCTTATCACTACTATGAACACAGTCCTTTTTATGAAGGACAATGGAATAGTGTTGAAGAAGAAGCCATAACTCTGTCTATTGCAGTATATGACAGAAATGTAAGAGATGTTGATGAACCCCTGGTAATGTCAAAGATGGGAACAGAGATTTGGCTGTATCAAATGGTTGCTATGGAACACTGGCTCTGTCAGAGATGAGGTTGAAGCTCTGGCTGCTTCAGAAGTGAGGATGGCACTCTGAGAATATCAGTATTTGCCTCTGATATTTGGTTATGGCAAAGATAGCCAGGAATGGACAGCTAGTTGTTTCTAATTTGGGCATATAGCCTTGTCTATATCAATAGTTGCCATAGAGCTATCATTTTATCATAATACAGGATGGAATTTCCATCATATCTGCTATTTATCATGTATATCAGATACAAGGGTAGATTTACTTTTTGACACATACATATATATAAGGGATTATATATATATATAAAAATGTATATATACAGGGATAGATCTTTGAATTCTGTTAACGACTGACAAGCATCTCTGCCTGGGATCCACACTGATATGTGTCTTCATGTGTCAGAAACATGACTAAAGCTAGACCCATACAAGAACTTTTGATAGGAGTTGCTCATCTATTACTCAATTTCTCTAATTTATTCATAGAAAAAAAAAAAAAAAGATATACATATTAGAGAACAAGTTTTCCTTTGTGTGTGGTTAAAGTGACATGATAATCATAGCAGAGATAAGAATGAATCTTTTTACACATTAGGAGTTAAGCTTTTTATTATGTCATACATACCTACCAAGTTATGTTAGTTAGCACAAAGATCTTATTATATCAATGGTCTTTTAGTGTTTGTTTTGTAAAAAATGGTAGTGGTTATATATGGAAAATGGGAATGTACTCCTATTTTTGTCAGATATGCTTTTGAATATCTTTTCTCTGCTGTATTTCTTGTTCCAAGAGAGCAGCAGCATACTCTTAAAGTGTATTGATTTTGTCCTGAAACTGCAATAAAATGCATTTATTGAAAAAGTCTTATTAGTGTTTCAGATTCTGCAAATCTCTCTGTACCAATAAATGCAATGGAAGTCTGCATATAGCAAAAATAAAATAAATAAATAAATAAAACACTGAACAATCTCATTAAAATTACTAAAAGTTTTGATCTAGTTAAGATGGAAAAGGAGTTCTACACATCTTGTGTATAAAATAACAGCTGTGCAAAACTATCATTGGGGAGGCCAGGTTATGATAGCTTAGGCCACAGCAAATATGAAATAGAATTCTTTGTAAGTTGATGACAGCTTTTAAAGAAGTGAGGAAGAAAAATATGAAATTTTTAAAAGAATGTTAAATTATCTTCTTACATGCAAACTGGATGGGTCTTTCTATGTGAAAAATCAAGAAGATGAGTTCTCTTACTATCTGTAAGATACAGATAGTAAGTTCTTTAAGAACTACAGTTCTTAAAGAATATGATCAAACAACACAAAATGCTCAAAGTATACTGAAGTGTTATCTTCAAAGGTTATCTTGATTGTTATCTTAGTTGCAAATAATCATGGTCATAGTTAAGAGTTATGGCAGAAGATGTAGTTTTGTCTTCATCAGTTAAGCCTAGTCAGTAATTTTGCCTGAGATACTGTGTAAGAGATCATTATGTCCCGTCTCTGTAAAAGCTTCTTCTGCTCTACCTTTAAACAGCCCTCCTCACTTATATCAGCCAGTGCTGGGCTGACTGGAGCTCAAAGGCAATTTGGGGAAGTAAATAGTCTGTCTAGGTAAGGCTAGAGAAAAGGTAACTTTCCCAGATGAAGGGAGGGAAGGAAGGTCAAATTAAAGCTTTTGTGTTATTGGGTAATATTAGTTTTTCCTTTTAAATTTTATTAAAGAAATTGACACAATGTATAAAATGTACTGAAATTTAAATTGTTGTGGTCAGATCTATGCCAGTTGACATTGTATTGAATTACATATACTCAACCAGAAAACAATTAAATTGTAAGGAAACTGGATTAGATGTGCATGACATATCCTTTTAAAACGCATGCTTTGTACTTTATTAATTAATACTCTGAGGTTGTTTATATTTAGCCATCAGCTCCATCTGGGCCAGCAGCGAGATACCTCATGAAGGCACAGATAATGAGCTGTTATACTTTCATATAAATGTCTTGTGTTTTGTTATCAAAGTCTGTTTGTAAGTCTGTTCAGACTTTCAGATGGAGATCAAGAGTAAGTATAGAAACAAGTGAAATTTTCCCTTCCTTTAATAATCAAGCAGTGGGGTTAAGTTGGAGGAAAAAGGGGGATTCTCCAATTCATTATCACCTAAAAAGTCTCTGAAGAATTTCTTCCTCAGCAATTCTGCATTACTGTGTGGGTGAAACTTTACCATGCTACAGCACATGGCTTGACGGCTTGTTAAAGGACTACATTAGTAGTCCTCCCCCTGCACAGAAGCAAACCCTCCATCTGTTCTTGGGCCTGAGGTCTATGCTGTCATTCCCTATGAGATATGGCAACTATGGACAGTTTCTTTCCAAACTTCTGCAAAAAATAATAATAATTAAAAAAAAAACTCTCCAAAGATTTTTGCATGATTCTTAAGCATGTGAGTGTACTTTGATTTTAACATGGTTTCATGAATAAACAGCAAGACTGAGTCTAATTTTTCAGGATACATAGATTTTATTTCCTGATCTCATGTTGCAAAACCCAAAGAAACTTAGTATAAAGACTTTCTTTTCTGAATGATAGTGTGTTTAAAATATGTAAATGAAAACTATTTACACCGGGCCATTATGACCTCTATGTTCTTTGCTTTACAGCACTTCTCTAAAATTAAATTGTATAGTCTGTTTAAGACTCTTCACCTGTATATTCTCTTAAGAAGATAGTCAAGTGTTTGCAGTGAGATTTTCTATTTATCAAACAGCCTGTATTATGTTTACATGGTTGCAATGAGAATTTGGAAGGCAATATATAAAGAAGTGCTAGAAAGGAAGGTATGGTTCTGATACCAGTCAGCAGGAGTTTCTTTCTTAAGCACTAGAAACTTAACACACAAACAAAGGCAACAAAAGCAAAGTAAAAAACAAACAAACAAACAAACAACAACAACAACAAAAAACTGTTAAGGATATAGTTCAGCTGGCAAGAGAATTGAAAAATGATAGTAATATTACTCACATTTTTTGTAATCAATTAAAATAAATTATTTGCAGCTGTAACCTCCCTAAAGAAAACATGGTCAAAGGAAGACAAAAGAATTAATGGCAGGAGATAATCAACAAAGATATTAATTTAATAGTCTGAGGCTAGAACAAGACAGATTGATTTATTATATTATATATAGTCATATATATGCAGGTTAGGCCTCTGAGCTCACATTGCCATTTCAAAAAAGCTCTGTCCTTATGTCCCTGTAAAGAATGATGTTTTGAAGGGTACTTTGTATCCAAGGTGATTTTTTTTCTCTCTCTCCCTCCCTGTCTATGTATGTATATATATATATACACAGACCGTTTTTTTCAGTTAGTTTTTCAAATATCATACTACAGTTGGAAGAAGTAAAACTATTGATCTGACCTTGTACACTCCAGTAGAGTCTAAATTTTAATGACAGTTACACTCTGTTATCAACTATAACTTTTTTTTTTTTTTTTCCCACAATTAACTGAGAAGGAATAAAGGAGTGTAGTAAAAATCATGAAAACTATATAAAAAGTGTTTGTTTCTGAACAGTTTATTATAAACTCAACATTTATTTAAAAACCTGTCTCAATCCCTCTTCTGGTTTCTTTCTGTTTTGACCGCTCTCTAATGTTGGATAATGTTTGTTTCTACAGTTATTCTTCAAGATAAAGACATCTGCATCTGCCTTTATCTGACTGCTTCTTTGTCTGGGTGATATTGGATTCTAGAGTTCATTTGCTTTGAACCAGGGAACCTTTTGCCATAGACTTACTCCAGCATTCTCCAGATCATTGCTGCTGGGGTTGCGAGAATGCCCAGGGAAGTAGTTGAGTTACTATCCCTGAAGATATTCAAAAGACATGTAAATGTAGTGCTTAAGGGCATGGTCTAGTGGTAGACTTGGCAGTGCTAGGTTAATGGTTGGACTCGATGATCTTAGAGGTCTTTCCCAACCTACATGATTCTACTATTTTGTGATTCTCTCCTTATAGCACCTGATGACCCATGGTTACTTCCTTGAGAAAACAGGCTACTTTATGTCAGGCTACTTTATATGTCAGCATCTCTTTAAGTGATTTCTAAGTTTTTTTTCTTCCTATTCTAGTCTCTCTTGTCTAGAGTGTCCTTTGCTGGCAACTGTCTGAAGATTGAATAACTGAGTACATAAACAACTTTTGTCTGTTGTCTTAACTAAGGCTAATCAGAAGCTTAATGTCATTTCATACTTTTGTGGTCCCAAAAAGTGTTTTAATTCTTCAAACAAGCAACACAAAAATATTTCACGTGGTTTGGCCAACATGGGATCTCATTTATAATTTTGAACAATATATCAAAGTATCAAAGCAACAAAGAGATAAGCAGTAGGCAGTCAGGGATGGGGAGAGCCTCTGGCTTGGGCAGTAGGAAACTGAGGTTTGCTGCATTTTGTAAGCAAGATAAAAAAATAAATTTATATGGCACTTCAGAACTGAAAGGTATAACAGGAAGTATACCATCAAGTTCTGATCAAATTCAATACAATTGAAATTCACAGTTTCTGCTTTGAAGGAGAACTCCAGATTATTTCACACTGAAGAAGAATGAACATTTCATGAGAAAGATACTTGAAATGCAGTTAAGGAGCAACATATTGCATATTGCAACCTGAAAATCAGTTCACTGGATGGCTCAGGTATATAACAATAAATTTGCAGTTTATATCAATATTGTCTATTATTAATAGCATTACTATTATTGTTATTATTCCTTTATGCCTTTATATTTTTTAATTTTTCTTAGCAGATGCAATTAATATTTTAATTATCTTGCAATTAAGAAAAAAAAGGAAAACTTTAGGAATTTTACCCCCAAAATTACAGGAAAAATAATCCTATTATAGTATAGAAAAATAATCTAATAATGCAAAAAGAGACAAAAATATTTAAATGTATTTATGTACTTATATTTAAAAGTATGTGAAACAGAAAAGCAATATCTAACAGTGAAAAAAGAGTGTCAAAGAATGTAGCTGTATCAGATGATGAAAACCAGCAGTAAGAGTTCTAAAGAATACAGGTCTGTTTGCTTGTTTCGTTTTGTATCACTTAAAGCAAAACTCTAAGGTAGTATGATATATGGTTAGCGGTTTCCTTTCAAGCTAAAAACCATGTGTGAAATCTTTTGCTACATGCAATTATGGCTGTCTTTAAAACAATATACAGAAATAACACTTGCTAAAGTGCTGTTGGGAAATGCACCTATTATCTATACGTGCTGTATTTGACTTTTGCTTCCACTGATTTGCTTTTATTTCTTTCACAAGACCTATGCCCTCCCTCCCCCATTAGAATATAAGTAAAAAATATATAAAATTAAAAACAGACTGGTTTAGATTCTAGTTGGAATTTGAAAGTTATCTGTATTCACTTTAACTTTTTAGAAATGTCTAACATGAATGAACATGTCTAACATGAACAATGTCTAGAAATGTCTAACTCCAGCCAACATGGGTTCGTGAGGGGCAGGTCCTGCCTAAAAAAATTGATTTCCTTTTACGATAAGATCACCCATCTAGTTGACAAAGGGAAACCAGCTGATGTGATCTTTTTGGACTTCAGCAAGGCTTTCGACATGGTTTCCCATAGGATCCTACTGGACAAAATGTCCAGCATACAGCTTAACCAAAAAATCATACGATGGGTGAGCAATTGGCTGATGGGCAGGGCTCAAAGGGTTGTGGTAAATGGGGCCACAGCAGGCTGGCAGAGGGTCTCTAGTGGGGTCCCTCAAAGCTCTATCTTAGGGCCAGTCTTCTTCAATGTCTTTATAAACAATTTGGATGTAGGGCTGGAGGGTGTTTTGAGCAAATTTGCCGACTACACCAAACTTGGAGGAGTTGTAGACTCGGACGAGGGTGGAAAGACCTTGCAGAGAGGTCTGGACAGGTTGGAGAACTGGGCGATCACCAACGGCATGAAGTTTAACAAAAGCAAGTGCCGGGTCCTGCACCTGGGACGAGGCAACCCTGGGCGTACATACAGACTGGGCAACGAGATGCTGGAGTGCACCCCACAGAGAGGGATCTGGGGGTCGTGGTTGACAGCAAGTTCACTATGAGCCAGCAGTGTGCCCTGGCAGCCAGGAGGGCCAACCTTATCCTGGGGTGTATCAACCATGGCATCGCTAGTAGGGCAAGTGAAGTGATTGCTCTGCTCTACTCTGCGCTGGTGCAGCCTCACCTTGAGTACTGTGTGCAGTTCTGGGCACCATAGTACAAAAAGGACATTCAGTTGTTGGAGAGTGTCCAGAGGAGGGCGACAAAGATGGTGAAGGGCCTGGAGGGGAGGACATATGAAGAGCGGCTGAGGTCACTGAGCCTGTTCAGCCTAGAGAAGAGGAGGCTGAGGGAAGACCTCATCGAGGTCTACAACTTCCTCGTGAGGGGGAGTGGAAAGGTGGGTGACCTATTCTCCATAAACACCAGTGATAGGACCCGTGGGAACGGGGTGAAGCTGGGGCAGGGGAAGTTCAGACTAGATATCAGGAGGAGATTTTTCACTGAGAGGGTGGTTGGGCACTGGTACAGGCTCCCCAGTGAAGTAGTCACTGCACCAAGCCTGTATGAATTTAAGAAACGTTTGGACTGTGCACTAAGTCACGTGGTCTAAACTTTTGGGTAGACCTGTGCGGTGCTAGGAGTTGGACTTGATGATCCTTATGGGTCCCTTCCAACTCAGAATATTCTATGATTCTATGATTAACATTTTGAGACAAAATGTAATTTCGTGTCTAAGTCTTTCAAAAGTCTATTTCTTCGGCAATATCTTACTGCATAGTACAGTTAAATATTGCCTCAAAGAGTTGCATGTGGAATTTTCTGTCTGTAATAGTTGAGGGTATAGGTGAGTGGAGCTCTGTGAAAATTAGAAAGCACTAACCTTTTGGTCTCAAATTAAGAAAGGAAGGGAAACAGCACACACATAATTCCTTTCAGAGATTTTGAAGAGGTTTGTCTTATTCATCAAAAAGGATTGAATTTTCAAAAACATACTTGTTTGAATCTGTCCTTGTTTCAGTTAGGACAGAGTTAATTTTCCTCCTAGTAGCTGGTAGGGTGCTATGTTTTGGATTAGGATGAGAAGAGTGCTGATAACATGCTGATGTTTTAATTGCTGCAGAGCACTGCTTACACCAAACTAAGGACTTTTCAGCTTCTCGCTGTCCTGCCAGCGGGCAGGCTAGGGATGCAGCAAGAGCTGGGAGGGGACAGAACCAAGACAGCTGACCCAAACTGGACAAAGGGGTATTCCATACCATCGGGTGTCATGCTAAACAATATATAGGGGTGGCTAGCTGGGGTGGGGGTGGGGGGGCGGCTGCTCAGGGATAGGCTGGGCATCAGTCAGCAGGTGGCAAGCAATTGCACTGTGCATCACTTGGTTCATACATATTATTATTATTATTATTTCCTATCTTAATAAACTGTCTTTATCTCAACTCACAGGCTTCACTTTCCAATTTCTCTCCCCCATCCCAGAGAGGGAGGGGGGAGGGTGAGTGAAAGTCTTTGTGGTGTTTAGCTGCCAGCCGGGTTGAAATACAACAGCACCTTATCCCAAAGGATTTTCCTATCCTTGCCTTGCCTTGCCTTGCCTTGCCTTGCCTTACCATGCCTTGCCTTGCCTTGCCTTGCCTTGCCTTGCCTTGCCTTGCCTTG
>NC_048893.1:164934918-164935179 GCF_011077185.1 Oxyura jamaicensis
CCCTTTCCCTTTCCCTTTCCCTTTCCCTTTCCCTTTCCCTTTCCCTTTCCCTTGCCTTGCCTTGCCTTGCCTTGCCTTGCCTTGCCTTGCCTTGCCTTGCCTTGCCTTGCCTTCCCTTCCCTTCCCTTCCCTTCCCTTCCCTTCCCTTCCCTTCCCTTCCCTTCCGTTTCTCTTTTCTCTTTTCTTTTCTTTCTTTTCTTTTCTTTTCTTTTCTTTTTCTTTTCTTTTCTTTTCTTTTCTTTTCTTTTCTTTTCTTTTCTT
>NC_048893.1:164940179-164940434 GCF_011077185.1 Oxyura jamaicensis
TTTTCTTTTCTTTTCTTTTCTTTTCTTTTCTTCTTTTCTTTTCTTTTCTTTTCTTTTCTTTTCTCTTTTCTTTTCTCTTTTCTCTTCTCTTCTCTTCTCTTCTCTTCTCTTCTCTTCTCTTCTCTTCTCTTCTCTTCTCTTCTCTTCTCTTCTCTTCTCTTCTCTTCTCTTCTCTTCTCTTCTCTTCTCTTCTCTTCTCTTCTCTTCTCTTCCCTTTCCTTTCCTTTCCTTTCCTTTCCTTTCCTTTCCTTTCCT
>NC_048893.1:164940534-164959124 GCF_011077185.1 Oxyura jamaicensis
CTTCCCTTTCCTTTCCTTTCCTTTCCTTTCCTTTCCTTTCCTTTCCTTTCCTTTCCTTTCCTTTCCTTTCCTTTCCTTTCCTTTCCTTTCCTTTTTTCTTTTATTTATTTATTTATTTTTTTTTTTCTTCAGACAGTGCAAACATAGAAGCACAGAAGCACAAACTGGTTGAGCAACAGATGAATGTAATCTGGTCCAACTATTCTAGTCAAGTAGGGACACCTAGTACATACAGGTTGCCTGAAACCATGTCCAGATGGAGTTTGAATGTCTCAAAGGAGGGAGACTCCACAATCTCAGAAACCTGTTCCAGTCTTCAGCCACCTGCACTGTAAAGAATTACTTCCAGATCTTCAAACAAACCTCTTTTGTTCCACTTTATTCCCATTGCCTCTTGTCCTTCAACTGAGTACCACTGAAAAGTTCATGGTTCTATCCTCTTTGCACTCTGCCTTCAGGTCCATAAATAAGGACATTAGTAAGATCCCCCTTGAGCATCCTCTTCTTCAGGATGACCAGTCCCAACTCTCTCAGCTCTCCTCATACAAGAGATTCTTCAGTCCCTTGATCATCTTGATAGCCCTCCATTGGACTCTTTCCAGAAACGCTGGGTCACTCTTGTACTAGGGGGCCAAGAACTGGAAATAGCTCTTATAGCTCTTAATAACTCTTGACCTGATACTTATACTTACTTATACTTTGCCAAATGTAAAGATACCATCAATCTTAGTGGTAAGGGCACATTTCTGACCCATGTTCAAATTGGTGTCCATCAGGACCTCTAGGTCTTTTTTTGCCAGGCTGCCTTCCAGCTGCATGATCTCCAGCATGTACTGACTCATGGGGTTGTTCCTCTTCAGGTGTAGGATTTTGCATTTCTCCTTGTTCAGCTTCATGAGACTATCTTCAGCCTGTTAAGATCTTTCTGGATAGTAGCATGGCCCTCTGGTTAATGGCACTGTCCCCATTTTCTTATTGTCTGCAAATTTTTTGCACTTTACCTCATTGACCAGATTGTTAATGAAGATGTTAAACAGGACTGGACCTTGTATTGACCTTTGGGGTACTGAGCTTGTTACTGGCCTCCATATATATATATACATATATATATGTATATATATATGTTAATTATTATTTATTTATGTACCAGTTAGCCATTTAATCTACTGATGTTTATTTTTTGGTCACAGCTGCCCTTAGCTTTTATCTTTCAAAACTAAGACAAGTATTTCTAGCCTCTTGTTGAATAAGAATGAAATAAGAATGACCCATTCCTCTAATAATCCTAGTAAACTTTTTTTCACATGGTCTGGTTGGTTTCATTTTACTTGAGCATGGGAGACAAGAATTCTATACAGTAATTCCTATCAAGACAGGACAATATCTTGCACATTAATTGTTCCTTTTTAGACTTTTACTGTGAATCTGGGTAGGGTAGTATGTTTTTTTTTTTTCTTTATTTTCTGAGTTGACATTAATGAAGATGTTAAATGGTACTACAGAGTATCAATAATAAGCCCTGGGGACCACAACTAGTGATTTGTGTCTAAATGGATTTTGTGACACAGAAACTAACTTTTTAATTTTATATTTAAAACTAATATAAGGACATGGACCTTAAATCAATTTTCAGTCCACCTGACTGCCCTCTTCTTATCTTTTACTTTGTCATCTTATCTATTGGGATATCAAAGAATCATAGAATCATTAAGGTTGGAAAAAAACTTAAGACCATTAATGTTGGAAAAGATCATCTGGTCCAACTCTTCCACTACCACCAGTATTACCCAGTAAACCATGTACTTAAGCACTATATCCAACCTTTTCTTAAACACCCCCAGAGATGGTGACTCCCTGGGCAACCTGTTCCAGTGCTTAACCTCCCTTTCTGATAAGAATTTTCCAACTTCCCCTGACACTGCTTGAGGTCATAGTTTTAGGGTTTGTAGTACAGTGGCGTGTAGTGTTGCATGGGGTTGTTGTGGCCAAAGTGCAGGACTCAGCACTTAGCCATGTTGAACATCATTCCATTGGCCTCTGCCCATTGATCTACCCTGTCCAGGTCCCTCTGTAGGGCCTCCCTACCCTCCAGCAGGTCAACACTACCCCCCAACTTGGTGTCATCCGCAAACTTATTGACAGTGCTCTCAATTCCCTGATACAAATTATCAATAAAGATATTAAAGAGGATGGGCCCCAACACTGATCCCTAGGGAACACCATTCATGACCAGTAGCCAGCTGGATTTTACTCGATTCACCACCACTTTCTGGGCCCAGCCATCCAGCCAGTTTTTTGACCAAGCAAAGAGTGTATTTGTCCAAGCTATGGGCTGTCAGCTTCTCCAGGAGAATACTGTGGGAGACCATGTCAAAGGCCTTGCTGAAGTCTAGGTAGACTACGTCAACAGTCTTTCCCTCTTCCACCAGACGGGTCACTCAGTCATAGAAGGAGATGAGGTTGGTCAGGCAGGATTTGCCTTTCATGAACCCGTGCTGACTGGGCCTGATCCCCTGTCTGTCTTGCACTTGTTGTGTGATTGCACTCAAGATGAGCTATTCCATAACCTTTCATGGCACTGAAGTCAGGCTGTCTCATGGGAGACAATGTCAAAGGGTTTATTAAAGTTGAAGCAAAATCCACAGCTCATCCACCACCTTAACCACCTAATTGTAGAAATCCATCATGTTGGTCAAGCATCTTTTCCCTTTCATAAATCTGTGCTGATAATTCTGATAAACTTATTATCCTTAAATTTGGAAACGCTTTCCAGGAGAATTTTCTCCATCACCTTCCCAGGGACTGAGATTAAACTTACCCTCTTTTAGTACCCCCATCTTTCTTTTTCCCCTTGAAGATAGTAGTGATATTTGGTGTCTTGCAGCCTTCAGGAATCTCTCCCAGTTTCCATGACTGTAATCGAGAGTGGCCTCGCAATGAAAACACACAGATTCCTTTGTTCTTGTGGGTGCAACCCATCAGGCCATAATACGTATTCAGTCTGACAAGTGCTCTCTAACCCAGTCCTCCTACACCAAGTGTAAGTTTTCCTTGTTCCAGACTTTCCCTCCGGTCTCAGTGAGCTGGAATTCCTGAAGGCTGGTTTTCCTGGTAAAGACCAAAGCAAAGAAGGCACTGAGTACTTCAGCCTTCTTGCCATTTGTCGTTAGTTCCCCTGTCCCATTCAATAACAGGTCTGCATTTTCCCAGTGCTGCTGATGTAATGTAAAATCCTTTCTTGTTGCCCTTCACATCCTTTGCCAGATTCAGCTCAAATTGGCCTTGCCTTTTCTAGGCCTATCCCTGCAAGACCAGACGTCGATTCTATATCTAGAATCTAGATATAGAATCTATAGATATCTATCTATATCGTCGATTTCTATATCTAGAAAATGAGAGAAGGTGCCATTGTCCAGAGCCCAAGAGCCATGCCAGAATTGCATAGTTATGGCCAAACCTTTCCACAGCACCAAGTAGGAACAGTCTGTACCTCTGCTCTGCCTTAATGACAGTTGTTTCAGGAAGAAAAACAAAACAAAACAAAACCAATTAGATAATATCTTATTTATCCTATTGACCGTTGAAGTGTACTCCCAAGAATGAAAATTTTGCTTCAGCAAAAGAAAGTGATAATTACTGTACATTTGCAGACTAGATTGGGTTCTCCAAATAATTTAACTGTTTTGATGCCTTAAACTTCTATAAACTTTCAAGTGGAACAAAGTGTATGTGTAAATGACACTTTTTTTTTTTTTTTTTTTTTCTGCCATCCTTCTCTAATGATAAAGGATATGAGTGCTTGCTATTATATCCTATTCTGTTTAGTATTATGTTTTGCTGGCTACCTGAGACTCTGTCAGGCACCTAGGATTTGTGTTTTTATTTATTTATTTATTTTTCCCACCTTTTTTTATTCCTAGCCAAAAAGTTTGATTTTTTATGTAATCAGAACATAAAATATATTCTCACATCAGCAAGCTCAAAAGAGATTCTGCTCTGCTCTACACTTCACTGCTATGTATTCTCTGATACAAACAAAACAAAACAAAACTAACAAACAAAAAAACAGTTCTAAATTATTCTCTCCAGGGCTTTCTGTATTCACATACAGTATTGTTCATCTTGCACAATTTTTCTTGTGGAAAAATATGTAATTTGGAAGCAGTATTCCATTGATTAATACAATTATAAAATTATGGTAGAAATACTTCTATGAGAACACTGATCACACCACAACCTGTCTGCAATTTTTCACTTGTCATTGACAGAACAAAGAAAGCATGGATTTCAAAGAATAAAGATGAGGTGAAAACTTTAAAGATCCATATAAATAGAATTGAGATCTGAAGGAAGATGAGAGAAATTTCTTCAAGAGGATGGCTAAGAGAGTCTACCAAAACAGACATTTTCCTGATCCTTAGCAATGCTCCAGAATAGTGCAGAAGAGATATGATGCTGAGATTGTTAAATCTATCTACATCTCTCTATATAAGGCCTCTAAGTTAAGAGGGACACTGTGATAAATTGTAGTTCTTGATCTGCTTGCATGCTGACTCCCCTTCAAGAGGTACACCATTGCCTCAGAGCACTCACATCTTCAGCCCAATAAAATACTATGCTTAAATTGCCTGAAATTTTGGTTTAGTCCCATGACTATATATGGGACCTATAACTCAGAAGACATGTATAGATCTCTCAGACTCAGTTTGGTGTTTATACAAACTTCAGTGAGGACCAGTCAGCATGGTCTCCAAGACAGTAGCTTTACCTTGCTCATGAGAAAACAGAGCTCTGTCAATGACAAGCGAGTGTCTCTTGCAATTCAAAGCTACTTAAATGTCATCTAAGGTCATCCATGACGGTTCAGTAATCTTTCCTTTACTGACATCATTGCATATGCTGTGGCTGAATGAAAAGAAGGAAATCCAATTACTAGATCCTTTGGTAGTCTCTTTTGAAAGTCAACATGAAATAGAAGCAGCTAGAGAAAGCTCTGAGCTGAATTAACTCTTAGCAATTGTTATGACCAAGTTAGTGAAACAGAAAAGCTTCATCCCAATACCTATTAGGACTAATCACCCCCCCACCCCCCACCCCCCCTTTTTTTCTTTCTTTCTTTTCTTAATGTTATGTTTCTGACAAACAAGATTTAAGGGCAATACAATGAAACCTGATTAATGTTTGATACAGCTAAATCTTTCTATAACCTTTATCAGCTTCTTTTCAAGCCATTACAAGTTTCAGACATGTAACTTCTGGGGAAAAAATGCCAATCTCATGTGTTTCTGAACATCTCAGTGTTTCCGAAGTTATTTATTGTTGGTTAATCATCTAATAAAAGAGCATCCATACTAGCTCAGGTATAAGGTCAGTTCAACTAGTAGCCATTCCATCATGGCTAATTGCAGAACATGAGTAAAGAAAAAAGGCAAGGATAAGATGGTTAAAACGGGTGCTATATACTTTCATGTAGTAAGGAGGTTCAACTCCTGGATCACTTTTGCAAATGGCATTTCAGACAGTAGGCTTAACAGCATCTTCATATGCCTGACATTAAATGTTTTTACAGATGTGGTCTTTCCAGTCTTTTCAGTGCCATTTAAATCCCTTCATATAGCTTTTGTTAAAGTTATATGTATACACATATATACGTGCCAATTCACAGTACTATAAGTGAAAGAGGAAAAGCAGAACATTTTATTAATCTAGGACAAATATTTTTAAGTGTTTCAGGTTTTGAAAAAAATGCTAGAAAAGGTAAGCTGATATATAGCACATATTTTCAAAGATGTCTGTTAGTATACACATAAATATTTGAATACACAAATACATAGAGTATTCAGCTTTCATTGCTTTGAAGTGAAGAAAATATTCAGAAGACTGGATCACATAAAGTGAATATTTCTTCAGAAAGTATGAAATTAATTTGTTTTCTAAAAAGCAGAAACAATGCTCAAATTTTAATTATAGATGAGCACGAATGAGCACTTAGTGAAACAGACCATAAGGGAGTTTTTGCTAGCTGAAAGATTATTTCCATTTAGGATAAAAGCTGTATTATATGGAAAAAGTCATAATTGAAATTAAAATCCTAATAATGTTAAATCACAAAAAAACTTTATAGTAATACTAAAATGACTTAAATAATGAGAATAAATTAGATAAATTTGCCAGTGATAACGTACAATTATAGATAAAAAACTAGATTAAGAAAATGTTTTTGTAATAAAATTATAATACTGAGAAACCTTTCATGTGATTTTTTCTTTCTTTTTTAAAAATATATTTTAATTCTCATTATACTCTTTAAATAAGGATTTGTATATACACATAACTCAGTGATGTTTTTAAGTAACCACTGTAACCATTTAACTTTCTTATTCCTAAATCACAGTAATAACAAAATGAGTAACATATTATTTCAGAAGCACGGAAGATAAAACCAAGATAATGTAGGTGACAAAAATATTAGATAAAGCTAGGAGATTACATTTCATAGGTTGCTTTAAAAGCACACATTATAAATGTGACTATGCAGCTTTGTTATGTGGTATAATTCAATAAATATTTACAGAATGTTTTATTTTGACATGGCAGAAACAGCAGCATTCTACAAAGCAATGGATACTTCAATAATATTCTATTTTATTATTGATTATACATGCATATATACATAGGTATATATATTTTTTTTCTTTCACACACACATATATATATATGCGAACTCATGAAGTTTAGTTCAGTATAATGTAAGAGACTTGGTCCAGATTCAGAATTTTAATTCAGGGTGTGTTTAGATTCTTTTGTTATTTGGAACAATTTTCTAAACCCAATAGTTGCTTTTCATAATGATGAAAATATTATTTAAATAGTACCCTTAGTTGATATAGTTTCTTTCACATTAAAAAAAAAAAATAAAAAAAAAAATCTGAAATTCATTTATATCCATCTAATGATTGTGTGAAGCAATCCTATTGAGTAGTTGTTTTGAAATTAAAAATACATATAAAAGCTCAAAATATAACTCTACTGGAAGAGAATAATCCCCACTTCATCTAACTGATGGGTATTTTGCTATAACTTTTTTGAAAAGTGTGTGTGTAAGTGTAAAGACCACTATTTAATGATCCATTAACTATGAATAATGTTTAATATCATAATCTCTACTGTATGAATTGATATTCAGTATATTCAACAGCTCAACATTTATTATGCATGATTGAATATTATGTGCTAATGTCTACATGTAAGCTATTGTATAAATATTCATGAACAAGCACACCTACTTGTATATTCTGGATAATGTGTATTAGCTTACAATTTATTCACCAAAACTCTGTATTATACAATCAGTGATGAGCATAGATATTTTGATTAGGAAAAGGAAATGTGAATCTGTATTTTGTGATCAACCAGACTCTGACAGGAGTTGTAGTCTTTGGCATTTTGTAAATAATAAAATAAATGAATTTCACTTACATTACTAGAAATTAATTTCCTTTGCCAGAAAGGTTATGAGCTTATTACTTACACTGTCCAGTTCAGGCTAGAGTGGTTTAATTAAGTATTTGATTTAGAATAACTAAATGCTTGGGTTGTTGTGGAGGGTTTTTATCCACTGCATTAAAATTATACCTGTCTTCATGTGCTTTTATGATAAATTTAATATATATAGTATTTCCCTGGGGTGGTTTAACACTAACAGGAAGCTAAGTATCACCACACTGCTCTCTCAGTGCCACTCCTCAAAAGGAAAAGGGGATGAAAATATGATAAAAAAAGACTCATGGGTTAATATAAGGATAGGGAGAACACTCATCAGTCGCAAGCAAAGCAAACTCAGCGAACAATAACAACTAAAAACAACTTCTCCTCCTGTGTGGTGAAGGGGAAGGCGGAATGGAGGTTGAAGTCAGTCCATAACACATTGTCATCTGCCACTCTTTCATCTTCACTCTCTTCTCCTGCTCCAGCCTGGGGTTTTGTATTGACTTTATGGAGAAGGGTTTTGGTAGCCGGAGGGATGTAGTGGTGGCCCCTGCAAGAAGAGTCCAGAATCTGCCCCATGCTAGATAAGAGCCAGTTTCAGACAGCTCCAAAAGGCCAGAGCTGAGCAGAGCTGAGCAGTGAGCAACATTGGTTGGGCCTCTGTGAGAGCAGATTTCAAAAAGAGGAAACAACAACAACAACAACAAATAAACGCTGTGAAACAGTAGCTGGGAGAGAGTGGAGCGAGAAACAGCTCAGCAAACACCAAGGCCAGTGCAAAAGGAGGGCAGGAGCTGCAGGCACTGGAGCAGAAGTTTCCCTGTGGCCTGTGGATACATCTATGGCAGTGCAAGTTTCCCTTCTGCAGCCCATGGTGTGTCACGGCGGAGCAGATCACCATGCCGCTGCCCATGGTGGAGCAGGTGGAAGTGGCCTGAAGGAGGCTGTGGCCCATGGAGAGCCCCCACAGGAGCAGGCCCTGGGCTGGAGCTGCAGCCCGTGGAATGGAACCCACACAGGAGCAGGGGGTCTTGGGGGAGCTGCCACCCATGGGGGCCCTGTGCTAGAGCAGTTTGCTCCTGACTGATGGGCGCCATGGTATGGACCCATATTGGAGCAGCTCTTGAATCATAGAATCAAGCCCACACAGGATCAGCTCTGGAAGGATGGCATCCCATGGGAGGGACCCCATGTGGAGCAGGAGAGAGTGACCATGAAGAAGCAGCAGAGACAAAGTGTTAGGGACTGACCGTAGGTTCCCCATTACTCTGTGCCTTTCAGGGAGGAGGTGGAAGAGGGTGGATGGGGAGAAGGTGTTTTTAGTTTCTCACTGCTCTAGCTTGCTAGTGATGAGTAATAAATTATATTAATCTCCCTATGTTTCCCCTGTTTTGCTTGTGACAATAACTGGTGAGTGATCTCCCTGTTCTTATGTCAATCCTTTTGCCTTTCTCATCATATTTTTTCTCCCTTTTCCCTTTGTGGTGGAGTTTAGCTGCTCATCAGGGTAAAACCACAAATCCCTCCCATGGCACGCCATCCTTTCTGAACTGAGCCTCTGTGGGCTTTATAGGCTGCAGTTGTTCAAGAACTGATCCAGTATAGGTCCATACCATGGGGCCCATCTGTCAGGAACAAACTGCTCCAGCACAGGTCCCCCAGAGGTGGCAGCTCCTGCCAGACCCCCTGCTGCTGCATGGACTCCTTTCCACGGGCTGCAGCTCCGGCCCAGGGCCTGCTCCTGTGGGGGGTCTCCATGGGCCACAGCCTCCTTCCCAGAGGCAGGCACTCTGGTGCCTGCAGCACCTTCTCTTTCTCCTTCTTTACTGGCCTTAATGTCTGCTGGGTTGTTTCTAATTTCTCATTCTCTCCCAGCTAGTTCTGTGCAGCATCTTAACTTGTTTTAAAATATTCTGTCATGGAATCAGAACCAGTGTTGCTTATTGGCTCACATCTGGTCTGTGTTTAGTCCCCTTTGGAGCCAACCAACTAGTTCTTTCTCTAGTAAGAGGCAGATCCTGGACTCTTCTCCTAGGGGCCACACCTGCAGCCTCCCCACTACAAAAACATATCATGCAAGTCCAACACATTGCTACATTCAAAAAGGACTAAAATGTCAATGTGGTTTATGTCTAATACACAGATTCATACCACATAACTTTGCATTGTTTACCTAAGAATAATTATTTTCCCACAAAGTCATAAAATTAATACATTGTTTTTATTCTGGAGTTTAAGCTTTGAAACTGCGTTTGCTCCAAAATAATTCAAAACTATCTCATCAGAAAATGCAAGTTTTCAGTGTGGGTTTACTGTATATTCACTTTACTTACAGAAATATAAGCTTTTTTGTTTGTTTGTTTAATTTTATTTTAACACTATGTGAAGCAAGGAGTAAGGAACTGTAAGGAAAGACCTTGTGCTTTACAACTACTCATGTAATATATGTTGATAGAAATATTTTATAAAGTCCACTAATATTCTGAGTAAAGAAAAAAGGTTAATGTTTTAACATTACATAAATTAGAAATTACTTAGCCCTGCAGTTAATCTTTCAATTTTGGCAATTGCATTCTTCTCTAAAAAGCTCCATTCTTTAAACGTTCTGTGGGTGTAAGGCATTTTTAAAGGTGCACAAACTATTTATACCTTCAGCTTTAACTTAAGGGAATGTTGCACACTTTTTCAAATTGATATTGTCATGTGAGCACAAATGTTCTCAACATAATTGTGAGTGAGGCAGACATCAACCCTTTAAAAAATCTTCATATCAGTTTTCTATAAGCTTTGGAAATAATTGCCTAATTTTCAGAAGCATGACTGGACTACTATGAACTTGTTTGAACACAATAGAAGATGAAAGAAATTACTTTTGTAAATCACTTTTAATCCACAAGAAAGCACTGTCTACTAAAACTGCTATCTGATTTCTCAGATTCTCACTGCAACCTTTTTGTTTATCAAAAATTCAAGTAAAATCTTCTACCATAGTCTTCCTTCTGCCTTTTTGTGCACCTTCATTTAAAACTAGGGGAGTAAGCAAACCAAAATAAAACTCAACAATAACCTATTTTAGACCTCTTGCTGTAAAATGTAGTAATACAGGAATAAAATTCCTTCATTCTGAGCATGGAAAAAAAAAGTTTAAATTATTTCCATTGCCCAAAAGGAGTTAGTTTCATATTATCGTCATACAAGAAGATACAAGATATCCCAATTTCAGGTTATAGACTATCTGAAGCAAAGAGGAAGCACTGCCAAAGTCTATTAAAGACTTTTCAGAGAAAAATAGTGGAATTAATCTGATCTCATATAGATATTTATAATATATATGCCTACATCTGAGATAGTCACACTAAGCTATAATCGCTTATAATACAAAGAAACAAGAACTTATCTCCTCATTATTCATCTCATCTTAAAGAATCAAGTGATTAAAGAAAAACAAAACAAAACAAAACACATAAAACACACTCAAAAAGGCTTTCTGCCTTTATTAAGTATGTAGTACACTAGATTCTCTCCAGATGTACTACAGCTACCAACCTTTTGTTGAATGGAACTCATGAAAATAGGTGAATATTCTTTGGTGTAGACATGGAAGAACTGAGTGAATGTGGTTCTGGTCCTTAACCAGCAGTTCATCATTATCAGATGTGAATGATGTAGACTTCAGTCCCTGCTTCACTTAATATAAAACAGATTTGTATTTCCCAAATCCATTTGTAAATGTAGTCTTTTTCTGTTACAAGGACCTACATATATGCGTCATAGAAGTAGCTAGCAATAACAATAGTCTCAAAACCCACTTCTTTTTTTTTTTTTTTAAGAATTTTAAAAATAGTTATGTTTAACCAAATTGAAATAAATGTCTCCTTCTTCATCTCTCTTAGGGGAGAAAGTGAAGTCAGATATTGTCACTGCAGAAATGGATCTACTGTTTCCCTTGTTCCAAAGCTACAGTACATCAGAAAGAGCGGTAATAAATAAATGAATAATAATTAAAAAAAAAAAAAAAGGTAAAAAAAGTAGACAGTTGTCATCCAAATGTGAAAGGAGTACTCATTTCCAATCGTATTAAAAGGACTTATGCAGTAAACACAAGTCATGACTTATTAAAGTAACAAACACTGATTTGGCTCATCAGGGGCAGAAGACACTCCAGAGTTTTATGAGGTCTGTGAAAAAATTCAAGATTTGAAGAGACACAAATTTATTGCATAGCTGGTTCCTATAATATTATCTCTTCAAAACAATAAAAAATAGAGTTGTTTCATTATTCTATTCTTTTTTGGTTTTGTCTTATTTTATGTATTTTCTAAGGATGAACTATATACTACCAAATTGCTTTCAAGAAAGTAGATATCTAAGCTAACTGAGAAGACAAATTATATATATATAAAATATATATTATATTATAATAATGATGGGGAGTAATGGGGACAATATTTAGTAAAATATTGCAGAAAAGTGGTAACAGTGGTGGCTTTTCTTCATGATAAGTTAGAGAACCTTGGTACTATTTCTAGAAACAATAATATTCATTTATTTGCTATCCCAGGAGGAAAGAGAATTGATTATATTGAAAAGCTATTAAAATACTTTTCAATTAATTAAAAATAACTAAGACTTTTCTGAGTTTTTTGAAGTTACTGTAGGATGGGAGTGCTTACTACACATAACAGGGTTTTGTCCATCACCAGATTATCCCATGATAATTATTATAATTATTAATAATGTGCTAATTTATAATGCAGTCATGTAGTAAATATCATGGTCATATACTCTCTGAATTTTCAAGAACCAGAGTGTTCACCTCTCCTGCTGGATTTGGTTTGTCCAATTCTTTGAAGTGTTTGTGACCATCTGGCTAGTGCTGCATAGATTCTTCAGTCATTCTAAGAGTCCTTCTGGGACTTCTTCATGAATCCTATTCAGAATAGTGTTAAATGACAACTAATAAAGCATAGCAAACCAAAATGATTTTTGTTTCTAGATTACTGCCCAAGGTTTAGCATAAAAGAAGACATTTCATTAAAGGTGCAAAAGAAATAGCAATATTCTG
Organism: Oxyura jamaicensis; assembly: GCF_011077185.1. Classification (NCBI taxonomy): domain Eukaryota; kingdom Metazoa; phylum Chordata; class Aves; order Anseriformes; family Anatidae; genus Oxyura; species Oxyura jamaicensis. The sequence continues at coordinate 164,953,088 of NC_048893.1, forward strand.
ATACCACGTATTTTATGTCCTTTCTTTCAAAGTAGTATTTGAAATTCAAAGACCATTTGCATAAGTTATTAACTTAAAAGTAAGTTTTCATTCATTAGTGTTGTTCCTTCTGATACATGAGACATGAAAAACTTGTCTCCTGCCTAGCAAACTGCTTAAACACAGATATAACTTAAAGCACCCAATCATGCCCATACACTAGAATATAATTGCTAACATTAAAAAGAAACACATAATTAAGTTTCCCACTAGATGTGGAAAGAAAATGTCATGAACAAAGCTCATCTGGAATTTTATTCTTCATTATTTGTTCAACATGTCATTCACAACTCAGCTTTCCTTATGGTATGAAAAAATAAGCATAAGCTTTGAAAGGTCAGAGCATACGAAAATTCAGCTGTTAGTCCCAGAGAACAGACGGGAACATCTATTTTAAATTGGTAATTTGGTGATGGTAACTTGATTTAAAGAAATTTGTGTTGGTAGTTAGGGTCTGGCGGCCGGAAAATATCGCAATGTACAGGCAGATAGAGCTCCTCCCCTGATAGCCAATAGCGTGTAAGCAGGCGGAAGTGACGTTGTAAACCCAGGCTATATAACACCGTGTAACTCAGCAATAAATGCCATTTGCCGTCCACCACGTTGGTGTCTGTGAGCACATGCACCGAGCGGCCAGGGGTTGGTCACCGTGCCGTTTCTGAACCAGGTCGCCACTGCCTTCGGAAGGCAACAAGTGGTGCTGAAACCCGGGAATCGTCTCCTGGATTCGGGTGAATGGCGGCCGGAGTGGCAGGACCAGCCCGGCGGGGAGGACGCTCCCAAACCGACAAGGGAGATGGAAGCCCTTGTGAAGGTTGTATCAGAATTGCATAAGCAATTGGGGTATTGATTGTAAACCCAAAGATTTCACTCTCGCAGTCACGAGGCTTTTACAAACTGGGGTCATTGACCAGCCAGTAGATATTCTCCACCCTGAAATGTGGGACAAGTGCACTAAAGCGCTAGCCGAGGAGACAATGTCCTCAGGTTGTGGGAAAAACCTTAAGTTCTGGGGGAAAGTCATACAGGCCCTGCAGAAGGCCATACAAGAACAGGAAACCTGGAGGGCAGCGAGGGCTTGTTTGTTGGCCACCCCGCAACTAGGAGTCAGGGCAGCCACGCAGACCCCACACCCCCCAGATGGTGACGATTCTACTGAGTCCAAAGATCTGCGAGAGGGCGACATGCCCACTCACTCCCCGAACCCCGACCCGCTCACGGACGGGCAGGAGCGAGATAAATCCTTTTGGGGTGGGTTAGCCGAGAAAGCCAGGGGCGCCGCTGGGAAACCAGGGTCTGACAAAGTCCGGGCAAGACCACCGCCATATGTGCCCCAAGATGGCGCCGAACAAGAAGGTGAAGGGCGGGGCGAGGACGCCTCTGGTGGGAATAGGGAGGAAGTGCTCGATTTAACTAACACGCGCAAATGGGAGGGAGGGGGAGGAGAAAGAGAAAGAGAAAAGTTGTGGGGGCGACCGGGAGGGAGGTAGAAGCACGAACGAGAGGCAGAGAGCCAATCAGAACGTCCATCTGAAAAAAATGCCTTTGCAGGGCAAACACCTCACCGGGCAGAAGGCGGAGCGAGCCAAGAGGGAGTGAACGGCCTGCCCGCAAGGGCCGTGGGCGGGCCCAAAACTCGACAAAAAGATACTGGAACCCTGAAGTAACTAGTCAGTCGAGTTCCGGCTCCGGATCACTGATCCAAATTCGGAGAAGGAGGAGGAAATGGAGACATATAGAGTCAAAAGCAAAAATAACCCCATTCGAAATAAAGCGGAACCGCGAGGGAGAGAAACTCCTCTCACGGATTGGAGGAAAATTAAGATTGCATGCACTGACTGGGCCCCATCAGCCACGCTAGCATTCCCGGTCCGGGTGACGGACGGGGGGCAGAGGGTCCACTCGCCAATAAACCCTAAGGATATACAAGTGATTGTTAAAGCCATCGCGGATAAAGGGCTTAATTCTGCTATGGTCTCCACCCTCATAGATGGTGTTTTTGGGGGAGATGACATGCTCCCATTTGATATAAAACAAGCTTGTAGACTGATCTTTGACGGGGCAGGGATGATCGTTTTTAAACAAGAATGGGAGGACAACTGTACGAGACAACTGGCCCAAGTAGTTGGGGCGGATCACCCGCTACATGGCTCTAGCCTGCAGCGGCTAATGGGTACGGACCCAACAATGATCACCCCTCAGGCACAAGCCCAGGGCCTGCGGGCCCATGAAGTTATGGCAACTACTCGTGCGGCCAGAGAAGTTATTCGTACAGCCTCTAGAGTTATTGCCAAACCGTTGCCATGGTCAACAATAAAACAAAGTGAAAGTGAGAGCTTTACGCAATTTGTAGATCGTCTCCAGGCCGCAGTCGACTCTTCGTCACTGCCCGCGGAGGCAAAAGGTCCAGTCGTAGCAGAATGCCTACGCCAAGAATGTAATTCGGCGACCAAAGAAATCCTGCGATCACTGCCGGCGGGGTCTAGCATCGCGGACATGATTAAACATGTCGCGAAAGAAGAGCACCTAGCCCCAATCCAGGTAGCTGTTCGCACCGCGATAGCTAACATGATGACATGTTTTAACTGTGGCCAGGCAGGCCACGTCACGGCAAATTGCCCTCAGTTGGGGGGTCTGCCAACAGCGCTCCCCCCACGCCAAAACCGACCCAAAGGACTGTGTTGGGCCTGTGGAAAGAAAGGGCACTTTGCCAAGGAATGCAGATCTAAAAACCAGGGAAACAGGAAGGGGAGAGGGCAATTGGGCCACACACAGCCCTCTCCCACTTGGGACATGAGGCGGCCCAATTATGCCAACCCCAGATGGGGCACGGTGCTCCCGAATTTGGTGCCCCCGAACCCACTGCCTCTTCAAGAGGCGACCAACTTTATGGCTCAACAGACGGCCCAGGCGGACCAGTCCTTCTCTCAGGGACAGCAAGGACCACCCTTTGGGGGTGAGACCCCAGGGTGGCCCTGGCAGTAAGGTGTGATAACCCGCCAGTGGTGTGGGGCATCTGTTCCCTTTATAATACCTTAAATGACACTGCCATTAGTGTCCCCTTTTTGATCGATACCGGAGCAGATGTTACAGTTATCCCTGAGACGAACTGGCCTCCGTGTTGGAAATTGGAAGACGCCCCCATGGTGGGTGGAGTTGGGGGATTAACCCGAGCTCAGAAGAGTGCTCAATTGGTTGCAATCACGCTCCACACTGAAGAGGGACCGGAGAAAAACATTACTCTCTTCCCATATGTCATGTCCGGACTCCCACCCCTGTTGGGAAGGGACGCTTTATCCCTATTAAAAGCCAGGGTGACAAATTTACCGTAAGGGTCACTGCCACATACCCACTTCCACCAATTAGACTGACGTGGAAATCGTCTGACCCAGTGTGGGTTGAGCAGTGGCCCCTGTCAAAGCCTCGTATGGATGCTCTTCTCAAGCTAGTCGACCGCGAACTACAACGAAGTCATATAGAACCTTCTACTAGCCCCTGGAACACTCCAGTTTTTGTAATACCCAAGCGAACCGGTGAAGGGTTTCGCCTCCTCCATGACCTGTGTGAAGTAAACAAGATAATTCAACCAATGGGTCCTGTCCAAACGTTGCTGCCTATGAACTCTATGATACCAAAAGGGCAGCCTTGTGCCGTCCTTGATATTAAAGATTGTTTTTTCTCGATACCTCTACATGAAGAAGACAAGGAGCAGTTTGCCTTCTCTGTGGTGTTTCCAAACAGTCAACGCGCCAACTTACGCTTCCAGTGGAAAGTGCTGCCTCAAGGAATGATCAACTCGCCTACTATCTGCAAGATCACAGTGGATCGGGCACTGGCGCCAGTTCGGCGCAGTGACCCGACCACGACTATCATTCAATACATGGATGATATCCTGATCGCTGCGCCGTCAGGAAGCCAAGTGGACCAGCTAGTGTCAACAGTCTCAGAAACTCTAAAAACAAACGGGTTTGAAATCGCGAGCGCGAAAATTAAAAAAGGACCATGTGTAAGCTTTTTGGGAGTGGGGATCACAAGTTCTTACATAACTCCCCCCCAGATAAAAATCCGTTGGGACATTAAAATGCTCCATGATATGCAACAATTAGTAGGATCCTTACAATGGCTCTGCAATATTGTCTTGATTTCTCCCGAAACCATGGCTCCTCTGTACGATCTTTTAAAAGGAAAAAACCCATGGGAGCAAAAGACGCTGACGACAGAAGCAATGAACTCTCTCGATTTTATCGAGCGACAAATATCATCAAGCACGCTCGCCAGGTGGAACCCGAATGAACCACTTGATCTGTATGTATACTTCACGGAAAGGGGGGGAGTAGGGGCACTAGCCCAGGGCCCTCCTCAAAAAGCTCAACCAATACAGTGGATAGTCCTAGGAAAACCGTCACGCGCATTCTCTCCAGGAGTCGAGTGCCTTGGTAACCTCATCATGAAAGGCCAAAAACTCGCCCTAAGACACCTAAGTATCGAACCCGCCACGATATATCTACCCTTTCGCAAACAGTTGCTACTGCAATCAGTAGCAATGCCAGAATCTTTAGCCATAGCCCTAGCTGGATTTCTCAGAGAAGTCCAGTACGCTATTGAGCCCCCTTGGGTTCAAATGCTGAAAATTGTCAACATCGACCTCCCACGGAAAATCATGGACCGGCCCCAACAGGGACCAACGGTCTTCACAGATGCATTGTCAGCGACCTCAACCACGGCGGCGGTATGGCAATCAGGAGGAGAATGGCACTGCATTAAAATGACCGATCGTGCGCTTTCAGTCCAGCAGTTAGAAGCGACGGCCGTAGTACTAGCCTGTGGACTGTTCCCAATGGAACACCTCAACATAGTGACCAATTCAATGTTCGTAGCCAAACTTTGCCTGGCCATGTCGGGGCCTGGCGTGTCAACATCCACAGCTGCTCTAATGTTAGAAGAAGCACTCTTCTCCCGAAAAGGCACCATATCCGTCATCCACGTCAACAGCCACAACCCAATCAAAGGGTTTTACCAAATTGGCAACGACAAAGCAGATGCCGCTGCAAAAGCATTATGGACATTAAGAGATGCCCGCCAGCTACATCAGTCCCTCCACATTGGAGCTAAAGCGCTAGCTAAGAGATGTGGGATTTTGACCACCGACGCGAAACACATAGTAGCTACCTGTCCCCACTGTCAAAAAGCACCACTATGGTCCAGTGGAGTCAACCCCAGAGGTCTCAAAGCCTCTGAGGTGTGGCAGACAGATTTTACTCTCTGTCAGTTGCTGAGACCTCGAGCGTGGCTAGCGGTAACCGTAGACACATATAGTGTAGCCACACAACACCTTAAGGCTGACTCCAAAGCAACCATGCAACATTGGCTGACGGCCATGGCGTGTCTTGGCGTCCCCAATCAGATCAAAACGGACAATGGTTCAAATTTGGTGTCCAAATCAGCCCAGGTATTCGCTCAGAAATGGGGTATTACTCTAATACATGGCATCCCGTATAACAGCACAGGACAAGCCATAGTCAAACGAGCAAATCAAACTCTGAAATCTAAGTTAGAGGTATTAGCAAAAACAGAAGGTTTTACCACCACCATTCCCTCAGGAGATCAAGCACGCTTGCTAGCAACCGCTTTGTTAGCACTAAATCAATTCCCCAGGGGAGAGGAGGTGAATAGCCCCATCCAAAAACATTGGGCCACTCGAGCGCTAGAGGAAGGCCCATCAGTTATAGTTAGAAACGAGCTGGGAGAATGGGAACAAGGGTGGAAATTAGTTCTGACAGGGCGAGGGTATGCTGCGGTTAGAAAAGATGGCAGAGTCAAGTGCTGTCCGCTCAAGTCCATCAAACCAGACCTTCAGAATAAAACTAATGAAAACTGAGTTTCTGTTCACAGGACCGGATCATCGGACGCCCCCGTAATCCGTATACCCCGGTGACAAGAGAAGTCAACAAGTCGGCAAGCGTCCTGTCTAAGCCTGAGAGTTCCACACTGGCAGAAT
>NC_048893.1:164959224-164965246 GCF_011077185.1 Oxyura jamaicensis
TGCCTTTGTGTGATCTTGATTCTGGGGCTTGTTACTATGGGTAAGACAGAATCACAATTACAATTGGTGATTTTTTCCCCACGGTTGGAGGATCTGAATCTAAATCATTATGGGGAACATATTGGACCCGGTATACTAAATAAGCTTGTGTCGTTTGTTAAAGGCCGGTTAGAGAAAGTTAACATTATGTTGGCAGAACACCAGCAACTGTTTTAAGAGTGTATTCACTCAGTGTTATCCCCAGTTATCCCAAGTTACACCCCATTGTTACCAGTTACCCCCCAGTTCTCCCGTTTGTTGTGCCTTATGCTTTTTATTCAATTTACGATGTCTACCTCTTAAGATTGTTATAAAGTACAGAACTGAGACAGGAGCAGAATTTTTTAGATTGTTATATTTTTGCTAATTTAGTTATGCATAGGGAGGGGGGAAATGTTGGTAGTTAGGGTCTGGCGGCCGGAAAATATCGCAATGTACAGGCAGATAGAGCTCCTCCCCTGATAGCCAATAGCGTGTAAGCAGGCGGAAGTGACGTTGTAAACCCAGGCTATATAACACCGTGTAACTCAGCAATAAATGCCATTTGCTGTCCACCACGTTGGTGTCTGTGAGCACATGCACCAAGCGGCCAGGGGTTGGTCACCGTGCCGTTCCTGAACCAGGTCGCCACTGCCTTTGGAAGGCAACAAATTCGGAGTCACTAAACCCTGATTTAGGAATAAAATAAGACATAAGTGATTTTACAATATTACCTCTTGTTTCCACTATTTTTATATCATCTTATCTGAAGGAAGTTGTACATAACACAATTGAGCCCATGTACTATCCTACCAGAATGGAAGGTCACCTTTTTCTTTTTTCTCACTTCCTCCATATTCTATTTTTCTTTTTTATATATGCCTTTTGTGCTTGGTTAAGTACATGGTGAGCTGATTCAACTCGTTAATCTGGCCGAAATTAGTTTAAGCTTAATGTTTAAAAAATAAAAATTGCTGACTTAACAAGCTAAAACAACTACCTGGTCAAGGTGCACAAACAAGAACAGGAGAAGGAAAAATTAGAGGGACTGCCACTTCTGTTGGCTGCATGTTAAGTCATCATAGCTATATAGTCTGAGCACACCCTGAACGACCTTTTTCAGCCCCGGTTCTGAGAAGGCAACTGAAACATGACCTTCACATTAAATAAATGAAAACTTCATCTGAAATCTAGGGACTTTTCAATGTAATTAAGTTAGTCTCATGTTAAAGTGTTTATGCTTTGTTCACATAATGGTAAAATGTTTGTATATTTGTGAAGTCATTAATAACAGAAAGAAAGTCAAAGAAATTATTTCAAAAGTAAGCTAATTCTGTGGGCTTTTAAAATCTTCATTGAAGACAAAACAGTTGTATTTAATCTTTAAATTTTATTTATTAATTTATTTATTTATTTACTGTGCAGTTGCCAGTATTCATATGTACAGGAGTGTGAGGAATTCACAGTAACAAATGTGGCAGTTTATCTAAATTATTTTTAACATCAACAGTGGGGAAAAATGCCTAAGGGTAAAAAATAATGTGAATTAGGCCTTTGTCAGCTAGAGTTAGCTTCAGGCTTTATAAGGAAAGCAGGATTTGACAGAAGTGTAAAATGATGAAAATCTGAAGTTTATAGCCTCAAAGCTTATTGACAGAACTTGCAAATGCAGATTCAGACTTCAAAACCTCTAATATCTGCTAGGGAATTATGGATATGTACTGATGGTTCTAGTCAAATTAAATAGATTTTTCTGTGAACAAATGCTGTTCTAGGAAACAGAGTGTTTTCAAATTAGCCCTTATTTCCTATTGGTATGATTCATCCTGCTAAGGTGAATATTGCTTTTCAGCCAACATTAGAGATCCTTTTGGAAGGACTTCTTGCTTACTTGCTTATTTTGGAACTTGACTTTCAAGACTAGAAGGAAATCCTTGCAGAATTACTGTTGATCTTGGAGTGTAAAAATCTCTTATACCGTGGTTTGAACGTGTAAGAGTGCCCTCATTGCAAAGGGCAGAACAGGCAACACTAGAATTTTTGTGGAAAACAGCCAATAAATGATGACATTGATCTTTCCTGAGAAGAGAAACTGCCTACTCTTCACTGATAACCAGCAGAGTTGTGCAGAGTGTATCAGTTTTCCCATAGCCATTAATTCTGTAAGTACATAGGTTCTGACATTGTGGGCTTTAAAGGCTTTAAAATGCTATTTGTCACTGAAAGTCAAGCATCCATAGTTCAGAATGCCCTGGATTTGTATTTATCATTAACATGTGGAATCCTTTGCAAAGAGCCAAGCAATATGATCTAGTCTAAAAACACATTAATAGAAAATAAGGTTGCAGAGTTAAACACCAAGAAGTCAGGAAATGGCGACATGAAGGTGGTAGGTGTAACCTTATTTTTTGTTTGTTTTTATATGTCTGAATTGTGAAACACACTTCAATGCTATAATCATATCCTGTTATTTCAATAAAACTATTGTCTCATGCATTGTACAGTTTGGCCCTGCAGACTGAAAACAACAACAAAATCAAAACAGGAATTCTATCTTTGTGTTTCAGTAATTTATTAGAAGAAAGATATTGCTTCCTTGCCTAAGCAAAATGATACACTTCACTAGCTATGCAACACTTTTTAAAATTAATAAATAAATAAATAAATAAATAAATAAATAAATAAAAAAAAAACCTTTTACTTATCTGAATACATATACATACGATCTTGTGCATGTTTGTATACATATGTGTGTCCTTCATCTACTAAGCAATACTGAAACTGTGACACTATTTCCAGAAAAAAAAAAAAGACACAAAAAGAACAAAAATAAAAGCAATTTCAGTGTTATACTTTTCCTTGTTTCGCTGCTGTGTTGGAGGAATTCAGAGATTCCACTATAGCAGGCTGAATTAGAGGATTACCTTCAGGTTCATTATCCATATGTAGTAGCTGACAGTTTTCTAGATGTGTTCTGAAAAAGAACATTGGTATTTATTTGAGAAGCTTGTTCTGGAAATGTCAAAGTTCTCTTAAACTATGGGCTTTCCTGGTACCATTCTGATATATACACACTCCGTGAAACAGGACAAAGTGCCCTGTAAATCACAGGAATCATGCCAATAAACAGTGGCACTATATATCTTATGTGTCTGTATAAATAAATACTGTTTATGGAATCACATCCTACTAGCAGTATAGTTAAAGGGAATACTATCATTAATTTCAGTAAGACTGTTCTAAGCGTTTTGTTGAATATTCCCACATGGATAGACCATAATTTATGTTGTGAAAGTACTAGAAGTTCTTATATTTAAATATAAATTGCTAAGATGTCATCTAGGATTTTTATTCTTCCATATAAGCCACTTAAAAATTTAGTACACATTCAGCAAAAATAAATATTGATTTCTAGCTATGAAAGAACTTTTAAATGTGATAAAGTATCACAATACTATATCTATTTATAAGAAAATATCATGAAGGGTGGAGAAACACTAGTTCATCTACTAAAGCTTTCCTAGAACTGGTGAATCAGCAGTGCAGTATTTAACCTTCACCTTTTTTGTTTGTTTGTGTGTTTGTTTGAAGTCAGTTGTATCTACAGTACTGTTTTTCTCTGTGATTTCTTCACAAATTGTTTGAATACCTTTATCCCTTTATGTACCCCCAGAGGTCTTACTCTATAATTCTAAGCAACAACATACTTAAAAACAGAACTTTCTGGTAAAATATATCTAAGTAGCAGTTTAGTATAACATACTTTTCCAAAAGGTGGTGAAATGTCAATCTCCATGACAGCACAGTGTTAAATAGTTGGAAAAAGAAAATCTATAAAGAAAAAAAAGAAAATAAAATAAATAAATAAATAAAAATAATAAAAAAAAAACTTTAAGTCATTCCAACTCAAGCATGTGTTTTCAGCTTCATTTCTTTTTGTTGCATTCTTGTGTCCCCCATCTTTCACTTCCAGTTGCTAATGCAAATTGTTAGGTATTTGGGTTAGGAGCCCTGGCTCCAAGTCTGATCCTTGTATTCAGAGTTGTCCGTTGGTGTAATGGAAATCTGTTCTTGTGAGTCTGAGGCCAGACATGGACCTATATATGCATTTTGATAAAATCCTCAGTAGGAGATCAGTTTCTGTGCAGAGAAAACAAACTTCAATTAATGAAGAATGACCATACAGATTTTCAAAAAGGAACCAGAATACATTAAGATAATGAATCATGCCTACAGTATAGTTTCCTGTATGCTTCTTTTTGAAATCTGAAGAACGCCTACTCAGTCTTCAAAAAGTAATGAATTACGAGTGCATATTAGTATTGTAAAAGCATGACCCACAAGATTATTTTATCCATAAGAGAACATCCTGTTTCCAACATTTTTTAAAATAAATTCTTTATATATTTTATATTTATTAAAACGTGCCAATATCTTGGTCTCTGGATGCATTTATAATTTAAAAGCACTCCCTAATTAGAGGTACAGAGCAGGTGCCAATGCCACTCTGCCATTAAGTTGCTCTAGAAAAGCAGTTATCAACTTTTTTCTTGAGCTTGAGTGCTAAAAAAGACAGTTTCAAGCAAGAAACTGTAATGGTTGTCTGTCTTGGGTAAGACAAATGAAAATGAAATGTGAAGTACACAAAATGGAGAAAGGGCATGATAGATAGTAAGTACTGTAAAGGATATATGGACTGATAGATCATGGTTGTTGGTTAATTTAGACTCTAAAGAAAAGCTTGAAAATGGTTTTGTTTGTTTTCTTTTCTTTCCACTATTTTTATTTCCACTATTCAGTGAGCTTGATGGTAGCACAGAAAACATACTAATCATATTTGTGGATAGTTATTCTAATATATACCAGAACTCCATATATATACAAAAAAAAAAAAAAAAGGAAATCATGAAATAATAAGGGAAATTATTTTTCTCCTAAAGTTTTTTTATGAGTTCCCATTAAAAGCAATACATTCTTGGGCAGGCATATTTAAGATAAGTCATGAACAATTGTAGAACCTTTCCAAGTAATTTTAAAGTGCTAAATTCCTAATTTTACTTTAAAGTGTGTGTAAAAATACTGAAAGTAAACATGTTATTTTAAGCTGATCTCTTTTGATGAATTTATGTTTACTAATCATGGTTTTTTATAACTTGTAAACGTTAATGAACAAAAATCACTTACTCTAATTTTTCTATTCAAACGTTAAAGAAAAACCATTATTAATTTTATTACATGCAGAAGAAATATTTTTTTCTTGTTAAGAATCTCCACTGGAGTTGATTATAAATATATGTACATATGTACATGTATTTAAAATGAGATGATGTAATGAGGTTGCTCACCATACATATAATGGTTAAAGGGAAAAGACAAACAAACAAAAAAACCTTATTAATATAAAATTTAGAGACTAGAAAAACACATCTGAATATATTATTTGATGGTCCCATTATGTAGACTTCTATTATTCAAATTTTGATAATGCGTTCATCCTTTCTGTGATTTTGCGATTCTTGTCAAGCCCATCAGTCTGACTTCAATTAACTTCATAAATAAACAACATAGTGTTCACAATAACTTAATCTCTGATTCACCTTGATTTTATGAGCCTGGTGGGCCAGTTTCCCTTTAGTTCAATGTAGGTAGAGGAGAAAGAGGTCTTGGAAATCTCCAGTTAGAAATCCTGTTTATTTACCCACATGAGAAATCTACTGCTGCTTCCTAAGTAATCAATCCTACTTAGGAAGAAAAGACTCACTGTAATTTTGCAGACTTGCTTCATATTTCTAATATAGTCTCACATTTCGTAAGTTTGAATTCTGAGTAACAAAACTACGAATACACTACACTTGTTTGGCAACTAAGTTTGAAAGAAACTTTAGCAGAATAAGTACTTCATATGCTCAACAAAAATAGGGAAAGAGAAGGGAAAAGGAAGGGAAAGGGAAAGGGAAAAAGGAAGGGAAGGGAAGGGAAGGGAAGGGAAGGGAAGGGAAGGGAA